>NC_081790.1:26634694-27234694 GCF_963082965.1 Carassius carassius
TCAAACACATCCTGCCCCGGCGGCCTGCTGCTGCCTCCACACTGCCTCCGGTGCAGCCACCCTCCACCTGCTGATCGCCAAGGGCACCCACTGTGGTCTCCTCCACTCCCGCTCGGCCACATCAGCAGCCTTCACCTCGGCCGCAGCGAGGAGAATGAAGCGTCAGGTTAAGCGGCGTTCCTGAGACGGGCGACATGGAGTTGGGGATGTCAGCTCATCAAGAGATGGTAGCAGGACCACTCCTTCCCCCGGAGGAGGGCCGAGGGAGAATCCTTTGTTCTCGAGACCGCTTCAGCACTGGCTTCAGGACCGAGTCCTGAGACGGGCATGGCAACAGGGCAGTAACCGTCACTCTGGTCTGCCCCAAGATCAGGGAGGACGAGCAACAGGTCCTCATGGTTGCACCTTTTTGGCCCGGCCGGACTTGGTTCCCTGAACTTGTACTCCTCACGACAGCCCCTCCTTGGCCAATTCCTCTGAGAAAAGACCTTCTTTCTCAGAGACGGGGTACCCTATGGCACCCACGTCCCGGTCTTTGGAACCTACATGTGTGGGTTCTGGATGGGTCACGGGAGGTTTAGGTACCTTGCTACCTCAGGTGGAAGCTACCATCACTTCAGCTAGAGCCTTGTCTACCAGACACGCCTATGCTTTGAAGTGGAACCTCTGTGTAACTTGGTGTTCTTCACATCGTGACGACCCCTGGAGATGCCAGATCGGGTCAGTGCTTTCCTTTCTTCAGGAAGGGTTGGAATGAAGGCTGTCTCCTTCCACTCTGAAGGTCTATGTGGCGGCCATTTCGGCTCACCATGATGCTGTTGATGGTAAGTCTCTTGGGAAGCATTATCTGGTCATCAGGTTCCTGAGAGGGGCCAGGAGGCTCAATCTGCCTCGCCCTCATCAAGTTCTCTCTTGGGACCTTGTAGTGGTTCTATCAGCATTGCAGAGGGCTCCCTTCGAACGCTTGCTCTCAATAGAGCTAAAGTTTTTATCATTGAAGACTGCGCTCCTGACGGCTTTGGCTCTGGTTAAGAGGGTCAGGGATCTGCAGTCATTTTCAGTTGACGAAGTGTGCCTGAAATTTGGGCTGGACTGTAATACCACCTCTTGGTTAATATGTTCCTTTGTAAGTCCTCCTATGAGCAGGCAGCCTGCTAGCATACGTCCAGCTAAAATATGCTACCCAGTGCATTCTGTGTCAGATATAGGCCCTCACTCGTGCTGGCCTCATGACAAGGTGCTATCACTCACACAGGTCACTGGAAGACAGCCATGTGGCGTTTTGTAAGGGACCCCATTCGTCAGTCTCTTTCTGATGTAACGTAGAACGTGACAGACTCAAAGGAAATGTCTAGGTTACATATGTAACCGTCGTTCTCTGAAAGAGGGGATGGAGACATTACGTCCCTTTGCCACATCGCTGTTCCACTGAATGGTCAGGTCACTGGGCTCGGCTCCTCAGCGAAGACTTGAATGCAAGTTGCTTGCGCTGCTCCTTATATACCCACACAGCGGGTGGAGCTCGTGATGCAAATCCCGCAGACCAAGGTACATTGTGTACCATTGGCTCGTTTTGTTACCACTCAAAGGTGATTGTCCTCTCAGGCGAGACCCCATTCATCAGTCTCTTTCTGACGTAACATCTCCGTTCCCTCCTTCAGGGAACGAGGGTTACATACGTAACCTAGACGTTTCATATTATACTCCCATTTGATTGTTTTAATCAAAGCAGTGCTTTATGGGATGCATAGTTAATTGCTTCATAAAAGCAGTAAAGTCTTGTCTTTTTTTCTTCAAATCAAAGTTTATGGTGATGTGATTCATTTTGGAGCTGATTGATTGTGATTCAGTCATTCAAGTCTTTTAACTTCAGATCAGTCTTTTAAATGAAGTTGAATACTTTAGAAGCAAGGCTGCTTAAAGTGGACTGCTGCACTTTAGAGTGCCAAGAAAATGTGTTAAATAACAATCCTGATTTAATAAAAATGTAGCTTTATGTTGGTATAGATTTGTAATAGTTAAAATGTCTGTGTCTATGTCAGAAGGAATTTTTTTTTTATTCATTATTTTTTTTGGAAATGAACCCTGAGGAATAAGGTATTCTTTAATTTAAGTTACATTAGTTATATGCTGATTATCAATAAGTAATTTGCATAATGATTTGCATTATCTCTATTTAAGATCTGTTTTATAAAAAATTAAATATAAAGGTACTGTAGTACAGTTTTTAAAGTTACTCAATAAAGTGACACCTAATCAAAAGTTGTCTTGTCTTTGTAAATCTTTTTAACCAACAAGAATTTTGGTTAATATTGGCTAAAACTGAAAAATCATTTGTGTTATATTTCTGATGTTAAACATCAGATATGATTTGTTGCATTGCACATTATTTTAGCGTTTAATGTGGAGAGACCTGTTGTGTGCCTGGTTGGGGCACTGTTTAAAGCTCAGAGTGAGGACTTTTAAAACGGCTCTTTTTGTGGTAAAGAACTTTGAATTTCAGGGAAAAATGTCTCCTTTATGCAAAAATAACAGATATGAATGTGTCTTCTATAGAGGATTTGGTCACACTTTAGTTTGGGGACCAGTTCTTACGATTAACTATCAACTACGAATTTGCCTCAGTAAATATCTAATTTGCTGTTCATTAATAGTTAGTAAGGTAGTTGTTAACTTCAGGTGTGTGGTTGAATTATGGAATCTATAATATGGTTATGCAAACTAAGGCATTAATGTATTCTTTGCAAGTACTAATAAACAGCCAATATGTTAGTGATATGCATGATAATGGGCAACTTGTTAATAGTTGAGAGTTTGCCCCTAAATTAAAGTGTTATCAAGGACTTTTTATATCTTAAAATTCAAAGTTGCAACCAAATGGATGAAATGAATAGCTTCTGCCAACCAGCTTCACATTTTGTGTCAGCATTAACTGAGCTGTGTTTTAGCACTTGAAACATTTATATCTGTTATTTTTGTTTTTCTTCCCTGACTTCTTCGGTTGCTCTGGCAATGGCGAAGGATGGAGAGCACGACAAAACACAGATGGTAAATAAATTCACCTTCAATAATGCTTTTGCTTGCAGTTCTATTCGCCCCACAATGCACTTGTGTTAAAATGCTTTTGTCTTTAGTAATAATTCACAGCAGTAACACAGATTCCATAAAGTTAAATTATAAAAGCAGGATCATAAATTATCAACTTATCATAACCACAATTATCACTGCTAAAATGTGAAATAATTGACAGGTCGATGTATTAGATTATAACAATAGCCTATAACTAACTCTGTCTTTTTCAGAGCGGTTTGTTTATTGATTTATTGATTTATTTATTACCATATAAACCCAATTGCAACAGCACTTGCCTCTGAATTAGTAAATATTTTGGTCACTTTAGTTTGGGGACCAATTCTCTAACTAACTAATCACTATGACTTTTGCGTCAATAAACTTCTAATTTGCTGCTTATTAATAGTAAGGTAGTTGTTAAATTTAGGTATGGGCTGGATTAAGAGATATTAAATATGGTCATGCAGAATAATTTCATATCCAGTGATATTGTCGACTTGATTGCACAGAAATTATTTAAGCTGAACTGAGCTGGATGATGACATCCCTGAATTCAATGATAAACTGCCTTTAACTGAAACATTTGTTTACTATTGTCATTTTGCATTATTGACACACTATTTTTCCTATTTAATAGTGTAAAGTACATTGGCACAATCTGTATTGTTAAAAGCACTATGTAAATAAAGGTGACTTTATAAGTACTATTAAACAGCCAATATGCTAGTAATATGCATACTAAAAACAACTTTCTCATTCATGTAATTATCTAATCAACCAATCACATGGCAGTTGCTTCAATGCATTTAGGGGTGTGGTCCTGGTCAAGACAATCTCCTGAACTCCAAACTGAATGTCAGAATGTGACAGAAAGGTGATTTAAGCAATTTTGAGCATGGCATGGTTGTTGGTGCCAGACGGGCCGGTCTGAGTATTTCACAATCTGCTCAGTTACTGGGATTTTCACACACAACCATTTCTAGGGTTTACAAAGAATGGTGTGAAAAGGGAAAAACATCCAGTATGCGGCAGTCCTGTGGGCGAAAATGCCTTTTGATGCCAGTTGATGCTAGAGGTCAGAGGAGAATGGGCCGACTGATTTAAGCTGATAGAAGAGCAAATTTGACTGAAATAACCACTCGTTACAGCCGAGGTATGCAGCAAAGCATTCGTGAAGCCACAACACGCACAACCTTGAGGCAGATGGGCTACAACAGCAGAAGACCCCACCGGGTACCACTCATCTCCACTACAAATAGAAAAAAGAGGCTACAATTTGCACGAGCTCACCAAAATTGGACAGTTGAAGACTGGATGTTGCCTGGTCTGATGAGTCTCGGTTTCTGTTGAGACATTCAGATGGTAGAGTCTGAATTTGGCGTAAACAGAATGAGAACATGGATCCATCATGCCTTGTTACCACTGTGCAGGCTGGTGGTGGTGGTGTAATGGTGTGGGGGATGTTTTCTTGGCACACTTTAGGCCCCTTAATGCCAATTGGGCATCGTTTAAATGCCACGGCCTACCTGAGCATTGTTTCTGACCATGTCCATCCCTTTATGACCACCATGTACCCATCCTCTGATGGCTACTTCCAGCAGGATAATGCACCATGTCACAAAGCTCGAATCATTTCAAATTGATTTCTTGAACATGACAATGAGTTCACTGTACTAAAATGGCCCCCACAGTCACCAGATCTCAACCCAATAGAGCATCTTTGGGATGTGGTGGAACTGGAGCTTCGTGCCCTGGATGTGCATCCCACAAATCTCCATCAACTGCAAGATGCTGTCCTATCAATATGGGCCAACATTTCTAAAGAATGCTTTCAGCACCTTGTTCAATCAATGCAAAGTAGAATTAAGGCAGTTCTGAAGGCGAAAGGGGGTCAAACACAGTATTAGTATGGTGTTCCTAATAATCCTTTAGGTGAGTGTATATGTAGGATATTTTGTCACTCAAAGTTGATTTCTTACCCTCTCCACAAGCATGTTAACTGCATTAATTATTAGTCACTACTAGTTTGCATTCTGATAATCATCATAGTTGCACTTTGCTTGATTTTGCTTGTGCCACAGTTAGTTCCTCTGAGTTGCTGTATGAATGCATTGGCATTGATGGGTTTTGATGATGTGTCTTTACCATGACTAATGGGAAGACACATGAGTCACAGTGTGTCAAGCCAGCTTAACATGTTTGAGCATGACGTTATTATATTATTCAAACCTCTAATGAAAAGAAATGGCTTGGAGTGCTGGTCTGCGGGATGAAGCTAAGGATAAATTGTCTTTTGAACTTTTCCTCGACTTTGCTTCAGCACAGAAAGATCAATTTAGGCAAATTGGCAGACAGAAATGGATTTCAAAGCTCTGTTTTTAAGGGATCCCGCTATTTTAGCGATTGAATGTAAGTAAAATAAACTCAGGTTAGTTGAGGTATAAACCAATTACAGTACACTGTCAAAGCAGCATCAGACAGGAAGTAACTGATTCACAGTATTCTCATATAAAGTATAAGATCACGCTGTTCTCACTGCAAGTAATTTTTCTGATATTGCAAGGTATATATCTGATATAGCCAGAGCAACAGATTAATTTAACCATAAATCTAAGAAATTATAGTGAGGTTTATGGTTGAAAAATGAAAATACATTTCATTGAAGATATATTATCTGAAATTTTCTTCAGCTTCTCTGTGTACATTTGATGTAAATGCAATTGTCATTGCCTGAATGCAGTTTCACATTATCAGTTTTTGTTTCTGGGAATATTAGTTGCGTTAGTAACAGAGTAAGTTTTTTTTATTATTATTATTATTGAATGAAATATAAAATAACAATTAGAGAAGATTCTGTATAGCTTTTTCTATTAGATGGTCAAACAAAAACCTGGCAGTGTTTTTGGTTACTGAAAAACAGAACAAAGAAAATCTGCTTTTAGCTGCACTGAATACTGTATTTGGCTATCGGATGCAAAATAAACAATTCTGCAAGATGGGTCTCTACAGATTGTTGGACATAAAACATAAACACACACACACACATATATATATATATATATATATTATAAAACATCTACTTTCAAGTAAACCAATGATGAAACATGATGAGTCAGTGTCGCTTACTTCATCTCTTAAACTGAAAACAAAAAATCACTAGTTTTATCAGTGAATTATTAAAATGTTAATGCAGCTTCCTTACTCTTTTTCCCTGACACATTCATAATCATGTGTGCCGTGACAAGCTTTATGTGTGCGCTTAAGCACTCATTAGGCAATGTAGGCAATTAAAGGTGCATTATTGTGATTTAATTGATTTATTAATAACCCTTTAATTAGTCGACTAATACTTCTAATTAACGACTACTTGTCGACCAGAAAAATCTTTAATCGAGGGCAGCCCTACAGTTTAATAACACAGTTGTATTTGTATTCAGTCGTCACTTTACCGCTGTAATTGCATCTCTGTCTGCGTTTTTGGGGCTGTGATGCTGTATCCCAAGACGTGCTTATTGTAAGTTTGAATCCTTTAAAATGTTTGACCATGAAGCTGTAAGTAATACCTGTATTTCTTCCAGGGCAGCACAACTATCTCTGCGCAGGAAGGAACGATTGCACCATTGACAAGATAAGAAGGAAAAACTGCCCGGCATGCCGCTTTCGCAAGTGTCTTCAGGCCGGCATGAACTTGGAAGGTGAGGATGCTCTGATAGATTGACAAGTGGTTTGCTTGAGTGCTTTATGTGACCTTTATATGCCACTGCACAGGGTCACAAACCAGTGAGCAATTAAGAATGACAATCGAGAGGAATTAGACCTTTTCAAAAATAATATTAATATATCTTACCATCATTTCCTTCCACTTTTTTTTGTTCCCATTAGATTCAAATTGAATAGCGTTGAAGGAAAGAACCATTCACACAAACCAAACCAAATGTCATTAAATAATTTATAGTTTTGTAATTGATCATAACCGGGTTCCAGTATTTTTTTTATGAATGTGGATTACTGGTCCTTCAAATCACTTTGCTTTTTCCTTGTGCTGTATGAATATTTAAGCTGCAAACTACATCTGGGGATCTAACAGAGAGGCTTTTAGTTGCCATAGAAACATTTATGGCAGAAAATGTAAAAAGTGGGACAGAATGACATTGGGTTTGATGGTAAGCTCTCAATCAGCAGAACAGCTGAGTGATTTTACGAGAGAAAACCTTCAAGAGGCATTCACACATCAGAACTCATGACGTACATGTCTCTGTAAGCTCCATTTGTACGGTATCTGGGCTGAAATTCAAAGGATTCATACAAGAAAGGACACTGGAATATTCCTTTATTTTTGAGCAGGAATATACCTTCTACACGGCATGCTCAAATTTCTGCCTGAAGATCATTTGACAGTCATAATCATATTGAGGGCTTAATAGCCCTACTTAGTACTTGAATTCATTGTAAATGACTAGACAGCAGTTCTTATCATATGGACTTTACTTCAGGTGAGATCATTGCCTTTAATATCCACCTGTTTCCTGAGTAACCAAAGAGAGGTGCCATGATGGATTCTAACTTCCGTTTGGGTGCTCTCATGTTCCAATCTTCATAGAAATCCATGTTAAAACAGGGTAAAAAAGATAGACTGAATTGACACTTTTCCAATTTGACTAAATATAAAAATGCGTGTTGTGTTAAAGGGATACTCCTCCCCAAAATGAAAATTTTGACATTAATCACTTACCCCCTTGTCGTTTCAAACATGTAAAAGCTTTATTCGTCTTCAGAACATAATTTTCGATATTTTGGATGAAAACCAGCTTGTGACTGTCCCATAGAGTGCCAAGTAAATTACACTGTCAAGGTGCAGAAAATTATCAAAAGCATCGTTGGAATATCCCATCTGCCATCAGTGGCTCAACCTTAATGTTATGAAGTGACAAGTATACTTTTTGTATGTAAATAAAACAAAAATAACAACTTCATTCAACTATTCGTCTCCTCTGCGTCTCTCCACATCACCCTAGCACCATTTTGGAGAAAATGAGCTGACACAGGCTGCGTATGCTTTTTGTTTTCTTCACATACAAAAAGTATTCTCGTCCCTTCATAATGTTACGGTTGAACCACTGATGGCAGATGGACTATTCTGACAATGCTTTTGATACTTTTCTGCACCTTGACAGTGTAATTTACTTGGCACTCTATTAAATTAAATTTTCATTTTGGGTTGGAGCATTTCTTTAAGCTGTGCTGTTGTTGGCTGCCAGAGTAAAGTTTTACGTAACATATCAGCAAATCTATCCATGTCCCGCACTGGATGCATTGGTTGCAGCACTTAAGTTAACATACCGTGTGAAATAATAAAATAAAATGTGTTTGTATCATTTTGTGGACAAAATATGAGGATTAATTAATGCCTTGTTTTCAACATTTAGATGTAATGACTATTCATTGAATTATAAATAATCAAATTTCTCCCCTTCATCTTAGCTCGGAAAAAGAAGAAACTGATGCGATTACAGGGTCATTCATCCTCAAGTGAGCAGGCCCCGGCTCTGCCTGATGAGCGCATGTGTTCGCTGGTGCCCAAAGCCATGCCCCAGCTGGTGCCCACCATGCTGTCCCTGCTCAAAGCCATTGAGCCTGAGATCATTTACGCGGGTTACGACAGCACCATCCCAGACACCTCCACCCGCCTCATGACGACACTTAACCGTCTGGGAGGCCGCCAGGTTGTTTCTGCCGTCAAGTGGGCCAAAGCTCTTCCTGGTGAGTCCTCAATATTAGCTGATATACAGTTAATCATTGCACAACCTTTTGTTTTGTTTTTAATCATTATTTTCAAGTTTATTCCTTTAACACTGCGTCCTAAACGGCTGGAACAATATACAAACTATATGACAATAGATAATCTCAGGTGATCATATGCTTTATTCAAAGTTAAATGTGAGTCAGTCTAATGTGAGTTGGAATATCATTTTGTGTGACCTTATAGCCATACTGAAAGCAGCAATAGATTGTTTACCTCAGATCTTGAAAATAATTTAAAGATATATGTTAAAACTGTGAACTCAATGTGAACCAACAAGTGTATTCCATAACAAAGATGGTCAGTCACTCAGTATGTACATTTCTTAATGTTTAAAAGGTTTATTATATATGAATTAGATCATAAACTTGTCCATTTTGTTGCAAGTGCAGTGCACTTCCAGAAAGAGCCTGGCCACACACGTTTTAGATTGACTGTGATATTTGATTGAATCTGTCTATATATACAGTAGAGACCAAAAGTTTGGACACACCTTCTCATTCAAAGAGTTTTCTTTATTTTCATGACTATGAAAATTGTAGATTCACACTGAAGGCATCAAAACTATGAATTAACACATGTGGAACTATATATGGAATTATATACATAACAAAAAAGTGTGAAACAACTAAATATGTCATATTGTAGGTTCTTCAAAGTAGCCACCTTTTGCTTTGATTACTGCTTTGCACACTCTTGGCTTTCTCTTGATGAGCTTCAAGAGGTAGTCACCTGAAATGGTCTTCCAACAGTCTTGAAGGAGTTCCCCGAGAGATGCTTAGCACTTGTTGGCCCTTTTGCCTTCTGTCTGCGGTCCAGCTCACCCCTAAACCATCTCGATTGGGTTCAGATCCGGTGACTGTGGAGGACAGGTCATCTGGCGCAGCACCCCATCACTCTCCTTCTTGCTCAAATAGCCCTTGATGCCTCCAGTGTGACTCTACAATTTTCATAGTCATGAAAATAAAGAAAACTCTTTGAATGAGAAGGTGTGTCCAAACTTTTGGTCTGTACTGTATATTATTCATTCTTATTTACTCATTTTAGAGGTTTACATTTGGAAAAGCTGTGCTTCCTGCATAAACCTGCCCCTGTTGGTTGGCAGTAGCTTGCTTGCCCTTCACAGTTACCTTGTTAAATTTCTTAATTCAAGTTATATATATATATTGTTATTTGTGTTATTTGAGTTATTTATGATAAGTGAAGTTTACTGTTAAGTGTACTGATGTCAGACTCATTTCAAATAATAAAGTGTATTGTTAAATTGTTAAATACCCTGCCTCCACTACATAGGCCTGTGTTTGTCACATCATTATGAGTGTTTGTTCACCACATTTGAGTTATCATTGCAAAAAAAAGTGTTTATGTATATATATTCTGCTTATGTAAGCTATATACTGTATTCTATATACAGTACCAGTCAAAAGTTTGGACATGTGAATGGGAAGTCTGTCCAAACTTTTGTCTATACTGTACTATAATATAGCCTACACATAAAGAATATCGGCCAGTATATCGATATCGGTCTTTTTTTACTCCCTAATATCGGTATTGCCATCGCAAACGTAGTTTGGGCTGTAATCATTACAAAGATAAAAGGTGTCTATCAGGATTATTTTACAGTATGCAAACATATCTTCATAATACTTGTGGAAGAGGATTACGTAAGAGCCACATGCTTGAGCAAACTCATTTAAAAAGACAACATTATACTGTAGCCATTTTAGCTTTCTGTAGCATTCTGACAACAAGTAATTACTTTCAGAGATTTGAGTTGAGATTTGCCATTTGGCAGATTTGGCATATGAAAGAAAGAAAAAGAGAGTGTTCACTAACTTTTGACTGTGATGCATGTATCTGATCCTAGTGATTAATTAATTAATTCAATTTAATCTGACATTTTATGTAACCGTGGTTTCATGAATGATTTACACAAATTTGTTCTGCTCCAGTTTTATGAGCAAAGCTCGGTGTCTCTGGAGGGTTTTGAAATCAGGAAAGATGATTATACATGAGCCAAAGAGTTGGTTTTGATTTTAGTGACATCAAAATCAGAACAGAGATGTCATTATAAAGCTGCATCAGAGGGTTTTTAAGCAACAGCAATCATATATTATTATCTTACTGGCTGAAACTGAATCTCAAAATCCAACTGTAATTAAAACCATTTTACATTTTGAAGCAAAGCCCAAAATTATGGTTCTTTAGTGATTCTTTGCATTGCTTTGTTTTAGCAAAAATTGTTCTTCATATTTTGAACTACGTTGCTTTTGTAAGACTCTTAAGATGGTGTTTAAGTGTTAATGTCTGTCACATTAAGGCTTCAGAAACCTGCACCTGGATGACCAGATGACGCTCCTGCAGTGCTCCTGGCTCTTCCTCATGTCCTTCGGCTTGGGCTGGAGATCCTACCAACAGTGTAACGGAGGCATGCTGTGTTTCGCTCCAGACCTTGTCATCAATGAGTGAGTCTACGTTTACTAACCACACATGGAATGTATTGGCTTTCGGTGACCGATTATGTGGTTTTTAAGCTGTCTAGTCATAGGAAAATGTCACGTAAACTAAAGGAAGTCAAATGAGCATTAATTCAAAACCCAAAGTGTTAATGTTCATTTACATGTAGTGTGATAACATTATAAAATGTTTAAATGCATTTTAGATGCAAAAAAGGCTTTATGTTTAAGGCTGAAAACCCTAAGATATTTAATATAAGTGAATGCATTATATTGAATATTATATAGGCATTATATATAACATCTAAATTTATATTTATAATAATTATATATTTCATTTAATATTATTATATTTCAGTTCAATATTCAGTATTTATATTATATTTATTATAATATTTTTATATAATATTGAACGTAAGTGAATTTACAATTTGCATGACTAAAATAGCATCTAAGTTCCAACAACTTTTAAAATAGTGTATAATATTTACAAATATATCTTACAGCTGTGTATTGTAAAAGCAATTCAATTACGCATGCATCGTTCAGTGGAATATTGTCAGTCTATTACAAATGAATCCGCGTTGCTCTTGTAAATAGCTTAGGAATACCAAACGATGGACACAATGCATTTTCACCATTTCTGAAGAAAATGTTGCGGCTTATCTGCCGTCTCATGAATTACAGAAGACGTTTTGTATTATTTGGTATAGAGCTGAAACAACGAATCGATTTAATCGATAAAAATCGATTATTAAAATAGTTGTCAACTAATTTAGTCATCGATTCGTTGCTAAATAACTTTTATTTGCCGTAAGCGGCTCATTTCGTGCATATTTCAAATCTGCGGTGACCAAAGTGTGGCAGTAATGAGCCACCGGAGGTTTTACTCAGCCAGTACAGCAGGAGAAGTAGCGAATAGCCAATAGCTGGCCTCGTTTTATGTCACGTGCTTCCCGAACAGCGTCTCTGCAGCATTTAGCGGGATGTGGGAGACTGGGAGTACTTTACTTTGAGCCTTCAAAAAAGAAGAGTAACCTGTAAACTCTGCACTACTGAACTGTTTAAGGGGACGTTCACATATCGCGTCTTTTGCGCGCTCAAGTTTGTTATTTCCAACACCGCACCGCATCGAGTTAAAAACATCTCAACTTTTCAAAATGCTGCAAGCGCATCGCGGGTCATGTGACAAGAACTAACCAATCAGCTTCATCCTTTCCCGTAACAATGTTAAAAGCTCAGTCAAGATGAAAGGAACAGCTGATCATAGTTGTATATGGATTTCCATTTTGAAATAAATTTAGTAGCAGAGCTACTGCAAGCGATTTTTTGAGCTGCAAATCCATTTATCCTTTGCTGAAATTTCCGCGTCTTCAAGGAGAGAGCACGTCATGGTTGCTTAGCAAAGGCAGACGCCTCAGGGGCGCTTCTGCACGAGCGCTTTGGAAAGGAGGAGAAAGCGGCGGGCCTAGCGTTTTCCACGCGTTTTCCACGCGTTTTTAGGCACGATATGTGAACGGCCCCTAAGACTTTTATTTGTGCAGATTCTCCAGTACAATGTTGTTTGCAAATGTTTAGTCGTAAAAGCTGATAACATTGCTTTTTAACAGTTAACATTTAAAGCTTTACAAACATGTTCTGTGATCAGTTTGTCGCTTACCAGTTCAAAATTCAGTCATGCAGCCTAATTATGACTGAATGAGAGAGGTAAATGTTTAAAGATATTTGAAATGCACTTTTTTTTCTAAGTATTCACTGCTCTTTTTCACACAGCAGGTTTTTTGTGTGTGACTGTCCAATTTTTTTTTTCTGGACAACCTTCTGATGGATTTTACTTTAAATTGTGAGTTCCATTCAGGTTTCATGCCACTGGCACTTTATTCGAAGGATTGTTTACAATTTCACAGCAAAAGCTATAAAGCTGTTTCCCAGTAAATAATAAAATACAATGCACTGCAATTTTATTCTGTTTTATCCTTATTCTTCGTGAAAATATGTTCTGAAAGATTCCTTAATAAGCTTCGTTCGGGATGTTAAACTACTTTAGGATCTCCAAGGACTGCCATGGTGAAAACATTATTTTAAATCTTGTGAAATTTGCTAGAGTATGGGTCAGTGTTCTGATTGCAGAAGAGTTCGACAAAGGATTACTAACACAATAAAACAACTCCAGGTATATTTTTGATTAGGATATGACAGTGCAAAATGGTTAAAATCTCTTAAAAATCTATGCTGAAGGATAAAGACCATTTATTAATAATTTACTTGGGGAAAAAATGGAAAAAACTAAAATATAAGTACATAAACCGATTAATCGATTAATCGTAAAAATAATCGACAGATTAATCGATTATCAAAATAATCGTTAGCTGCAGCCCTAATTTGGTATTATGTATTACATGCAGTGTTATGTGAGAAATGACCACTTCTGGATGATTGAACAATTAATGTACAGCTAGGAAATGTGAATACTACATAATTTAGTTTTGCAAACTACAACCACATACTATTTTCTTTCAATATATCATCCATCATCAATAAATGTTAAACTAAAATGTAAAATGTTGCATGGCAAAGTGCCATTATACATTTAAATTTCTAATTTTAATTCAATAGGTTGCTATAATTAATTGTGTTGCACATTTGCTTGAGCAAATCATATAAAAAACTTTTTTTCATCGTCAATAAATTCAGTTAAAACTGGATAATTTTGTGGGCATGTTGCTGTAAGTCCAAGTCAGCAATAACTTTGTCAGATGTTAAAAGTTTCTTCTGTTGGCCATGATATATGTTCTCTCTCTCTCTCTCTCTCTGGTGCTGTGAAATGCTTGCAGAATAAGAATGTTTATGTGTGTGTGTTAAAGGGAGAGGATGAAACTACCCTACATGAGTGACCAGTGTAACCAGATGCTGAAGATCGCCAATGAGCTGGTCAAGCTGCAGGTGTCCTACGACGAGTATCTCTGCATGAAAGTGCTCCTGCTCCTCAGCACAGGTATCAGCAGTCAGCACAATTCATAAGCATGTTGCATACAGGAAGTGTACACGTACAGTGACATCAAAAAGCATGTTTTTTAAAAGACGACATCACAAACAATTCACCAATTGAAAACAATAAATAAAAATAATGGTGACACTTTATGTTAAGGACCAACTCTCACTATTAACTAGTAGCTTATTAGCATGCATATTGGCTTTTTATTAGTATAAGTACTAATGCAAAAAGCACACATTAATGCCTTATTCTGCATGACCATATTTTGGATTTCTAAATCCAAGCCCATACTTAAACTAGCATACTGTTAATAAGCAGCAAATTAGGAGTTTATTGAGGCATAAAGTGTAGGTAATAGTGAGAATTTGAACTTTAAAATAAAGTGTGACCAAATAATGTATTTGGACACTTTGTTGTTATCAGACATTAGTGGAACATGTTCATATGTGATGAATTTCACCTGTGGTTACATTGCTTGGGCATCTGTGTGAGCTTTAGGGACACTTTTAATATGCAGGGTTTCCCATACATTCATTAATTTGTGGCGGCCCGCCACAATATCAACGCTGACCGCCACGGATTGATTCAGATTTTTAAACAATTTAATATGGGTACAATTGTATTTTATTGTAGAGCTGCACGCTGCTTGCTCCCTCCCTCTCACAAACTGACAACGGAGGCACGCATGACTAGCCACGATCTGAATCAAAACATGAGCATGCGTTAGTTAGGAGGACGGATCACCGGTGCTTAATGCTTATTCCCCCAGCGAAGATCCCATAATCAATCCGGGGTTGAATGGTTAGTAATGAACAGTGTTGCTCAACATAACTCTGAGAAGTTAGTCTATGTTAAGCGCTGTCGCGTTTCCATTACAGATTCGCGCAAAACTTTTGTGTTTTTTTCTAAATATCGATAAACAACTATTGCGAAATGACGGCGTTTCCATTAACCGATGTTTTGCATCTAAAACGTAATTCTTTTCCTCTCGCGATCAGTCATTCCAAAAATCTTGGCAACGAATGTTGGTAGGTTTATATATATCACAGCCACCAGACTAGACATTATATTATTATTATCTCCAGGTTCAGGTTGGTGTGTGTTGGTTTTTGTCCACCTCAATCTCCAGGTTTGTGTGTGTGTGTGTGTGTGTGTGTGTGTGTGTGTGTGTGTGTGTGTGTCAGAGTCTGTGTGTGTCCACCTCCAGGTCCAGTTTGGTGTGTGTGTGAGCCTGTGTGTGTCTGAGTCTGTGTGTGAGTGTGTGTGTGAGTCTTTTTGAATGTTTGAGTGTGTGAGCCTGTGTTTGAGTGTGTCAGTAAGTTTGTGAGTTTGTGTGTGTGTGTGTGTGTGTGTGTGTGTGTGTGTGTGTGTGTGTGTGTGTGTAGCAATAGCAATGTCTTTAAAGGGATAGTTCACCCAAAAATGAAAATTCTATCATCGTTTACTCACCCTCAAGTTGTTCCAAACCTGAATGAGTTTCTTTGTTCTGCTGAACACAAAGGAAGATATTTGGAAGAATGTTTGTAACCAAACAGATCTCGGTCCCCACTGACTACCATAATATATATTTTTCCTACTATGGAAGTCAATGGGGACCGAGATCTGTTTGATTCTGTCATTCTTCCAAATATCTCCAAATATAACCAAATTATCCCTTTAAGGTATCTGACACTAAGTGTTTGCAATGGAAATGTGTACTTGTCACTAAAAATATATGATATATTTATGATATATATATGCCCCCCCCGGTCCCCAGTCCCCAGTCCCCAAACACCACACCACCGCAAATAGAATCTAGTTCTGTGGGAAACACTGATATGTGACATCTGAGTAATTTTTGGGGCCACTGCCCTATGCTGACTTTACACAGTACATCTTTATATACATTAGGCATATTAGGTATACTCACTATGATGCTTGTTAGTGAATTACCTTGGATAAACCCCAGAGATCGAGTTCCAACAGGCTGACTCATAAAAACACTTTTATTTTTATTTTCTTTAAATCGCAAAATAATAGAAAAAGGAAACCCTAGGATGCACTTTTTCTCTGGTTTTACTAAACCACTTCTATTTTTGATTTATATTTGCAGTTTGGCCATCTTAAATACACATTTTTTCCCGCTCCTCCCAAATTGGAACATACAATTTTTTTAAATAAAAACACTTGACTTTGATTCTTATAATATTTAGAAATGAGTTTAAGCAAAAAAATACAATTAATAATACAATTAAAAAGAGAACGAATAAACCAAAACAGTTGCACCAACATTAACAGTGAAACCAGTGATGGTAGACAATTTCAAGTCTTTCCATCACAGTGCTATTTTTAAACATAGTTGGTAGTGTATAATACGCAAACAATTGGTAAACAGCCTGACAAACGGGCATGCTTACCAATAAGCCACAGCATTTTCGCTTCAGATCTCTCTGTGTTGAAATCCTGCGGTCTCATCTGATAAGAGATCTGGATATTATTGGACTGAGACTATCAACCTCTGCGGCGCTTTGCATATGTTCATTCGAGTCTTTGCCTGGGCTGAAATCCAGCATCCCTGGGCCTCAAATCCCTGGCTGATACACCACTGATCTGAACGCCTCAGGGCCAACAGCCATTACGTGAAACACATTCACATTTACTTCAGGTTTGCATACTTTCCTTTGATTTGGATGTGAGCTGATGAGACTGTCGCAGGGGCGGCATGCCCACACAGGGCCTCGTGCCTTTGGGGCACTCACAGTTGGTCTAGACCAATTTTTTAATAACCTGTTTTCATGAAGTGGTTTTATGTTGTGTCTCAACACAAAGGCATTAGAGAGTTTTCTTTAAGAGATTTAATTACATTTTTGAAAATCGTTAATTCCTGTTAGATTCCTGTTAAAAATAAATAAATAAAAACAACAACAATAATAATAAAAAAACCTAAATTAAGAATTAAGTTTTTTTTTATGTTTTTGAAAGATGTCTCTTATGATTGCAAAGGCTGCATTCATTTGATCAAAAATTCGGTTAAAACTTAGAAAAATATATATATTTTTAAAATTCTCAGAATTGCGTGTTATGAACTTGCAATTTTGAAAAAACAAAAAAAACAAAGTCAGATTGTGAAGATATAAACTCGCAATTGTGAGAAAAAAGTTTTGTGAGTTTTTATCTCGCAATTCTGACTTTATATTTTGCAATTCTGACTTTATAACTCGCAACTGCAGTAAATTGCAGCTTGCAACGCAGTGTGATGTAGCTTCACATTCTCTGTAAGAGATTTATTCATCATACAGTGTAGGTAGACTGAAGTCAGTGATGATGTTTTTTGGTAATGTAAATGTTCTTTGCTTGTTTTCTGTAACTGCTTTTTGAGTGACTGAGGAAATGTAAGCATTATAATTAGTAACGTACAATGTTTTTATTAAATTTTTATCATGTTAAATACAAATCATTTTTTTGTATTCAAATTGGAATATCGCACAAAACATCTGCGAACAAGCACTGTTTCCATCCAACCAGTCAAAGAGAACAAAATCGTCACTTCCTGAATACACTGGCACTTTATATCAGTAAGAAAAGTAGGTGAAGCTACTGAAAATAATAATTTTATAATATGTATAATAAATTGCTTGCAGAACAAGCAGACGAAACACAATTAATGCGGTTTAGTGCTTTCGGAGGTGGATGCTGCTGTTTGGGAACGCAGTCGTTTAACAGTTCTGGGAGGCAATTATACTACAGAAATACTCTGATGACAGACTTTGCTCAAGCATTCACAGATGACCATATAACAACATTTCAGATGCTGTGGAACAGGATTGGTCCGCTGGTTAGTCAGGATTCGCCATCCCATAGTGCAAAGTCATTTGAATTTTCCATGCACTTGGAGGAATTTATTTATCCATCTCCCATTATTCACATAAACCCTTTTTCGCACAAGTCAAAAACCACCTCAAGCGAGTGTAAAAACATTTTTGCGAATTAAGGCATTTTTATTCAAAATTCAGTGTTTCCATCACTCGATTCTGATGTGCATAAAAGCAGAGTGATGGAAACCCAGCTAATGTGTAGTTAAAAGATTACACTAACATTAGGCTGCTTTTATTTCTATTTATCAAAGAATTCTGATGGATTGGTCATGCTTTCCAACAGAATTGTAAACTGTACAAACTGTTTTAACATTGATAATAATAAGAGACATTAATAACTGAGTATCAGTTACAGCTGACAATAACTAAGCACCAAATCAGCATATTAGAATGATTTCCAGAGTATCATGTGCAACTGAAAACTGGAATAATAACTGCTGAAAACTGAGCTTTAATTACATTTTAAAATGCATTAAAATGTCTTGAAAACGATAGAATGCTTTCAAAAAACATAAAAAATCATAATTACTCCAAATCTATTCTTTGACCGTTGGTGTATAAAACATTTATTTCCCCTCAATCCAATGAAAGATGTGATTTGTGTTGTTTTTGTGCATTTGATCTCACTTGAGCTCATGAATCAGAGAATGCTGCAAAATCAAGGATAATGGTGTGTCACAAAAACATTGAGGAAAAATGTGAAAAGATAAAACACACTTATGACCATCCACTGTCCAATGGTGGTTTTCCAAAACACGCTTTTTGTATTCCAACGTTTTTCTTATACTTACGTAGATGTTGGATTTACCGTGATTACAACAAACTGTTAACTTGAATATCTCTACATTTTCACATTCAGAATCATTTGTCTCTATGACGACGCTTACAAAGGCAAAATTTATTTATGTGCTCAGTCTTGTTGATGACAACGAGATACTTAATTGACCTCCTTATGCTTTTGCAAAGCGGTTAAGGTGGAAGAAAGCGCATCAGCGAGTAAAACGTCCAATAGAAATGCCTCCAAGGGGTCTGCTTAACTGTTGAAGCCACAGTTTCGACGTCACATCAGATCTTTCATAAAGATTGAAGATTGCAGTTTTTCTAATTAGAACAATTCTGACATCAGGTGATCTGTGAAATGCTATGTCAGAGCTTTCTCCAGTGTGAAAGCCCTTTTAGTATTTGCATGTGGCATTTGTTTAAGTCTGCTTCTTTAATGAAATACAGAATCTGTTTCTCCTTGGAATATTTTCAGGATTAAAAGGCAATAATGTAAAGTTAACGTCTCATCCTGCCCCCATCTGTTTCCACAGTACCAAAGGACGGTCTTAAAAGTCAAGCTGTGTTTGATGAAATCCGCATGTCGTACATCAAGGAGCTGGGCAAAGCCATTGTTAAACGCGAGGAGAACTCCAGCCAGAACTGGCAGAGGTTCTACCAGCTCACCAAGCTATTGGACTCAATGCAGGAGGTAAGATGGCATCTCTTACCATCAGCAAACACAAACTAGACACGTTACTGGCAGATGGTTTTATTTCATCTACAAGAGAGAACATGCCAGGCCAGAAACGTACTTTCTGCAAGAACGTAAGCATTCGGTCAGAACGTTGCATACATTGTGCATTGTGTTAAGGCAGAATGCCCAGTCCTGTTCACAACCTTCTCACACAGTTCAGTTCCAAGCTAACACATCTGACTGTAATTAGTAAGTGTTCCTGAAAATCTTAATTAGCTGCTTCAGATGTGTTTGATTAGGGTTGGAGCTCCAGGAACAGGATTGGGCACCCCTGCGTTAAGGAATACGTTCAAGTGTATTGTCATTGCAGTGAGAAACAGTACTGGGTAGTGACGGATTACATGTAATCTGGATTACGTCATCAGATTCCAAAATTAAGTACTTAGAATTTCATTTTAAAGTATTTGGAATCAGATTACAGTTATTTTTTTATAGATTAGATATAGATAACTTTATATTTACACAATGGAAGTACAGTATTAATAATGTATAGATTCTGCCTAATTCTTATATTTTCTCTCTCAAATTGTCTTTTCTAAAAAAAATTGTACCACTTATACACATTTGGAAAATCTTCCAGTTTTATGGAACTGCACACACCAGCTACTAGTCAGGTGACTATAATTACACAGAAAATGGATAGGCCACTTTGACATTTGGTAATTCAATTCATTATTAGCTTTATATCACCTCATGGACCCCAGTTTGGGAAACCTTGGTCTAATGCAATGTTTAATGCAGTTTTTATTGTTTAATGTAGCAAAGAATAGAAGATATTATTTACAAGGTAACTCAAAACTAATCAAAAGGTACTCAGACTACTTTACATAGTTTGTGAAATCCCACGCATTGCATTACTAACTACAATTTTCATTATGCCATTTGTTACCAGTAATGGGCTACAATGTCTATGTAATGTATCCAGCACTGGTAATAATCCTCAGTACTTCAGGGGGCAATATTTAGTTTATAGGGATTCTAAGACTTGTTTAAAAGTATAAATGCAGAGAGAGAGAGAGAGAGGAGAGAGAGCATTTTGCCTTTTATTAGGCAGAATTGTTAAATAAAGACAGTAAGCCAATGAAGTTTGTGTGCTGGGTTCTTAGTGATGTCAGAATAAAAGTCCCGCTTTTTATTAAGTTACCAGCCAAACAGAAAATGTATTGCCCAATGGCAATAATTAAAAATACAGAATATCTGCAGATATATCAGCCAGGGTAGTATATCAGTCGATCACTCCTATGAATGTACAGGCATTAGTTTGCATTGTTGAGCTCATGTAGTGTATGTTGAAATGCTACTTTTATCCACAGATGGTGGAGGAGCTTCTCAACTTCTGTTTCTACACATTTGTGAATAAGTCTCTCAGCGTGGAGTTTCCTGAGATGTTGGCGGAGATCATCAGCCATCAGCTACCAAAATTTAAAGACGGGAGTGTCAAGCCTCTTCTGTTCCATCAGAAATGACTGCCTTAGATCATAACAATGCCTTAACGCCACCGTTTTCTTACCAGCTCAAATCCAATCTGCCCATTTTCCCCAAACATCCTGTATGAACTGAGGGATAGAGTCGCTTCTGCTTGATTCTCAGAGGGAAGAGGGGACGTTTGCTCTTCAGAAATGTTCGTGGAGCAGGACAAAGTTGTGTACTTGGAGCAGACAGAAAGTGACTTTGAGAATTGAGAACATTTTTTTGTGATATTTTCTCTTTTTTCGCATGTACACTGCTGAAATGTTTACAAAGGTATATCAAAAAAGGAAAATGTGCCTTTTTTGCGCTTTGCGAATCAGTTTTGAACATTTCTCAGGCTAACGCAATGACTTGGCGTACAGAATTTCTGTAGGTGATTCACATTCATCTGCCCTTGTCTAAACCTGCCGTGATGGTTCACTGTAGGTGGCAGCTCAACGCTCCCAAGAGGTGCTCCAAATTCTGAAGCTACTGATGAAACATTAGACCATATAATGTATTTTTAAAGTCTCATCGAATCTCCAAATCATCAAACAATTTTGCATGAATATTCCACAATATAATTCAATTCAAATCAAGATCTGTTCCATGACTGACAGCAAAATACTACACATGATGGCAAGTCATGAAATCAATGAATTTGTCAGATTTCCATCCATTCTGGTCACATTGAGATTAGCATATCCCAGCATTCCCCTCCTGTCAACTGCAGTGTGTTCATGTCATTTGGTGAATGTTTGCGCGTGTTTAAAGTTGCACATCCACCAGCATCTCAGACTTTTTTACTTTCTGTCATCCTGTTTTTAGTTTATTTTTTTTTTGGAATTCTCTCTTTATTTTCTAAATCTAGTAACCCATATGAGGCCCACAAGTTTTGACCCACTTTTCTAGTCTTTGATGTGCCCCTGTGGTGCCAAGCCACAAACAAACTCCTTTGTTGTAACTTCAGAACAAAAGGAACATTTGTGGTTCTCTTGCTCGGGCATGTGTTTGCTCATGGTTACGTGTCAACTGACATTGTTGTGTGCGCTTCAGGGTTTTTGCACCAGCTACACTTGATTACCAGCGTAAAGGAATAATTCATCCAAAAAAGAAAATTCTGTTGTTTTATCACATTGTTCCAAACTTACATGTAGTTATTTTTATGTCTGAAAAGTGCTTTGTGAAGATTCTTCACAATGTTGTATTGTGTGTTCCAAAAGACGGGTAAAAAAAAACAAAAACAAAGCCAATTGGTTTTGGAATGACACACGGGTGAGTAAATAATGACAGAATTTTTTTTTTGCACCCAAGAATCCTGCACATTTCTGGAATTTCTAGTGTTTGTGTACATAACACAATTGAACATTCAAACATTCACCTAACAAAATGAATATTCAATTAAGTTCATTTGACTCGGATGATTAAGCAATTAATTTAGCCATGCACCATATCAAACAACTCATGGTGATCAGAGGGTTAAAGGTTCATTTTCAGCAGTGTCTCGTGCTTCTGGAGAGTCACAGAGACGCTGTTTGTTTGATGCTCATTTCCATCGGCTGATGTGAAATTTAAATGTCACAGTGCATATCCCAGGCTTCCCAAAATATTTTAGCATATTTTAAGAGACTATTTTTTACAAATCCCTGGCTAGGTTTGTGAGTTTTCTATTTTGTTTCACAGTAGGCCTTGCAAAGGGAGTTTTTGAGCCATAAAACATAGGTTATATAAATTCTGAAGTATGCTGAAATGTCTAAAAAAAAAATTTAGTTTGGTAATCATTGATCATTTTTAAAAGAAACTATAACTAAAATATAAATACACAGATTATCTTTGATATACACATAATTTTACAATAATATAATTTTAATACATAAAGTTGTATTATCTTTTTTTGTCAAGATGATCTGTATTGCAGATGCACTTTTGAAAAAAGTGTCATGTATGTAAATGTAAATTCTATAAATCTCTAGGGAATATATGAGTAATCACTGTTTTACAGAAGGACAGCTTCAAGCTGTGTCAGAGATGCAAGTGTGTTTTGTATAGTGCAACAGAGTGACCAAAGCAATGCAGATTTTAACAAATAAATATCAATATTTAAAGCAGTTATATTTTACAATAGCTCTTACAACCCAACTCTAGGCTCTTTTTACTTTATATTATCCTTTTCTATTTCTTTTGTAAAGATTTAGGCTTTGGTCTCATGTATAATGCTGTAAAATTAACTAGTAAAAATATAAATAAAGCTGTGTGTAATGTATCAAAGCCTGAGAATTTGCACTACCCTAATACTGGCCTGACATAGTATATTTTGTACAAAAATTCTTGCAGATACTATCTTTGAAGATTAAGGGCAAATCATATTTCACTTGTATATGGCTTTCATTAAAGTGTGTTTTGTTTTATTTGCATTTCAGTTATATGTAAAATAATCCAATGCAAATGATATACAATGTCTATTTGTTTGAAACAATAGTTTTGTATGACTTCTGTATTACGCCTCTCCTGTAGTCAATGTCGATATTTACACATATTTGATTAAATGTTGGACAACATTTGTTCAGAAGTTTGGTAGTGTCTTTATTTTACTGGGAAATCATTGTGGTAATTTTTTTTTCATTGTATCTTAATGTTGACACAAAAATCTACACTTGCCTATATCTATAAAATAGTTTATCTGTACCAAACAAACCAGGTCCAAATAGACTTCAAAGCAGTTTTGTTTATAAAAAAAAAAAAGACAAAAGAGGAAATTTGATGTTATTTTTATTTGATAGAAGAAAAAATCTAAACAACTGAACCATGTTTTCATTTATTTGACATCCTAAAGAATATGAAGGCTCAGAAAATTGTACAAAAAAAAAAATTAAAAGATCAATTGGGCTATCAAAAATTAAGTTAGTATGCTACAATAAAAATATATATAATTCACATTTTACAAAAAAATTATACATCATCAATTATCACTTATTTACAATGTTAATACACCCCAACGAACACAAATCTCATCCGAGATAATGCTTAAATAAGAGTGGTTTACATATGATGTTAATTCACATTAAGAGATAATTTAAACGTTTCCACATACTAAAAAGAGAAAATTCTGATTTTTTTTTTTTTTAAATGCTTCCTGATATACATAAGAGTGCATAATTAACAGTTATCGTTTAGTTGTTCTCTACCAAACAGATGCAAGGACCTGAAGGATAAAAAAGACATTCAAAAAGCCTCAGACTGCATAGAAACATCACACATTTTACATCATGGAGAACCAGGAAGTGCTCACATAGAAGCATTATATATACATAAAAAAAAAACTATTATAGTAATAAAAACAAATCCATAATTCATAAGCCCCTAAAATACAATTGCTTGACTGTGGCTGAGTCAAGTCCTAGGGCTTGTTTTCTTTCCCTTTTACCTTGCGTTGAACTTTGTATTAAACAGTGGCAATGCATTGTGGGATGCGTGGATCAATTACACGCTAGGGGAACGCCACAGCTGCCAAAAAAACCACACTATCACGGTCAGGAATACTAACTCGGCTCTTCTGACTGAGTGAAGTTCAGTTATTTTCAAAAGCGGGCTCTGTGCCGCTTTCATTGACTCCCAGCTACATAAACTCCACGTAGTTCTCCGGAATTAACCCCGTCTTCCCGTCCAAGGAGCCCTCCAGCCAGCCTGGTTCTCTTGACGGATGAACTAAGAGACAAAGATGCAAACTGAAGATCATTTTGGATGCCACTGACAACTTTATCCCATGTGTACTCTATTTCTACAGTGCAAAAAGGAATAAGGACTGTTCCAGATCCAAGTTAGACTCTATGTGCAGCATCACAACCTGATTTCATGGCAATTCAACATATTTTACGAGATGGGTCATTTTGTATCTATTTAATGAGTTCCCCAATCCCTATGAATGGCCTTCCCCTAAGTCTAAACCTAACCGTCGCTGGAGTCTAGACAAATCGTACGATTGAGGTCATACACATTCGTATGAATTAGCCACCTCGTAAAATACATGCGAATTGGTTGTGAGATAGCGTTGAAAATAATAAAGTTTACTGTGTCTCTCAAAGAGGCCTAACGAATAATCTTTCAAAGCATTTTTAAGCCGCTATTTAATAGGGCTGGGTATTGACACCGAATTTACGATTCGATTTAGATTCACAAGCTTGTGATTCAATTCAATATCAGTTATTTTGGATGCATCAGGTACAGTACATGGCAAATTTTCTCAAGGAAAAAAAAACTAAAATAATGCTATAAAATATACAAGAGAGTTCGTTGGTGCTGCATTACATGAAAGTTAAAATGAACCAATTTGTATACAACCACGTTTTTATATTAATATTATACTAACTATACAAATACATAGGCAAATGTTTACTCCAATTTATTTTTTGAAATATAAACCTTTAAATGGTGGCTGTCATTAAAACGTGAGGGATTTATTTAAACAAACTTAATACTGAAGAATAGTAAATATTGTAATGAATATGTCATATGGTGCATATATTTAGCAAAATGCTCCTCAGTAGAGTAAATTTTTCTAGCTGACTAATGAGTTTATGCTCACCAAATATGTGATGTTATGTGATGTATTGTTTATAATGACATCTTTCTGAGGTTGAAACACTGATTGATTCTATGAGAAGGGATACGGATTACGCTAAGTTGTACTCTCTTTAAAACAATGTTTATTTATGTTTGTTTTGTGCTGTAACTGGTAGTAAAGTGGAGGAGATGATCAGTTCTCTTGAACTGAGGCACTACAGTGATCTGCTTATTACACAGCTGCTGACAAAAAAGTAAATAATTAGACACGAAACCTTGATCAGCGGCAGTGGAGTGATGCATTAAGCATTTAATTACTAATGGTCAAAATAACACGCAGTACCCGGATGAGCCTGTGTTATTAGCTTTACCGGTAGTTATTGTAAATTATTACACAGCTCTGTGGAATACTTGATCCTGATTGGTCAATTGTGCCATTCAGTGGTATGTTATTCCCAAATAACAACCACCAATTTGAATAACACGCCGTTCATCCGGGTATTACGAGTTATCTTGACCGGTACTACTTGTATGCTTTACGAGTCACTCCGCTATCGTTGACTGTCTGGCGCCTACTTGTGACTGAAAACACTTCATCACCACGTGTTACAATGGAAGACTTCAACGTATGGTACAAAACAAATATTTTTAGTTGTGTAATAAGCAGGATAATGTACATCTCCACTTCGCGTCAGGGTCCTAAACACTAATCGATTCCTGGGATTTGAGAATCGAGAATATATATATATATATATATATATATATATATATTATTTATTTATTTTTTTTACCCAGCCCTATTTACTCTTGCAGTAGAGCGGCTGTGAACACGCCTGAGGTTTCATTAAACAATAATCTGATCTACTGCTCAGCGATGTCAAGCTGATACCTGAGAGGCAAAAGGTGGAACAAAGCAGAGATATCGGTTTTCTCCACTTATGCCAATGCTAAAGCTTCTAAACTGCTTAGCTAAGATATATGCAATACACCCACTGAGGGCTAAATATGCAGACCCCCCTTGCTGGGGACTTACCATTCTCGAATATGGTGCCTGCGATAAAGGACAGCTCAGAGTCATGTTCAGCCTTGCAGGCGTATAGTGCACGTGCCTTTCGTAGCGGAGGACTGGAGATGATACAAATATATATAAACAATAAACTTTTAAAACTTTAAAATAAGTGCATCATTTGTAGATTAATTCATGTATTTTTTTAAATCAATATCAGAAGAATACCCACATGAAAGTAATTCAAAGATAAATAAAGTGCAACCAAAATTTGATTGGTGTACATACATTTATTCTGATCATGAAACATGAAATACATCATCATAAAAAGGGGCATTTAAGAGAGGTAAGGGGCAACTTAGGGCCCCGGGAAATCAGGGGGTTCCCTATGATACTGGCGAAACGTATTTGCAGCGATGAGCAATGTAGCCAATCACAGACATATATGTTAATTTCTTAAATGTAATGGCCAGAAGTGTTTAAGTTGGAATCCACTCACTGTTTAAAATGTTAAGTTTTTTGTCAAGTGCTGAAATGAAGCTTCTGAGTTTCTGAAACCCTACCGTATGTTTCATGGGGTAAGTTTTTGTTTGTAAAAAGATTGAAAAAGCTTACAATTTATTAAATGGATAAGTGCAAGCATTGTTTTGATAATGTCTTCGTTTGTGATCCGAAAAAAAAATAAGCTAGCCTAATATGGCTTTAGAACAGCATCAGGTTCACTAATTAGTGGTTGCGAAGGGATAAATAAACTATAAACTACGAGAGTGAGCGAGCAAAACAAAGGTTTGGTGTAAAAGAGCACATAGTTAGTGTTAGGGCCCTATACGGTACCTGGAATTTGCTTAGGACCCCCAACAGGTCCGCCCCTGAACATACATAGAGTTTATGCAATGACAGAAATGAAACTTCCCATAAACCATATTATTATCCACAGTGGATAGTGTTGCACGGTGCACCGATACTTCAAAAGTATCGCGATTCTCAGAAATTAAAACATCACGATTCCTAAATTTATTAGTATCGATACTTCAAAGAATGACTGCGTTCCAGATTTGTAAGAGACGTATTTCATGTTGGTGAGTGCAACGCACGCTTCCAGTGCCTCCCTATGGACGGGTGTGTTTTTTTCTCCTCACACAAGCAGCAAAAAAGCACTACAGCGAGATGGCTGCTTTAGTGGCTTTACTAAACTGATTTGGCTTTACTAAAATGTGTGCATAATCGCTTTAAATAGTTTAAATAATTTGTTCAGATGAATAAAGCACGAGGTTTTCTTGCATAATTAACATTTTAATTGTTTGGTCAGACAGTTCATATATAATATTCACATTAATCGGGGATTAAACGTGGAGTTATGTTCTGTATGCTAAATATGAAAACGAGCATATCTGCACAGCACCTATAACTGCACTTTGTATCTGCTGATTGCTGATCGAGATTTACATGCTTGGCTCACTGACCCTGTATACTCATTCATTTCTTTCATAAACGAGATGTATCAGTTCATTCGACTCATTCACGAATGAGAAGATCTCTCGATCTCGTTCAGTGAAGGGCGGATTCGTTCGCTACTTTCAACAAATCACATGCTCTGTCACATCTTGAGTAACTCTTTGACAGGATGAAACAGTTCACAGACACAGAGCTGTTCACGAGCTGCGCATGCGCTGCTAATAGCGCCGTGCTCGCGCTTCTCCGCTCCCGCGCTGCTGTGGAGGGAGGAACTTCAGTGAACAAGAAATATGAGTCAGTGGATTACCTGAACGACAACGATTCGTTCACCTAAAAGATTCGTTCACGGACGAACCATCACTAGTGCAATTTCATATAGCCTATATTAAATATTTGGAATATATATTTTCATATTTTATTAGGTTCTTTGATAAGGTTACAATACGAAGGTCTAAGCAGCAACGTATCTTCCGTGATGTCCTCTATACACGGGTCGGGGCGGTTAAAGAAATTTTACTTTATTTGCGGGCTGGAGCGGGCCAAATAATTTCATAAAAGCGGGGCATCACCAGGCTGCATGTGTGAGCACAAGTGATACTGTGGCTGCCGGTGTTCTGACAAATAATGCTACCTATCAGATTATGCTACCAACACTGTATTTATCATACTGTAAGGGTAGGTTTAGGGTTGGGGTAGGTGTACATGTTAATAAAGCCTCACACCTTATTAATATCATGCATGAAGCAAAATCTGATAGGTAACACTTTTCGCTATCGAATTATGCTACCATTGGTTTTAATGGGAGGTAGCATTTTTCGACAAGGCAGCACAAATCGACAGAACACCTGTCCACGACTGGTAGAAAAAGATGACGCTCACTAAAGTTCACTGGCTGAGTTTTCTCCTCTGAAAGAAAAGGTTGCACAACTGACAGAATAAGTTACAATATCTGAGATATTGCTGCTAAATTTTATTAGCTTTTTTTTTTTTTACTTGAATGCCATTGCTTAAATTGATATTATTTATCTTTTGACATTTAATCTTCTGAGTTCAGAAACATTGTTTAATATAATCGCTGTTCATATTTTTATTCAAAGTTCAGAATCAAGATAAATTTATTACTCTAATGTTTCTTATGATAACTGAGATAATGCTGCTAAATTTATTCTTTCTTTACCTTGAATGTCATTGCTCTAATTTATTTTTTATATTTTGATATTTCATATTTTGTTCACATGTTTAATATATCTGCTGTTCATATGTTCATTTATTAGTGTGTTATATGATTAGAATGTTGTCCTGGTTTTAAAATAAAGCACAGCAATGATATTTGAGAGTGTATTTTCCCTTTCAGGAAAAGTATCGAAAAAGTATCGAAATTGCAATTCTTGACTAGGTATCGTATCGAAACAATGATTTTGGTATCGTGACAACACTACCACAGTGCATCAGAGTGATGAAGTTAGTTGATGTATATGCTCAGATGTGAGGAGGGAAGGTGTGAATGTGCAAAGCTGAAGCTTATCACCGAACGATTAGAACACTGCACTGCTATAGATAGCTGCCTAAGCAGGCCAGAGCAGGACACACACCTGACGGGGGACGATTCGCTGGAGGTGCTGGAGGCCAGCTGGGGGCTGGAGGGGGCAGAGAACATCGGCCATGAGGGGGAGCGCGGTGAGGTGGGACTGGGTGAAGCCGGGCTGCGACAAACACACACACACACGCAGGCACGCACTATGTGATTCCAGCACCAACATTTATGTTACAGCAGCTGCTGTGCTGCAGCTTTCACAAGAGACTTAATAGACATAAATGCAGTTACACATGCTTGAGAGTTTCATGCTAACAGGGAAAGTTCAGCCAAAAATGACCATTCTGTTATAATTTACACAACTTGGTCTTTCATGTCCTGTGTGAACACAGAAAGAGATGTTTTGACGGATGTTCATGTCAAGCTCCTGAAATGACAGCCATTGGTCACTGAACATGCTGCATGTGAAAGACTGTAAAAAAGCATCTCTTTTTGTCTTAAACCGGAGAATGAAAGTCAGACACTGGTTTAGTGAGTAAACGGTGTATGAAATGTCATATTTAGCCGAACTGAGTTAAACATGCTGAGGAAAATCATTAGCATTCATTTGTGTTAATGTAACATGAGTAGTCTCACATTAATCTGAAAGGGTTTGTATTTATGTAAAAGGTTCCCCTCCCCCCCTTTTTTAAAATCGTCTATGAAAACTTCAATGCTGGCTGTTAAACTGAAAACTGGACAAACTTACCTTGTCGACGTGCTGCTGCGAACTTTTGGATTTTGACTGTAAATAACAGAAACAATATTAACAGGTTAAACTATTTTAAACTATATTTAACTATAATTCCTAAATATGCATAAAAAAAATAATAATTATTTCATAACAATAATAGTAGTGCTGTCAAATGATTGATCGTGATTAATGTGATGTAAACTAAAACCTCAGATGAACAACATCACATGGCATAATGCACCATGTTCTTATTTATTTAAAAAAAATAAAACCAAGATGTAAAACCCATGTGTGACAAGATTAGTACACCCTATAATTCAACTGCCTGTAGATCCACTTTTAGCAGCAATAACTTGTAATAATTGACTTTATCAGTCAATCACATTGTTCTGCAGTAATTTTGGCCCACTCTTCTTTACCACGATGCTCTAGTTGAGGTTTGTTTTTGTGCAAAGCTCTCACCACAGTATTTGAGTCAGGATGAGCTCTGGACTTTGCTTTATTTCAACACCTTGATTCTTTCTTCGTCAGCCGTTCTGTTGTAGGTTTGGTGGGGTGCTTGGGATCATTGTCCTGTTGCATCACCCAATTTTGGCCCAACTTGGACGGATGACCTCACAGTTGACTCTTGAATACTTTGGTGTACAGAGGAGTTCACGGTCGACTCAACCATCCTGTAGCTCCAATCATCAGCCCTCTACCAGCATGAGTGACTTTTGTTATGAGATGTTTGTGCTGATATGTTCTTAAAGGTTTTCACCAAGCGTGGGGCTGTGCATTATGGCCAAACATCTCCACTTTGGTCTTTTCTGTCCAAAGGACATTGTTCTAGACATCTTATGTTTTGCTTTTGCTTTGCAAACCTAAACCATGCTGCCATGTTGTTGTTTCTTTGTTTTTTTCTGGCAAGCCTTCCAAACATGCCATACTTGTCCCATGTGCTTCTAATTGTACTGTCATGAACTTTATAATTAAACATGTTAACTGAGGCCTGTGGAGCCTGCGGTGAAGTTCTTGGGTTGACTGATCTTGGGGTGAATTTCCTGGGATGTCCACTCCTGGGAGGATTGGTGTCTGTTTTGAATGTCTTACACTTGTGAATAAACTTCCTCACAGCGGAATTATGTACTTGGATTGGGGAAGTCGTGGCCTAATGGTTAGAGATTCAGACTCATAATCCAAACGTTGTGTGTTCGAGTCTCGGGCCGGCAGGAACTGTAGGTGAGGGGAGTGAATCTACAGTGCTCTCTCCACCTACAATACCTCGACGAAAGTGCCCTTGAGCAAGGCACAGAACCCCCAACTGCTCCCCGGGCGCTGCAGCATAAATGGCTGCCATATTACTCTTCTCAGATTGATGGCAGCAACTCCTTGCTTCTCTAAGATCATTGCTGATGTCTTTCTTCCTTGGCATTGTGTTAGCACACACTACTCCAGACTAGTTAACTGCCAAAATGTCTTCTTTTTTTTAGAGGCTCTCAGACTTGCTGATGATCAGTTAATCAAAGGCATCTGGTTAGCAGCACCTGACCATAACTCACCCTCTTAATTTCTATGTTAACATTAATGGGGTCCTAACTTTGTCACACATGGCTTTTCCATTTTGGCATTAAAACATTGGAAGTGGATAAAAAAACCTTTCATCAAAGTTGTCCTAAAACCTAAAACTGAAATGCGTTTTCGTCTTAGGACAACTTTGATTACATTTTTTGATCCACTTCGAATGTTGACTACTGTATGTATGTGTGTGTGTGTGTGTGTGTGTGAGTGTGTGTGTGTGTACACCTGAAACTCTTGCACTTTCTTAATGTCAAAGAGCATAAAATATTTCAGTTTGTTTCAGAATTCTGACCCCCAACATTGGCTCAACCAATGGCATAAGTTTGGGAGTATGACTTTCTCTTTGTCCAACCACTTGAAGATGGAAAACCCGGAAACCGTCCTTATTTTTGCAGTTCCATTTGGTGACAGAAATAATACACATCACCATTGAGCTTAATGAAACAATGCTGCTGATGTTCCTGTGTGTCAATCGTAAGTGAGACATATGAGGAAGTGAATATCATCACAATCAGTATTGTATTTGCACAGAAGCAAATAAAGCTGCTTATTGGACACTGTGGAATTTGTAGCAAGCATTCGTCACACACAAACACACTCATCACTAACCTGCTCAGCATCTATTCACAGTAGATAGTGGGGTTGTCATGGGAACAGCATGACCTCAAGTGGTGAGTTAACTTTAATAATCTAACTGTCCAAACATCATTAGTGTTAAAGGACTCTCACTTAGTCAGAGCCTAAATGCATTATGCTACATACACACATACAGTACAAGCCCTGTCCTTCTGTATTTACTGTTTATAAAATGGGAATTTACAGTCATCATTACTCAATAAAAGCACTCTAGAAATGATAAAACATGACACCAAATATTTGTTTATCTAGATACTTAACATTGCCAGAAACTATATATTCCAGCAGAAAGATAAAACCTAATGATTTGGGTAATAAAATAATTTTAACTAAAATATGTTTATATTGTGTTGGCAAGGGGATTTCATTCCAAATATTTATTCTGAACATGTGACACTAAAATAAATGTGTGTGGAACCATTTTTAGTAACCATTAACTATTTGTATTGATTTCTTTGTGGCAAAATCATAGCAGAATGCATAATTAGTTAATATTTTGTTATAAATAGAAAGCTAAAAAGAACAGAATTCATTTAAAATATATATTTTGTAAAATTAGGAATATATTACTGTCACTGATCAATTTAATGTGTCACTGATCAATAAAAATATTAATCTGGTAAAATAAAATAAAATAAAATAAAAACCCTAAACTTTTGGTAGTTTCATGGCTTCCACAAAAAAATGATAAAGCATAAAAAAACATAATAATCAACATTAATAAAAAAGGTTTTTTGAGCACCAAATCAACATATCAGAATGATTTGTTTATGAAAAATTATAGAGATGAATGATCATGTGACACTAAAAACTGGAGTAATGGCTGCTAATAATTCAGTGTTTCCATCAAAGGAATAAATTAAATTTAAAAATATATTCAAACAGAAAACAGTTATTTTAAATAGCAATAACATTTCACAAGACCACGGTAATTAATGTACTTCTGACCAAATAACTGCCTTGGAGAGCGATGTTTACTTTATTCTCTTCAGAACTTTCATTGACACAAATTTGGGATCAGATCGGACAGGAAGTAGAATATTATGACGAAACTTGCTAGAATCTGACACCAAGCTTGTCTGTACTAGATGTTCAATGCCCCCTACTGGCCAAAGCTTCATAAAAATGGACCAAAACTTGTTATATAACTTTGGAATCATTTTGCCATAATCTTCATGCCTATTACTATGGCCATTGGTTTATTCAATATTCAGTTTACAGATTTGCTTATATATATATATATATATATATATATATATATATATATATATATATATATAATAAAAAAAAAGTTAGTAACGAAGATGCCGAGGAGGAAGTCATCATTTTGGAAAAGCGCCTATATTTTGACAAGAAATGCATTATTAATTACACGTCCTTATCAATAGAAAATTGATTTGAGAATACCGTGTGAATTTGGTCACAGCGCCACCTACTCTCAGTAGTCTGGCCATTTCTCCAGGGTGTATCAATGTCTATTGTGGCAAAAGATGCATCCCACAACCCTTAAAAACAGTTTAGAAAATGAACAAATGGAGACATATATTACCTTTATGTGTTTGACGTTTACTTTCCATTATATGTATTATTAAAATTTCCTATGGCTTTCATATGAGTGTGGATGTTTGCATACACTTTCCCTTTGCATTCAGCTACTTTAATTTCTAGTAAAGTTACCACTTTTATTTTGTGAGAGTCAACATAATTCAACTGATCACACGTTTTCTCAAGCAGTTCATCAATCTCCAGGTCTTCATTGATTTACAACCTGCTGGGTCCTCAGGGGCTTCTGAGATGGGTATATCAGCACTGCCACACTTAATATATACATCTATATATAGACGACAGCATTCATCTCAGTCCTGAGGCTTTGAGCCACCGATCCTCACAACTGATTTACAACCGAACACACACACACACACACACACAGAGAGAGAGAGAGAGAGAGCAGTGCTGTGACTATTAATCTCATAATATCATAAGACGTTTAACTGGATTAACCTTCACTGACTACAAAACAAATAGGTGTTGCTGGGATTGCAAAAACAGGATTTTCTGCTAAATCCACAAACATACTTACTAACTACTATCATGCCATATTTAAATAAACTGCTGGATTTTAATTTGTTTAATGTTTCTGCATTTGAAAGCAGTCAGTAGTTTTTTGTTTGTTTGTTTGTTTTTTAACAATAACCTAAAGTTGGTTAATTTAGTTCTGCTCCTCTCTACATTTATGTTAATCATATATTTTTAAAAAAGACTGCAGCAGTAATTATTTTTTGTTACATGATTAATGTACAAATGCTATAATAATCATAGAAAACTGTCATTACATAAATGATATATTAATCATAGAAAATTGCCATTACATACAAGGTATGTAAAATAGAGTGGTTTCTATATAAAATAACACAAAAAGTTAAGTATTGCAATATTTTGTTTGCAGTAAACATTGCAAGGTGGTATGCAAGTTACAAACAAGAAGGTGCAACTTTTATATGCACAGTCACAGATCCTTTCATGTTTCCAAGTCATTTCAAGTTCATTTTTTTGATTTGGATGTGACCAGACATGATGTTGTCTGAGTGGGTGATTTATTTGCTATTCAAAACATTTCCATCAGCTTGACCCACTTTGGCTGAAAGCATGAAGATAGGCATTATATCATTGAGAGGGTAATCAGCAAATAATAGCATTCATGTTCATTATCAGCTTGGATTTGCGCAGCTCCGTGTAGTAACAGCTGCTCTATGTGAAATCACGCACCTGATGGTATTTACCCCTGATTAGATAACCAGCTTTACTGACTAGAAGCGGGTTAATCATCAGCCGATATATATCGTGCACCCCTAATAGAAAGATTTAAATGACTACAAAATTAAATAATTCAAATCAAAAAAACAAAAAACAAACAAATATTAATATGTAATCCGTAAAGATCTATTTCTTTCTAAAGGCATGTCCAATGATGAGATGGTGAGTCAGGATAACTACCGTATTTTCCGGACTATAAGTCGCACTTTTTTTCATAGTTTGGCTGGTCCTGCGACTTATAGTCAGGTGCGACTTATCAAAATTAATTTGACATGAACTAAGAGAAATGAACTAAAAATGAATCAAAAAAAAAAAAAAATTACCGTCTACAGCCGCGAGAGGGCGCTCTATGCTGCTCAGTGCTGCTGTAGCCTACACTAAGCAGCATAGAGCGCCCTCTCGCGGCTGTAGACGGTAATTTTTTCTCTTGGTTCTAAATGTGTGCGACTTATAGTCCAGAGCGACTTATATATGTTTTTTTCCTCATAATGATGTATTTTTGGACTGATGCGACTTATACTCAGGTGCGACTTATAGTCCGAAAAATACGGTAACTTCTTTCCAACACTGCCTCATAAAAAAAGTTAATTAATAAATAATTCAAATATCTCCTTACTATTTTCCCCCAACATATAGTAATTTTTACTAGAGATCGACCGATATGGCTTTTTCTATAGCCGATGCCGATGTTTAGAGGTCAGAGTCAGCCGATGGCCGATATGTGCTGCCGATTTTTAGGGCCGATATCTTGAAGTTTTCCCCTTCATTTGCATGCTAAAGTCAATCATTTGCATTAAAGTTTTAGACCGCACCAATAACACGGGGCTGCCCGCCGACGTGCCTAACTTTAAATCGGCGCTACTAAACACGGATATCGGCCGATGCCGATATATTAAAAAATGACAAATATCGGCCCGATATATCGGCCGACCGATATATCGGTCGACCTCTAATTTTTACAGCAAGCTTTAGCCTATTTAGCGTGCTCGTCTCACGTTGCTGTGTGCCATCGTCACAAAAACTCATAATTTGCATGTGTATTTAAGAATTGTGGTTTAAAAACAAGTGATTTAACCCTCTGGAGTCGATTAACGCGGATACGCGTTATGAGTCATTTTCTCCTGATAACCCCGAAAAGAACTTAAATTACACTTTCAGTTTTAATCGTACAGATAAGAGCAATACATCAATTGAATCTGTAAAGGGTCTACTTTTTTTTGGATACAGATATAATAACAACAAAACTTTGTGCTCTTATAAAATAAAGATAACAAACAAGGTGTGCTGTCTGCAGCCTTTGTCTGCGTTGATCTTCATTTACAAACACGTCATTAAAATTAACTGTAACTCCGTGAATACTCAACGAAGAGAACATGAGAAAGATATCTATAGAAAGCTTGACATGTCTACTTTTATAACGTGTAAACATTTTACTAGTTAGACTTTTTCCAAAGACTTTTTCCTAACTATAATTCCTGACTAAATGTATAATCAAGTGAAACATTATGAAGTTTCAATAACAATATACAATACTATACCATTCAAAAGCTCTTTTCAACATTAATAATAATGATGATAATAATAACAGTAAATTTTTTTGTAGAAAATAAGATTGTTAAAAGGATTTCTGAAGGATTGTGTGACTGGAGTAATGATGCCAAAAAATTAGTTTGAAAGTCAGCTTTGATTGTTGTAATAAACTGTTTAACTGCTCCCCCAAGTGGATATTAAATTATGTTGTGGGATAATTAAATATATCCTAAATAAACTACAAACATAAAATTACATAGATTTATTTTGTCCTCACATTCTTTCTTGTAACTCTTCCCTCTCAGTGACACACAGATGACTGAGAGGCTCATTATGCAGCTCATTATGCAGGCCTTTGTCTTCTCAGGTGTAAATCACAATGATATTCATGATAGTTGACGCCAACTCGCATATGGCTTTTACCAACAAAAAGTGTCTTAGAAAATTTAAATCAATATAGTTTTCTGTGAGCGAGTAAACAAGATGATTTTCACATAATTTAGAAAGGAAAAATTCTAGGATACAAGCTCCAGTTCTCAAAAATCCAGGAACCAATGTCCTGTATGTGTTTTATGGCCTTATTCAAGTGTTTAAACATTTTTCGTTTTTCACTAACCACACATAACATTTTTTTTTCTCAAAAACACAATCATGTACATACATGCATTTCACATATTATTATAGCCCAGTTTGTGCTGATTACAGTGAGATTAGACTTTACCCATTTAGATATTTATAAGAAACTAAAAACAGCACAAATGTCAGGGCATGACAAAACTTCTCCAGGCCCCAAAAATACCCTTAGACTCCAGAGGGTTAAGCCATTGAAATGCAAATAACAGCACTATATGTGCGAGTTGTCTGTTTTTGAGCTTGATTTCTGCAATTGGGTCGGATCGAGGTCAGGTCAGATTTGCACCTTTAATGAACTGTACCAGAGTTCGTTTGGAAGCAGACCGAGACCACCTCTTAAGCTGGGTCTCGGTACAGTTGTTTGGCCTGCACCCAAGTGCGGTCTCTGTATTCACACCTGCCAAAAATGTCCACATCAAGAGGGGAAACAAACTTGAGTTTGATTCAGTCAAACCACACAAGATTATTTATTTTTTATTTAATAAAAAAAAGCAACATTTCTTATATTCTAGATTCATTGCACACAAACTGAAATATTTCAAGAGTTTATTTGTTTTAATTCTCCTGGTTATGACTTACAGCTTAGGAAAATGTAAAATTCAGAATCTCAGAAAATATTGAATATTCCATTTTGAGGTTGATTAGTTTGATTAATTTTGAGTATAAATACTGGGTACCTCTTGGGCTAGTTTAGAACATGCATCCACAATTATGAGAAAAACTACTGACTTGACAGTTGTCCAGAAGACGATCATCAACACCCTCCACAAGGAGGGTAAGCCACAGAAGCTCAATGCTGGAAGGGCTGGCAGTTCACAGAGTGCTGTATCAAAATATATTCATAGAAAGTTGACTGGAAGTAAAAAGTGTTGTAGGAAGGTGCACGATCAACAGGGATGACCACAGCCTTGGGAAGATTGTCAGGAAAAGCTGATTCTAGAACTTGGGAGAGCTTCACAAGGAGTGGACTGAAGCCAGAGTCAGTGCATCAAGAGTCACCACACTCCGATGTCTTCAGGAAAAGGACTACAGCTATCACATTCCTAGAACCAAACCACTCCTGAACTAGAAAAACGACAGAAGCATCTCACCTGGGGTAAGGAGAAAAACAACTTGACTGTTGCTCAGTGGTCGAAAGTCTTCTTTCGGATGAAAGTAAATTTACCATTTCATTTGGAAATCAAGGTCTGGAGTCTGGAGGAAGACTGGAGAGGCACAGAATCCAAAGTCCAGTGTGAAGTTTCTGAAGTCAGTGATAATTTGGGGAGCTGTGATGTCTGCTGGTGTTGGTCCATTGTGTTTTATCAAGTCCAAAGTCAATGCAGCCTTCTACCAGGAGATTTTGGAGCACTTTATGCTTCCATCTGCTGACAAGCTTTATGGAGATGCTGATTTCATTTTGCAGCAGGACTTTAGCTAGGGATGCATCGATCCGATACTCAGGATCGGTATCGGCTCCGATACTGGCATTTTCTTCAGATCGGTATCGATCAGACGAAAATGATCCAAATCCGATATTGGGCATATACTGTGTTATTGTTGAGCCCCACATAGCACAAAAACATTATAAAGCACCAAAACACTTTTTTTGTGCACTATATTTGAAAGTGAAAGTGACGTGACATATGACCAAGTATGGCGACCCATACTCGGAATTCGTGCTCTGCCTTTAACCCATCCAAAGTGGGGACACACAGCAGTGAACACACACACACCGTGAACACACACCCGTATCAGTGGGCAGCCATTATGCTGTGGCGTCCGGGGAGCAGTTGGGGGTTCGGTGCCTTGCTCAAGGGCACCTCAGTCATGGTATTGACGGTGGAGAGAGCACTGTACATGCGTTCCCCCCACCTACAATTCCTGCCAGCCCAAGACTCGAACTCACAACCCTTTGATTGCGAGTCCGACTCTCTAACCATTAGGCCACGACTTCAAGTGTTCTGAAGCTGTTCATTAAAGTCATTAAATTCAAGTTCACCTAAACTGTTCATTCCACTGCGGCTGTCTGTCATCCTCCATTCATCAGTCAAACTGCGTATTGCGTTCGGGTACTACAGTCAAAACCATGAAACTCTCTTCAAGAGCGCACAGTAAATGAGGTTTAAAACTGTTAAAAGAAAAGGCTCAATAAACTAACGCACACATTTTATACACTATGTATCAATATCTCTTCTCTTTGTACTAGTGACGTCCGGTTCGCGAACGAATCGTTAGATTTAATCAGTTCTTCTTTGTGAACCGGTTGAACCAGTTCACCAAATCGGCCTGAATCGTTTGAAACATTTCGCATCTTCAGTAAGCATTAATCCACAAATTACTTAAGTTATTCACTTTTTTTAACGTGGCTAACACTCCCTCTGAGTCAAAATAAACCAATATCCTGGAGTAATTCATTTACTTAAACAGTACACAGACTAAACTGATGTGAAGAGAGAGCTGAAGATGAACATGAACAGAGCAGCATGTGTGTTGTACTAACTTTTCTATGTGGACTTGGAGGGCTGCGCAGCCTGCGCACGGTGACTCTGTGTTGTTTCAAGCTCGTCATTCTGTGCACGGAATGTGCATAATCGCTCTGTGCTGCTCTGTCCTATCTATCGCATGTTGCTGCTTTTATTTGTTCTATAATTTAAAAGAAGCGTCTTTTAGATTTCTATATAACTGTACATACTTGTTTTTCATTTTAGATTTTAGACATTCACTTTTATTTGTAAATAAAATATTTCACTAGATTTTATCAAATTTGCTGCTGAACTATCCAGTAACCTAGTTTATAATAGTATTTTTGTCATAGATTGTGATTACATATTTTTTCATTTGTTATTTTTCATTCAAATCAAGTTGTTTATATGTAGTAGATTGTGTTTAACACACAAAAGAGTGACAATCAGGTCAACACAAAGAAGTATAGAAATTTTACATTGAATAAACTGCGCTGGTATTGGATTGGATCGGTATCGTCAGATACTCAGAATTTTCGGTATCGGATTGGTTCTGAATAAATGGTATCGTTGCATTCCACAATGCCAAAACCATTTCCAAGTGGTTTGATGACCACGATAATTACTGTGCTTGATTGGCCAGCCAACTCACCTGACCTGAACCTCACAGACAATCTATGGGGTATTGTGGAACCTGAGTTTCAATAACGCCTCAGCATTGCCACAGGCTGATCGCCTCCAGGCCATGCCGCATTGAAGCAGTAATTTGTGCAAAAGGAGCTCCAGCCAAGTATTGAGTGCATAATTAAACCTGCTTTGGAGATCTAGAACATTTCTGTTTTGTAACTCTTTTTTTGATTGATCTTTGAGAAAATATTTACAGTTTTTGATATACTGAATTATACATTTTCCTAAGCTGTAAGTCATAACCATCAGAATTTAAACAAAAAACTCTTAAAATATTTCAGTTTGTGGGCAATGAATTTAGAATATAAGAATATAATAAGCATTCTATATCTATGCACATCTATATTAGCGTTGATTAACTGAATACCCAGAATTCACATATTAGATCAATAAAATCTAAATTTTACATGTTTATTAATTATGCAATCATATTTGACACTCGGTTCTCTGTTACATGGTCTTCTGTGCATTTCTGCAACCTTCAAACCTGGGAAATCCTGGAGTTTGGTTGCTTGCTCTGATTTGCTCTGTTATTTGCATGGTTTACAAAAAGAGTGGGATGTTAACTGACAAACAGAAAGAGAGAAAGAGAAAGAGAGAGAGAGAAAGAGAGAGAGAGAAAGAGAGAGAGAGAGAGAGAGAAGTGTTGGCAAATGCCAGAAAGCCAAGCAACATGGGCAGACACAACAAGCCTAAAATAAGCAACTTGTCTCATCAAAATATAGATCAAGAACAGATCCATTTCAGGAATTTGATTAATTATAGATCAAGAACAGATCCATTTCTGGAATTTGATTAATTTCAGAAGCATAAACTAAGGACATAAATTAAGGGTCCTATAATACACCCAACACAATGCTACGCAAGGCACAGCACAAGTGTGTTAGCTAGTTTCAGTTTCGCATTTTCACGTCCAGCACCACGTCGTTTAATTAGCAAATGCATTTGCATTCATTCTTGCGCCCATGGGCGTGCTGGTCTAAAAAAGAGGTGTGTTCAGGCGCATTGCTGGCGCATTGCTATTTTAAGGAGCTGAAAATAGACTGCACCATAGACCAACTCAAACCTGGTCTAAAGTCTGGCGCAATGTTTTTTCTTTGTTATTTAAAGAGCGTGTTAGTATAGGCGGGACCGCAACGCGCGTACACACTGCTTATTAAACACAGGGACACACAGCTTCACACAAACATGCCAAATATTAAAAAATAAAGGAATGCAATGCATAAGAATTTTTTTGTAGGCTAATATACAGTACAGACCAAAATTTTGGACACACCTTCTCATTCAAAGAGTTTTCTTTATTTTCATGACTATGAAAATTGTAGAGTCACACTGAAGGCATCAAGGGCTGTTTGAGCAAGAAGGAGAGTGATGGGGTACTGCGCCAGATGACCTGGCCTCCACAGTCACCGGACCTGAACCCAATCGAGATGGTTTAGGGGTGAGCTGGACTGCAGACAGAAGGCAAAAGGGCCAACAAGTGCTAAGCATCTCTCGGGGAACTCCTTCAAGACTGTTGGAAGACCATTTCAGGTGACTACCTCTTGAAGCTCATCAAGAGAATGCCAAGAGTGTGCAAAGCAGTAATCAAAGCAAAAGGTGGCTACTTTGAAGAACCTACAATATGACATATTTTCAGTTGTTTCACACTTTTTTGTTATGTATATAATTCCATATATAATTCCACATGTGTTAATTCATAGTTTTGATGCCTTCAGTGTGAATCTACAATTTTCATCGTCATGAAAATAAAGAAAACTCTTTGAATGAGAAGGTGTGTCCAAACTTTTGGTCTGTACTGTATATATACAGTATGCCTACAGTACATATCACAATGGATAGTCATCGCATGTATCAGAATTAGGCTATCTATTTGCTCGCACACGAGCAGCTCCGTTTCATCTCAGAGATGCGTTCTGTCTTTGCGCTTGCCAAATTCCGCCGTGCAAATAGCAAATCCGTCATGGCACGAGCGCAACTGGCTCTTAAAGGGAATGGAAGATGAGACTCTGATTGGTTTATTGCACATTACGCCCAAAAAATATCCATTACTCATTAAGAGAATAGGGACAACCCATTCCAAAAATGCGCCCGAGCGCACCAACCGTTTTTCCGTCGTTAAAATAGCAAAAGTGGATCTGGACACTCCCTGAGTGCACCTGCGCCGTGCGCTTTACACTTTGCATTTAGATCATTCAAATAGGGCCCTAAAAAGGAGGAAGGTGAAATACACATAATTATAAATCTGCATTCTAGAAATAAGCGCAAAAATTGCAAACTGTAACTGCTCATATGAGTGACTTTATTGGGAAGAAAAAGAAATGCCAAAGTTGCTCATAATAAACAGACATGGCAACACTGCAAGACTGCCTGCCACTTTAGCCAAGTTCGAGCAGAGCATGTCTTGACTTGCCCTGAGGCTGATTAATGACTAATGATGTACAGAGAGGGAAATATTTCTATGACAGTATTCCACAAAAATACTTGGAGGCCAGAATCTGGACTGAGGACTGTATGGAGGAGATGAAATGCGAGCTGGAGACTACTGACTGGTTATTTCTTAACTCATGTGACACACCTCATGAACTAATTGACACTTTTACATCCTATCTGTTGTTTAATGAAAGTAAAATCACTCGAACTAAAATTGTTAGAATATTTCCTAATAACAATTTATGGATGTCTAGTGATCTTAATGAATGTATTCATGAGAAAAAACATGCTTTTAAAAAATGGTAATATTGAGTTACTCAAGAAAAAAAGAAGCGAACTAAGATCGAAACTGAGTAAAGCAAAAATAGAATATAAGGATAAAGTTGAATGTCATTATTTCTCAGGAAATGCCAAGAAAGCATGGGAAGGTTTAAATGTGATGATGGGTCGGGAAACTAAGCAAAACCGTACCCCTCTGTCACACTCCTCTCCATCTTTTGCAAATGATCTAAATGTTTTTTTCAGTCGTTTTGACAAAAATGATTTTAGTGCTGAACGTGATAGTGTGTGTAGGTCCATTTCGGGATATGTCCCTATTACACTGAATGAACATGATATTATAGCCAGCCTGTCCAGTATTAAGCCCAACTCAGCCCCGGGGCCAGATGGCCTGAGAGGGAGAGTTTTAAAAGAAAATGTCCATGAACTAAAAGGTATTGTGCTGGAGTTATTCCAGTACTTGCTTAATTCCTTAACAATGCCCAAATTATGGAAAATGTCCTATATTGTGCCTATTCCGAAAAAACCTGGAGCCACTGAACTAGAAGATTTCAGGCCCATTGCCCTTACTTCCATCTTAGGAAAATGTTTTGAGAGAGTTATAAGCAAACATATTACAGCATCAGTTTCTAACAGCTTAGATCATCTCCAGTTTGCTTACAAAAGTATGAGGGGAACTGATGACGCAACTGTCAGTATGTTTCACACCCTGGCAAAGCACCTTCAAGCCCCCTCCCACTTTGCTAGGGCCCTGTTTATCGATTTTACATCTGTCTTTAACAGCATGCAGATCCACATCTTGCTGCAGAGACTTATCGATATAGGAGTAAATGGTGGTATTATCCACCTTGTAAGGGACTTCCTCTCTGACCGCCCTCAACAGGTTCTGGTTAATAATACTCGGTCTGACATCCTTGTGCTTAATACTGGAGCCCCGCAAGGGACTATTCTATCCCCATTACTCTTCTCCATTTACACAAACGAATTCCAATTAGATCTGGAAAATTTTCGTTTGTTCAAGTATGCAGATGATATGGCCCTGGTTGCTTTATTAAAGAGGGGGGACATAGTTGGAGAGGAAGTATATAGAGCACATGTGTCATCTCTCCAGAAATGGTGCGATGAAAGTTCCTTAGAGATAAATGTAACAAAAACAAAGGAACTTGTCTTTCATGAAAAGGACCCTGTGCAGCCCCTTATAATTAGGGGAGAAATTGTAGAGGTAGTAGAAAAGTTCAAATACCTCGGTACATATATTGATTCAAATCTAAATTTCGGTGAAAACACAGACTACATTTTTAAAACCTGTAACCAACGTCTCCATCTACTGCGCAAGCTCAACTCCTACAGAGTGAGCAAGCACATTATGGAAATAGTCTATAAGAATCTGATAGAGAGTATTCTAACCTTTAACATGGCGATGTGGTATGGTAATTTAAACGTAAAAGGGAGAAGCAAGCTGCAGAGAATAGTAAACCTCGCCTCAAAAATCATAGGGACAAGTCAGAAACAATTAATTTCGACGTACGAGGAAGTTCTCAGGAAAAAAGCTTTTCAAATAGCAAACGATCCCACTCATCCACTCAATAGGGAGTTTGAACTTCTTCCCTCTGCCAGACGTTACAAAGTACCTAGGGCAAATCGTAATATTTTTAAAAATTATTTTATTCCTAATGCAATTCGGACGCTGAACAACACGTCCCGTTGATGTATTGTAACGTAATTGCTACTGCTGTACTGCATTTTGCCCTGAAGATGTCTGTGTGTTAGTCTTGTTGTTCTTGTTGTTTTTGTTGTTGTTGGTTTGATTGTTGTTTTTATGAGACCGAAGGCAAATTTCCACATTGTGGACAATAAAATGAAAATGAAATGAATGAATCACTAGAGACTTGCTTTTTTCGCAGTTATCTTGGTATCGTTGTGAGTGTATTTCACAGGAAACCTTCAACGTTTTACACAACACGATTTTTTTATGTGAAACATACTGGGAGGGTGAGATTGGGAAAAAACAGAGGACGGAATCATGGGGAACACCAGTTAAAATGAAGAGTAAATATGTTGGCAGGAAATTGAGAGAATCTGAAGGCTGTGCTGGATTTCATAATTTCCGTTCACATAATAAAACCTCAAAGCAAGCAAAGACTGTCGCCAATGTAAGGTAGTGAAAATGAAACGCAGATTGTATCAAAACGTTGTTCAGTCTCTGATAAAACAACCTGCCCTTCTGACCCTGAAACAAAAGCTAAAACTAAAAACTATGTGCATGATTAAGATCTCCAAGCAGTAGATTTTGCCTACTTTACAGCAAACAGAAAAAAAGCAAACAACAAACAAAATCATTATTCTATTTTACATAAATTAAAACAGATAAAATATAATTTAGAAGCAAAGGTTCTGTTATTGTGTCCTTGTTCTTGCTAAGGCAGAGGTTTTCAAAATGGGGTCCATGACCCAAAGCCAGGGGGTCTAAAAAATACTACGTCATGTTTTTTAATCTTCTTAAACATGCTGTGATTTACATTTCAAAGTGACATATAACGCATTTAATATCAAATAGCCTAAGCATTTTGGACACTTAAAGGCTTCTATAAATATATTTCTAATGTATGTGTGACAAGGCAATACCACTGAGATGTTTTTAATTTCAGGAAGAGGTTCACAGAGAGCAAGACTGCAAGTGCAATTTGTTTCTGTTCTTTATCTTACAAAAGTACAACATTTCACTGATAATTTGAAGGTACATAAATAAGAATTGACCGTTGTGAATTATGTCTTACTCTTACCAAATGGATAAAAGTACCGATGATAATCCAAGTGTTTGTGTCTGTGACTACCACATGGTAGCATTGCAAAATACTGTACCTTGGTCAGTGTTGGGCAAGTTACTCTAAAAAAGTAATTCAAATACTAATTACTCAATTAACAAGTAATCAGGTTACTGTTCTGATTACTTTATTTCAAAAGTAATTAGTTACAAAACTAGTTATGTTACTTTTTTCTGTGGCTACAACAATGAAATTTACATGAAATCCCAGGATAAAAGCACCCAATAAATATTTGTTATTAAAGCATCAACATTCATAAAACAGATAACAATGTTATTTTTAACTAAAGCAAGCACAGACTGCTGTGTACATGGTGCGGCATGACAGAGTTCCAGCAAATAGCGCTGCTTTTATAATCTCTAAAAAGATTACATCTCAGTTCATCGCAATCTCACAAAACTCTGTTATAACAGTGAATATATGCATAATGAATATTTCATAATGCCTACAATTTGTGTGTTATAATGAGAGGATTTGTGAGCATGCACATTTCAGCACTGCACTTCTGACTGGCCATTGTTTTCCAGAAATCACCATTGCTCAATGCAGCAAACACGTGTTATAGTCTAAATAGAAACTCTTGTCTACACTTGTGCCTGCTAATCATTTTCGTCCCACTTTATATTAGGTGGCCTTAACTACTATGTACTTACATTTAAATCAGTTTAATACAATGCACTTATTGCGTACATGTTTTTACACTGTACTTATATTTAACAAAATACTTGCATGTAAATACATCGGTTACTAATTTCTGTAATTACATTTATATTGTAATTACACTGTTGAACCATCCCTTACACCTAAACCCACTCTTAAACCTACCCATGCCACCAAAACTGTACATAATAGTTAAGGCCACCTAATATAATGTGTGACCATTGTTTTTATTTTACATTAGTTCTTGTTGCTTTTGTTCAACAGATGGAAAAACTATTTATTTGTTTTAGATATTTTTTTTAGATATTTCTATTTTGCGGGAGTCCAGTGAATATTTTTTTCCTCACATTTCCCACACCTTGTACACACACAAGTGTCTACCCACCCACACCATCACTTGTCCATCTTGTCCCGCGCTGCACTCTGTAGCGTCGGGTTTCACGGAAGTGCATGTCTCTAATCCACTGCCACTGGACTCGACAGTGTGTGTGCTACATCCTTTTTACAATCTAGATTATGAAACACTGCATTCTGTCAGCAATGTGACATATAGAGACCTTGGCTTGTAACTATACTCTAATTACTATTTTGAAAATTTTAAAGCGTTAAATTACTTTGTTACTAAAAAAGTAATCAAATACCAGTAATGTGTTACTAAGTAATGCTTTACTGCCCAACACTTGTCTTGGTATGCCCAACCCCCCTCTCTTATTTCATTATTAATTTAAAAATAACCTTGGGGTAAAACCACTTGCATATTTATTATTATTTTCGAAGCATGAGATATGTATAAAGCTAAGTAAACCATTTTTGTTAAAAACTTGTTTATATAGATAATAATAATAGAATGAGGAATAGAATGAGGAGTTTGACTCCAGTGTCACAATATTTGAGAGATATATATATATATATATATATATATATATATATATATATATATAAAACTACTGCATACATACATAATTTTACTTGGTATGTAAGGTCTAAACATACAAAAACTGCTCAATTATGTATTTGTAGTCTTTGCTGATATATAGATATTTGCATCATCTGCATACATTTAACATTCAGGTAAACCATTAATATAAAATGTAAAAAGAAGTGGTCCCAACATTGAACCCTGAGGAACACACATTTTAGTACTTTAATAAGATGACTTTATAAAGCAGCATGTATTTTAGCATATTGTTCTCATATTCTGTGTCATGTGTCATATTCTGTTCTGAAGATATGGCTCAAAGCTCTCTTTCAGTGTAATTGTATTTATTTTTTTCCTATTGCAAGAAAAATTAAGTCTTCTTGTACTGAAAAGTAATGACAAACCTCACCCCAATAAGCCACATAAATTCAAGATACCATTTGTGTCAGTAGCACATACGGTGTAGGATAAGTAACAAGTTGCGGGGAAAAAAATGTAATTCTTAACATTAGAGCTTTCACTCTAAAGTAACAGAAATGTTCACCTTATCAAACACCACTAATACAATACAAACTTTTTCGAAAAGTTTAAACTGACCTCAGTGCAGTCAGCAAAGTAAAATTTTTGAGAAAATTGCCGGCATTCAGATTTTGAATAGGTTTCCAAAAACTTTTAGATAACCAACAGTGGAAAAAGCCTGTAGGAGATTGGAAAGGTTACAGGGAAAAGCATTATTGCAAGTCTTGTGAGAGAGCATGTTTGAATTTGTGCATGTGTTTGCTTTGAAGGTAATGTATCAAAGAAAACAGGATTTTGCTTGCTCTCTTTAGAAATTAAACATGATCTGTTAAGTTTTATCTATTACTGTGAGTAGACATGCTCTAACGTTGAACCAACAACAAAGCAGTTATTGCATGTGCTAAGACAATGCGAGCTATGGTGCCAGACGTCAATTATATAAGAACGTCTTTAAGTGCATTACAGGTCAGAGAGGTCAAACTAAAAATAGATTATAAAAAGCATAATAAGCATCCCTAACTAAAGGTAGAATCACAAGTACCGTTGCCCCGCAAAACCCAGTAATCCCAATACGAATCTGTGCAATCTGGACTTTCAATTGAGGGCCAAAAAATTCAGGTTTCACTGTGTTTCAGTTTTTCACACAGAACAGAACCTGCTTGGTCTGATTATTGTAAAATCTGGAAAAGTCTTTTAAGTTTCTGAACACTCTCTCTACCTTCAGTTGGCTGAACAAACTCATGGCATTGGTTCGGCCAATGTTGTTGTGTTGGGCTAGATGGGACACTTAAGTAAATAGGAGACAATATTTTGACATACTTTAGCTTTAAAGAAAGTACTGTGCACTTACAGTGAATTAGGCCGATTTTGCTTGGACAGCTGAAGCCCATCTTGGTCTCCATCTCCAGTGGGCAGGTTGTTGAGTCGAGTCCAGTTGAGTGTGCTGTTGCAATTTACTGATGGCAAGTCAGCATTGGAGTTTACAACCACACTGTTTCTCTTCTCCGCTGCTGATGGAAAAGCAGAAATGTTGCTATCCTAGTGCAGAGTACATAGTATGCTAATGTAATTACTCCAGCCTGTGGCTGAAACAGAGCTTGGTGGGATCTAGTGGTTTGCATTAGTTTGAATGGGGGTTTGTATTTTACAATAAGCAATTCAAGTTATACTGCTACTGATTTTTGTGTTTGGACAATAACTAAATGGCATCTAATGCTTGGGACTAGTTCACTCCTTGCATCCACAGAGGAGGTTGACAGCAAAATGTTTTACAGTAAATGCAAACAGGGTGGTGTGTCTGGTCAAAGGTGTGCCAACTTTAAACCTGAAACTATTTAAATAATTAATTCCATTGTTATTTTTAGCACAACATTTATAGACCAGGAACTGAATTTCCTCCTTCAGAAGACTTTAAGCAATGTAGTTTGGCAATGTAATTCCAAAGTAAACAAACAGCTGGGAGACACCAAAAAGAGACCATGATTTCCTTTTGCTTCACATAAAAAAGTATTTTCATAAAAAAAAAAAAAATATATATATATATATATATATATATATATATATATATATATATATATATATATATATATATATATATATATATATATAGTTGAATCTAAGTTGAATCTAATTAAGCACGATGTGCCAATTACTTTAATTGCAAATTAATCACACATAAATGTTTTTTTCATTATTGTCTGAAATGAGGGAAACACTGAACAGACATTATAAGAAAGTACCATTAGAAATAAATATTTATATTTAATATTGCATAAATAATAACAATAAATTGTTACATATACATATATGTAAAAAAATACTAAAAATACAAAAAAAATAGTAAAGCAAAGTTCTAAACAAGAACAAAAAAGTTGTGCAAGAGTAGTGCTGTCATCAGAAATCATCCTAAACGGATGAAAGGATAGTATGAGCCTATTGGACATTCAAACTAATGTTTTATTTGTGAATATGAGATTGATCTGAAGAACGAACGCTGTATCAGATGCAGGTAATCACACTCGCTCTATCAATCATTCTCTAATAATGCTCTACTCCACATAATACACAGCTTTTAATACAGTAATACAATAAGCTTTTAATGAGGCAACTCAACGTTCCTTCGTTACCAGCTCTAAAGTGACGTTATGAAATTAGTAATGGAGGCTTGGGCTCAGCTGTTAAACTGTCAACTTTAGATTTGAATCTGTGGCAGAAAGAAGTTACGGAGCCCCGCACATGACATGCAAGAAAAAATAAATAAATTGTGCACACAATTTACTAATTCGTTCCCCTCAATGTATTAAAACGTGCACACGATTACTATTGCGTTACCTCGATTTACTATTGCGTTCCCTCGATTTGCTAAATCGTGCGCACGATTTAACAAATTGATCGAACGAATTAGGAAATCGTGTGCACTATTTATAAATCGAGTGAACGAAATAGTAAATTGAGGAAACGCAATAGTAATCGTGTGCACGTTTTAGTATATTGAGGGAACGAACTAGTAAATCGTGCACACGATTTAGCCTAATATTTTTTTCCTGCATGTCATGTGCGGGGCTCCGTAAGAAGTAGTTCTGCACAAAAGAGAGTTTTTAAAGACACTCCGTTGTTGTTTATTATGTATTATATACTCTTGCCATTTGACTGTTGTTTAAACACAATATCACCATCATAGACGCGATATATGGCTGTATATCGGCACACTGTGATTACCTACGACCGAATTACAACCGTACCGATATACAGTCATATCTAAAGTGTGATATTGCTCATATATATATATATATATATATATATATTGTTTGTTTTAGTATTTTGTTAGTTGACCAAAAAGGAAGCATCAATTTAGCACAATCTTTACTCAAAATTATAATTTTACATTTATTTTTTAACTTTATAAAGAAAGAACTTGCTTGTGTACCTTTGTCTTTCTCTGAAAATGAGGGGGTGTGGAAAAGTGTGAGGGGTCTCTCACTGCAGGACGGGGCCTTGCTGTCTGTACTTCTCCGCCTGGGAAGGTTGAGCTGGGAGTTGGCCTGGCCTCCTCCAGACACTGGCATGTCTTTGAAAATCTGCAGAGCCGAATGGAGATTCAAATCAGCATGAAAATGTCAAAGTGTCACAATGATGGGATGAGTGTCTCCACAAAAAAAAGAACAGACTGAAATGCTAATACTGATGTTGGGAGGATTTGACCCCGCAGATATGTGTAGGCATAAAATGACAATTATAGATATTTTTTCTTTACTGAAAAATCTATTCTTTTTTGCAAACTAACATACTGTATGACAGCTATCAATCTGCTTCCAGTGTGTGTCAGTTTCCAAATGATACAAAAAAGGTCCCTTTGACTAATTCACTCCAATTCAAGTCTGAAGTCATAAGTTAGCTATGTGTGGCGAACAGACAGACTTTAGAGTTCTGCACTGAATTCCTCCCCTCCACCAAACAACTCAAATTTCATTTGCACATATGAATATTCAAGCATGAATCACAGTCATTTTAATATTAAATATTATGTTACTGATAAATTAACTTGTTTCTCATGTTTCCTGCAACATAGCATGTTTAAATATGCACAGTAAAAACTGTGTTGCAATTCAACTGTAAATTTACTATACTGCAACTCTGGTTCCTATTCAAATTTACCCAATCAGATTTTTACACCCTGGGCTGCCAGTTGGCGGGAAAAAAACTTGTGTATTATAGCCATGGAAACCAGCAAACAAACTAGGTCCTCTATCTGGCAACCCGTGTTAGCATCAAGACTCTCTCCATTTTGAATTTGGACTTCAGTACCAATTTCAACCACTAGCTGTTAAAATTATATAGTAAATCATTTTTATTCATCATTTTTATTTCAAGTATGTTGTTCACAGTTTGTTATGGGACTGTAGTGTTTCCTGTCACTGATGGAAATTGCTGAAACACTTTTGTGAATTTAAAAGGATAATTGTGATTTTGTGTATTTTATTAACTAGAGCTGCCCTCGACCTTGCTTCAGCTGTGACTTTGCCTTTGGATTTATTTTGATTTTTTTCTATGACTAAGCGACTAATTAAGTTTTAGTCGACAAAGCCTTTTCTGGTCGACTTACGATAAGTCGATTATTAGGGGGCAGCCCTAGTATTAACAAATTGAAAATATGCTAAACTGTTATTTTTAGCAGCTTGGGTTATCTTTTTATCTGAATATTATTTGTTGGCAGTCACCATTGTTGAGTTTTGCATTCCACATTAGGTGTTCACGTCTGTAAATGACTACATAATGGCTTATAACAAAGAATTCTGAATTGCAAGACTGTCACATCCCTCAAAGATATGTGTAACACTTGAATATGGGTAAGAGGGCAAGTGAATAACATTTTAAACGAAAAGCTGAGAAAATCACGTTTTTGTGAAAGACTTCATCCAGATCAGATTCAGAACAATGATCAAAACATATGCTCACACCAGGCAATCTTAACCCCCAAAAGCCTGGTTCGTTTGACTAGTGTGATCTTTCCATTTAGCAGTCCCTGGCTCGGTTGGAAAAGGTGGGCCAGAGTGGTTCAGTTATATACAGATCAGTGAGTGTGAGCGCTAACCCCGCCAGAGTGCAGATCTTCTGACACGTGGTGCATGATTGCATGAATATTTCTGAGCGGCAAAAGTGATAGATGTGTAAAGCAATATATTGTGAGAAGGCAGTGTGTTACCGCGTCCCATACGATTCAAAATAATAAACCACAATGTTAACAAAACAATGCAATCCACTGCACTGAGCAAGTTCTTCTATGCTTTCTTCACGTGCTATCAGAAACTTCCTTGTGAAAATGAATTAATGGAGGTCACAAGTCTTTATGAAAAGCTGTATGCTAACAGTCTATTATGTGTTTGTGAATGAAAAGATTTTGTAGGATCAGGTTTTTGTTACAGTCAGTCTACGCTTTGTTCCCTGCTGTACATAACTGTGTGTATTTATTGAGAAATATGGGATTCAGTAGGTGGCCAACAAAAATGCTTATTACCACCACCGCAGGGCAAGTCAGTTGCATCCTAAAGTCATTAACAAAACTACTGCCAGGTGGCGCACAGAGGCGCAAAGAGTTAGCAAACTGACTGGAATTGTATTTTGTTTTGTAAACGGAGATCAAATAATGAAATAAAATAACTTTATAAAAATAACATTATAACATAAAATCATTAGAAAATGTATTAATTTTATTTTTTTAGAAAGTTAATTTCAAAACGTGAGATAGTCGTATAGGATGCTGCCTAATATATAAAAGAATTACACCAAGGATCTTACTGCATGTTATGGTTATCAAACAGTCATTCTGAAAAACATTAAAACTACACAATTTCCTTATGACTCCTTATGTTGTATTACGGGGCTTTCATTTCGATCTGCAAGCTAATGACAGTTTCTGAACGAAAAATCCTGACCTTGGCTATTGGTACACTGTACAAGCATACACATCTATGTATACAAGGCTGCACGTTCATGAGACTTTATTTTTGTCGCCATTTACTCTGACACACAACATAAAAATAAAAAAAAACGTGAAAAAAATAAGTGGTGAGAAATCAAGAATAATAGGTTAAAACTGCGACATGAAAAACTAGAAATCGTGCAAAAAAAATAGGATATTAACTTAAAAGATATAAAAAATCTTCAGATTATTTTAAACATAATAATTAAGATATAAATAAATAATATGGTTTTGTATACATAGTTTGTCTGTGCGGGAGTTTGGGGGAATCCATAAATGTAAAAAAGAAAACAAAAATAATAATAATAATAAATTAATAAATACAAATAAATAAGTCAACACAATACAACTTAAGAATTTAGATTAGAAAACAACCCTGATTAATAACATTCGTTTCCAAACACAGAAATCAGGTAGAGCCCTGCACGGGCCTCAAACCTAAGCCTATTACCGGCCCTTGGCCGACAGCTTACCAGTACCCTTGGTTTGAGTCCGAATGGAGCCTGTGCCAAATGTTCACGCAAAGAAACACGGCGTTGTTTTAGTAACTGCAGTTAGTGTTGAAGCAGCCGTGTCAGGGAGATGCTGTGTGTATCTAGGCCAAAGCAAAAGCACTTTACTTGGCCTTCTGAAAGTAAATGCATTTAGGAATGCAACAGAACAGCAACACATTTTATGGACGACCATTTTGTGAACCTAGGAGAGGAGATAATTCTGACTTTGCTATGACAATCTGGCGCTTCTGAATTAGCTACTGGAATTATGTTTTGTTATTAGTTTAAGTATTTGCTGCTGACTGTTCAAATGCAGAGTTTTGCATGTCGTGTGCACGCGCGCGTGTGTGTGTGAGGGTCACACAGTGGAGTCAGCTGTCTTAACCGTCCGTGGCTTGTGTAGAAAACGATGTGTTTGAGAGAGGTGGGGCATAGAGGACCTACAGTATTTGAAAAATAATGTGTTTTTTGAACAATAAAGCATGTCAACATATTCTGTTACACCAAATACACAAAATAATGACCCCTCTCTCCATTACGGACCATTCTGAAAGCAGAATTTATGCAAACGCATATAAAATAGTAGTCATTCATTGAAGTTATAATTAAACTAATTGCATGTTTATATTAAATTAACACAGTCTAATCTATAATAAGCCTTAATATATTCCGCGCTCAAGCACACTCATTTAGTTTGCCACAAAGCACAGGCAGAAGTAGCGTAATAATTGTGAAAAATTAGACATTTTAATTATTTATTAATAAACTAATTTTTACACTAATTCTTTCTTGTCAGCTGCAAGATGACATTGACGGTGCGGACTCTCTCCACATGGATGTGCCTTTAGAGAGAACATTTCAAGCTGTCTGTAGATATGTTTTAAGTTACTTCATTATCAGGAAAAATTTCAAGTGATTGCGAGGGCACCTCCCTGTCATATGTCAGGAGAAACGGGCTGGATTCAGTTGTGGGTTACACTGAGCTTTATTGAAAGCAAATGAGACAAGACAGATGAGTATCGTTCCACAGTTTAGCTCGTTCGACAGCCGAGACCCAGAGAAATGAGAGCTGGAATCTTCTAGGAGTACTGCATTCGTGAGAACAAGAGGCATCATATGCATCACATTAATAATTTTCTGCACAAACACTTGAATATGAATAGTAACAGAGCACATTTCTTTTAGGTTACACTATGGGATCCGCATTAAAAATAAATCTTCACAAGTCTACAACTAAGACAGATGCAGTTATAACCTGTAAATTGAAGGCTATTTGATGTTTTAAAATGATCTAGTGGCCGAGGCCGCTGCAATTCGTTCATTAGTTGTTCTTGATCAAGATTAAATGGATGCATGACTCTCATAATCTCGTTTTAATAAATCTCTTTTCCATTAAATAATAAATACATAAAGCAGGTTAAATTAAATATTATTGGACGAACAATTACAAAATGTACAAATAAACGAATAAAATTGCAGTTTCACATTTTGCATATCCATTACAAAGTTACAAATTTTTTCATGCAATTATAAAAAATAAAACCAAATAAGATTAGTAATGAAAATAAAATATGTAGACGAATAAGAATAAATGTTGCGCATCTCAGCATCATGCACACCACACAAATCTTGCACTCTGATATTTTAAGGAAAGAATAATAGTATACACTTATTTTTTTTTTTTTTTTTTAGTTTTACTTAAACTGTATAAAACCAAGTAAAGGCAGCTCCCTTAAAAATCACTTAAGTTTTCAATTAATTAAGCTCTTGTTTACATCGTGTGCACTTTGTTGATTATAATGAGAGAACTTGAGTTTAAACGTGAGGACGTTTTATTAATCTGTCCATTCTTTTCAGTTTCAAAGATTTAGCTAAATTGTGGTAAATTAAAAGTTGTAATTTAAACGGAGCCTCACGTTTTACTAAAATAAAGAAAATAATTCATAAAACACACAACCATTTCTTAATCACTGTCCAAACAGATATCTTTTTCCAAGTAGTTATTTGTCAAAATAAAGGAACAGGTAACGAATAACAAAGTATGTGCATGTCAAAAAATAAAAAATAAAAATAATTTATATTTTAAAATAAAGAAATTTTGAAATATAAATTAAAAATACTTTTAATGCTCCGATGGAAAGTAAACTACCATTTCTTAAGATAATATAACACATAATTCATATTATATAAATAAAACTGCACACCTGTTAAATGTTTCAAATCTAAAATATGGTGTAGTATTGTGTAGCTTAGAGAAAAAGGACAGGCTCATAGGCTTGGCATTTATCCTGCTTGAATTCGTTCTAAGAAACGCACATAACTTCATAAGTAGGCATACTAAATTTTCATCTGTGTATAATCAATATTTTAACTATAGTGTTTTTCTATAATTTTTCCCGACTGCAGTCATCAAATGTAATGTAACACATCGGCGAGGCAAAGCTGACGGCTATTTGCGAAAATGTGCTTTGATGCGTTTGTTTGATAACTTGTGGTTAAAGCGCCACTTAGCGGTCAAAATCGGCAAATGCACTTTACAGACACTGCAGCGGCGCTCGTGGTGGTAAAAAGCACACTCTGGTTGGCCACCTACTGTAGATAGCCACCCATGCTTTTGAGCTGATGCTGAAAGATTCATTACAGGTTAACCTCATTCACAGTGGAATGTATGTGTGTGCCATGGGAAGGTTAATTGTACAGGACATAGTGACAGTTTTGATCCTAAAACCCACTCACTTCACCCCTTCAGCAAGGAGGAAGTGACCCTATGTCATGTGGCGGGGGGCTTAGCTAAAGAAATCTGCCTCGAGCTGATTTGCATGTTGCCCCCTTTAACAGAAGAATTACATCCTTCATTTACACCTAGGTCCGAGCTACACAGCTTGTGCACCCTTGGTCAGCTAGTAGTCATTCATAGACATACCCGTTCGTGGTTCTCGATCAGGATTTCTACCACAATGTTCTGGAACTTGATGTCCATGATTGCAGCCACAGTCTCTTCCTGAGGCCTCAGAAGTGTAGGGCCGAACACTACTCCGAGGTTAGCAACCGTCATCAAATTCTGCTGGTGGTGACTGGCCACTCTGATGAGAGAGCAAGACATCTGAAGTCATTTACTTCTGATTGTAGTGTAGTGCTTTTCTGTATCGTTAGCTTTATTTAAAAAAAAAATAGGACTGTAATAACTAATCAATAAAATCAACTAAAAATAATGGAAATGTTCTTTGTTAAATTTTCTGTAAAATATTATGCATTCTTAGGTTCCACTTTATATTAGGTGCCCTTAGCTACTACAGTATGTACTTACATTTAAATTAAATCAGTTAATACAATGCACTTATTGTCCATACGTCTTTACATCATACTTAAGATATATTTTTAAATACTTGCATGTAATTACATATGCAATTAATTTCTGTAATTACATTTAAAATTACACTGTTGACCCATACCTTACACCTTTAACCACCCTTAAATCAACCCACACCACTAAACCTGTCCCTGACCTTACCCATATCACAACTCAGTAGCAGCAAATGTGTTTTGCATTGTTATAAAGATCTCATTGATTTACATTACAAGATATTAGAATTTCATCTTACTTTATGGGCATATAAATATCACCAAACAATTCTCCAATATCATGAGCCATAAAAGCGTGACATATCCCCAAAAAACATTGTCAAATTATTTTTGTATTTTCACTCTGGAGTTTTTCCTAAAACTCCAAAATACTCCTCGATCTGCCATTGCCACTGAGGAATGGCTCCACAGAGCCCGGCCATCAGGGTGTCAAATTAAACTCGCACAAAAGAAAATGGAGCTGGGAACGAGAAATGAAGTAAAGGACAGATGAAGGGAAACAATCCATGCTTTTTTTAGCTGGGCAAACACAAAGGGGAAGTTTAGGCCTTTATTACCATGAGCAGGGTTGTGGTTTTTACAGTGGAAATCCTCTTAGGTTTTTGGCTTTGCTGGATTTGTAACACGGTAAAAAGGGGCCGTCAACACCAAAACTTACTTGGCCAAGTGTTTCATAAGAAGCTCCAGCATCTGGCGGTTCTTCTCCGGGAGACGGTGCACTATGGAGTGGATCTCTGCCACCCTCGCCTCGGGATTGTCTAGTTCTAGGAAGACAGAGAAAGAGGAAGTGAGAGAATAAGCGGCTGCAAAGGAAAAGCACATTTCCTTTTGCTCTGCATGAACTGTAGGCGTTTTACTGCTGTGTTTGACTGCATTCGCAGCAGGAAAGGGAGTCCAGTCTCACTGTGTACATTTTTAAGGCCAAAAGACACATTTCAGAAATGTTGCATCTATTGCAGATGTTGTTAAAACAGAAGAAAGGTTCCCTTTCCTGATTCTGTGAGGTCACTTCCTGACACAATCTGGACCCAAACAGACACATTATTCCAATTAAACTGGCATTAATGCTCATGTGTTGGTGTGTTTGTGTCTGCCTTGTTGTAAAAGCACAGTGCCACCTCGTGTAAGTGATGGCTACAGCAGTTTCCAGTATCACTGCGCCTGCTGCACCCTCAGTACGGCAGCAAAGTTCCTTGATTATTACGCCGGAATGAGAGTATAGTTCCTAGCTATATCGGCGTGGAAAATCACAACTTTTTATTTCCGTTGGTCTTAGTACACGATATAACTACAGAGGAGTCGAGTTTTAAATAGGAAAAATTTTGAAACACTTTGGTCATTTCTGAGTAAGATGCTAACGGTCTAATCAGATTCATTGGTCTAGGCCAAGCTACAGCTAAAGTGCCACCGCCAGACCCAAAGATCGGCTGGATTCGAAAATGGTAAAACTCCACTGTTTAACTCTAGGGGAGTTGGAAAATGAGCCAATTTTCTAAAATAGTGGAGTGTTCCTTTAAGGACAAAGCTAAGCCGCCAGATGTGGGCTCTTAAAGGTCACTGAAATATTAGAGCGATCTACCCGGCTGCCATGATATCCAAATAATCCCCAGTAACAAGAGTACAACGAGAAAAGAGAGGTATAAATGAAGTTGTTTAGACATGACAAGGGACAAAAAAAATTAATTAAATGAAATACAATAAAAAAATTGCACTGCAAAAAAAAAATATTTTCTTGTTTTCTGGAGTAAACATTCAAACATTTTTAAATCTAGATTAAACTTAACATTTTAACTTAACAACTTAACAACACAGCAACATTTAACATTTACTTAAGAACCAAAATTACTTTTTGCTTTATTTATAAAGATATTTTATAATCTTCTTTTCCAAAAAATTTTCCTTGTTTTTTTGTTTTTTGTTTTTTTACTTAAAACAAGAAGAAAATATCTGGCAATCGGTCAAGAAACATACCCTCAAATCGCTCTTGAAGTAAGATTTGTTTCTAACCCCATTGAAATATATTATTATTTTTTCTTGGTTTAAGCAAAAATGTACAGTCGTGGCCAAAAGTTTTGAGAATTACATAAATATTGGAAATTGGAAAAGTTGCTGCTTAAGTTTTTATTATAGCAATCTGCATATACTCCAGAATGTTATGAAGAGTGATCAGATGAATTGCATAGTCCTTCTTTGCCATGAAAATTAACTTAATCCCCAAAAAACCTTTCCACTGCATTTCATTGCTGTCATTAAAGGACCTGCGGAGATCATTTCAGTAATCGTCTCGTTAACTCAGGTGAGAATGTTGACGAGCACAAGGCTGGAGATCATTATGTCAGGCTGATTGGGTTAGAATGGCAGACTTGACATGTTAAAAGTAGGGTGATGCTTGAAATCATTGTTCTTCCATTGTTAACCATGGTGACCTGCAAAGAAACGCGTGCAGCCATCATTGCGTTGTATAAAAATGGCTTCACAGGCAAGGATATTGTGGCTACTAAGATTGCACCTAAATCAACAATTTATAGGATCATCAAGAACTTCAAGGAAAGAGGTTCAATTCTTGTAAAGAAGGTTTCAGGGCGTCCAAGAAAGTCCAGCAAGCACCAGGATCGTCTCCTAACGAGGATTGAGCTGCGGGATCGGAGTGCCACCAGTGCAGAGCTTGCTCAGGAATGGCAGCAGGCAGGTGTGAGCGCATCTGCACGCACAGTGAGGACAAGACTTCTGGAAGATGGCCTGGTGTCAAGAAGGGTAGCAAAGAAGCCACTTCTCTCCAAAAAAAAAAAACATCAGCGACAGATTGATCTTCTGCAGAAAGTATAGTGAATGGACTGCTGAGGACTGGGGCAAAGTCATATTCTACCAGGTAAAAGCCTTTGAAATGTATGAAGTGCTTGTAATTATATTTCAGTACATCACAGAAACAACTGAAACAAAGATCTAAAAGCAGTTTAGCAGCAAATTTTTTGAAAACTAATATTTATGTAATTCTCAAAACGTTTGGCCACAACTGTTTTTCAAAAAACAAAACAAAAAACAAGACTTAATATCTTTATTTTGCTCCTTAAGTAAATGCATCTTGATTCAACAATGTTTATATTTTTACACTAGAAAACAAGACAAAAATACTAAGCAGGAAAAAAAAAAATTCAGTGTGAACATAATTATATTTTTTGTAGCCTCAACTTCATTGGAAACGCCACAACCCAAATTTAAACACACAATGTTGCAACAGCACAACAACTGTTTTTGTGTTTTTTAATAACATGGTATAAAATTGTATTATAAATGTGTGTGTGTGTGTGTGTGTGTGTTTGTGTGTGTGTGTGTGTGTGTGTGCGTGTGTGTGTTTATATGTATACACAGTATCTTCAATACATTTATCTTATATTATTATCTTATACACAAAATAAAGATTAAGAAAACGATCTGTTGATAACAGTACAAAGTGTTCAAATATTAATCTGCAAAACCCTGTTTAAAAAAGACAGCACATAATCAGACCGGACATGTTTTTGGTCATGTTGAACAGAAACTGAACCTTTCACACATTTTCACTTTTTTGATTTTCTCTTCTTCTCCAGTTACATACTCCTTCACATCGTCTCTGTCTCTCTATCTCTTTCTCTCTCTCTCTCTCTCTCTCTCTCTCTCTCTGCTCATGGGCAAACTCCAGATGGCACCTTGCTCTTTATCACATAAATGGCTCACATAGACAGGAATGAACAAGGGGAGGGGTGGAAAAAAAGAGAGAAAATGAAAGGCAGAAAGGGAGGGGTGAAGCAAAAAAAAAGTTCATATGAGGACAAGGGCCTAACGTCACCCTTAAAAAAAAAAAAGCACAGAGAGAAAAACAGAGACAAAAAAAGGGAATGATGGTAGAAAGCAAATGAGATCAGATGAAGATAGCATGAGATAGAATGCAAAAAGAGGACCTACGTGATCAGTCTTGTTTGCATGTACAAATGTATCTAAACCTCCTTAACGCAAAATTTACAAAATTACATTAAATATTGTATTTTATTTTCAATATTGTAAATATTGAATATTTATTTTAGTATTTTATATCTGTTTGTGCTTAAATCTAAATTGTGAAATTTCTAATTGAGCTCAGTTTTTTGCAGTGTGAAAATCTAATTTTATGGTACAAAAGATGATCTGGAAAAGAAACCACATCCCTTGATGTCTTAGACAAAAGCCGCCACACTGTAAATCCATTTTCTTTCCTCTACAGCCCAGTATCCTGTTTCTGACCGCGTCCTATTAGCTTGAACACTTCTACTCTGCACTGTGTCCTATCAAATGGTCTAACTATAGTCTAATAGTTTCAAATAGTCAAAATAGATCAGAGGAGGAGAAATAAGGCCAGACCGGTCCAGCCAGACACTCACTGGCTGCTTTGATGAAGCTCCTCTGGTACTGGTATGTCATGAGAGGGGCCGGCAGCATCCTGACAGCACAGAAGAAGAGCAGAGATTAGATAAAATCAGATAAAACAGAAGACATCATGACATCGAGACAGAGTAAACTCATCATTAGGGCTGGGATAAACGATTCTTTTTTAAACGATTAATCTAGCGATTATTTTTCCGATGCATCGATTAATCTAGCGGTAACTTTTTTCAGACCGATTTGATTTCGATTATCTCCCCATTAATTGACTACTAACAATTTATACATGCTGATTTACATATCTGAATGAAAAAAAACATTGATTCCTTAACTAATACAGAGAGTGCTTTTCCAAAAAAAAAAAAAAATTAAAAGTGGGAGCCAGCAGCCTGTCATGGAGAAAAAAAAATCTCCGAATGCTCCACGTGAAACTTTGGCGTTCCGCCCTTATTCTATCGTGTCTAATGATTGTGGTTAATATGCACGAGGGAGGGAGGGAGAGAGAGAGAGAGAGCAAGACAGCGCTCGTGTAGTTTAAAGACTGTGAGTGCGCGAGCGCGCGTAAAACTTTGGTGTTTCGCCCTTTATCTATCGTGTTTAATGATTTTGATTAATATGCACAAGGGAGGGAGAGAGCAAGAAGCGCTCGTGTTGTTTGAAGACTGTGAGTGCGCACGCAGCCGGGGCTCTCTCTCGTACGCGCCCTGTCACTGTCACTCACCGATCAAATAAGGCTTTGACAGCCGCCAAAAAAAAAGGGATCAATGCAGAAAAACCCCTGGATTGGATACATAACGTTGGACAGAATGTTGATCCGGCCATCGCGTATATTCAGCGCACATAAGGTAACGTTTTTTAGAGAAATAAAAACAGGTCGACGAATCGATGCGCATATTTTGCGTCGACGTATTTTTTGCGTCGACGTCATCGATGACCTCGACGCGTTGTCCCAGCCCTACTCATCATATGTCTTCCTTTAACATTTTAAAGTTGTATACTGTATGTATTCCGAGAGGTTTTATTTTTAGCCAGCAGACTAATTTGTAGATTATTATTAGCAATGTTGTTGAATTACATGAAGAATTCGACTGTGTGTTAGACTCTATTTTTATATTTTCCGACAAAAACGTAAGTGGTAGCTAGCATGTTGTGGGTGGTCACCACATGGGGTGCCATGCTCACCCTTGTGAAAAAGAGGTGTACTTATTAATTTTAGTGAATGTGCACTTGTAGTGTACCTCACATCTTAAAAGTATATAAAAAAGGTAGCAGCTATTTGCAGAGTGTTGAGTGTTAATAGTGATAGAGTGCAAATAGCAATAGATGCTATTACACTAAGTGAAAATAGGTTTGTTTTTGTGATATGCTATTTACACTAAGAGCAAATAGTCTCTGCCAACAAGTTGGAACATTTAACAGTGAACTCTAAGCATATATCAAACACTTAAGTAATAATGAAATTACATATAAAGATGTACTTAAGGACCACTTAATGTACGTGGGTAAGAAACTCAACACACTAAATTTATGAAGTCTTAACTTCGTAACTACTTATACTGGTAAATAAAATTTAGTGACATTAAATATTTCTCATTCTTCAAATGCTCAGCATAAGCCTACTAGCTTAGTATACTGCTAGCTTGTTAACCTAGTTTATTAAATCTATCATTTACACCTTTGATCATTTGTTAAGATCATGCAAATAATAAAAAAAGTGATGCAATAAACTTAACTACACAGTATATTTAATATATTTCTTGTAAATCATATTTAATAAAAGCAGCTGCTGTACCATAGAGAGAACAGAGAGATGACAGCTTACAAGCCACAATTAATGTCTGTCCTACAATTGTGACTGGACTCATTTGCACAAGGGGACTCGGTTGTTCAGTATGCAAGTGTTCTAAATTTATTTTGTGGGTTCTTACAGTATGTAGTTGCCAGAGTGTTTTGCATGGCTTACTTAAGTGAACAGCCCTGAGTATACGCAATTGTAGGACTGATGCCTTAGCGGTCAGGCTAACTTTTGAGACCGCAGGAGCCAGTTAAATTAAGACAACGAACACACTCTCTGTGTACTATAGCCTGGTTGTTGTCATGTGGTCACGTGTGAAGGGGCAGGTTGGTACCTGAGGTAATGCTTTATTGCACTGGTGATGGTCTTGATCTCCCATTCTGTGCTGTCCAGCTCCACATCTGCACAGGTTTTGGGGTCTAGATGAGGGTATGATGGTTAGACGGCAGATTTAGTTTGCAGGTGACCTCTGTTGAACCTTTGGAATTACTCACTCAGCACAGTGCCAGTATGTGCAAGCAAACTATGCATTTGTGCGCTGGCAACAGCCAATCAGCATCACAATCGCAAAACATTTCCTAAAGCGAAACTGTCAAAGTACATCATATAATCACTCTGAGACAGGCAGTTAAATACGGGTGATCTGGTGAGTAACACAACAACGTCAATAAAATCTATTCATTCTGCTTCCACCGCAGGGTGTGACAGCATTCCTGTCACTTTTTGCATGTGAAGAGATTTACGTTTTTACTCAAGCAGCTGAGAATAATGGTTCCTTGCAAGGTGAAGCTTTACACACAAATCTAATACTTCAAATATGTCTGTATGATATTAGTTGAGGCAGATGTGCTTTAAAAGTGCAGAAAAAAATATTGTAATATGGGAGGGGCATGCATGAATTTTGGCATAGTGACAAAAAGCAAGCTCAATGCATTGTAATCAACATATCTGTCTGTACGAGAGCAACGCATCATAAAAAAACTAGGTCTGTCACGTAATAATCGATATACTGTGTCTGTCTACACTGCATGGGAGTATCAATCTAGTTTACAACTATTTTTAACACGTGTCAATTTCTTAGGGTGCTTTCACACTAGCACTTCTGGTGCGCACCCGGGTTCGATTGATGTCAGAGTTCGGTTCGTTGGGATGATGTGAACGCTGTCTTCCGTTCCCGCGAACCGTACCCGAGTCCGCTTAAAAACGGTGGTCTGGGGTACGCTTCATGTGAACTCTGGTACGGTTCACTGCTTATGTGAACGCAATCGTACCAAATCGCGGAAGTGAACCGCTTTTAATGACAAATTATTTGATGAAAATGTGTTTGTGTGTGTGTTTCACTCACTTTTCTGATGTGTGTGACTGAGTGCTGCAAGCAGAGAGCTGTACATCTCATTTATGTTCGCCTTCAACGTTCTTTCGAGCATTTTAAGTACTAAGACGCAAGTGCCGTTATGTACCGAAGCTTTATAAACAAAACTAACAGTTCAAAAACGTAATACATAAAAGTGCAGTGAGTAATGTTATGCATTTGCCGCCTTCTCCTGCGCTGTCGTTACCAAGCAACGGGGTAAACAGCTGCTGGCTTGATGACGCAAGCGAACCGCGGTTCGGACTCAAATATTATAATATGAACACAGTCCAGCGGGGGCAGGGGGAGGGGGGAGCAACCGAACTCGGGTTCGGACCAGGCAAGTGAACCAAGTGTGAAAGCACCCTTAGAAATGTACTCTATTCTATAAATGCTGGCTTTATGTGGTTTTGAAGAACCTTTGTATTATTTCGGGGTGGCGTTGGCGCAGTGGATAAGACACATGCCTGTGGTGTGAGAGACCCGGGTTCGAATCCACTGTGAGACACCAATGTGTCCCTGAGCAAGACACTTAACCCCTAGTTGCTCCAGAGGCGTGCGACCTCTGACATACATAGCAATTGTAAGATGCTTTGGATAAAAGCGTCAGATAAATGTAAATGTAAAAAAAAATGTATTTTCTTCTGTTTTTTTCTTTTTTTTAATGACACATGGTGGAGGCAACATGCATGAAGTAATACCTTATCTTAGCGCAAGTTTAAAAAGAATTATTTTTTATGGAAATAAAACCCTTTAAAAGAATATAATTAAGTGTGAAATTGAATGTAATGCTTTATAACACAACTGCATGCTATTTGCAACTAAAGGGATAGTTCACCCAAAAATGAAATTTTTGTCACTCACTCCCATGCATTTCCAAATCCGTAAGGCTATTTTTGATGAAATCCGAGACCTTTCTGAACCTGCACAGACAACAACGCAGCTGACACGTTCAAAATCCAGAAAGGTACCAAGAACATTGATAAAATAGTCCATGTGACATCAGTGGTTTAACCGTAATGTTATGAAGCTATGAGAATACTTTTCGTGCCCCAAGAAAACAAAAATAACACTTTATTCAACAATTTCTGAAAATGCTTTATAGTATAAATTTATATAAAATGCAGTTAGTTTTTTGATATACTTGAATATGAATTAAAATTCAATGCAATTTCTACTCAACCTTGTATGTCATGCATTTAAAATGTATTTGTAATGATGAAGTTTATGTACAATTTAGTACATGATGCATTTAGTAGTTTTAAAATATATTTACTTTAAATTTAATATTAAGTTTATAATTAAAAGTACTTGTAAAGCATGACAAAATATTATTAGAACTTAATTATTTAAAATGTATTTCTTTGGACATTATTACAAAGTGCACTTTTTATGACTTTATGTCCCTATAAAACATCATATCAAATTTCTATTCTTAAATAAAAAAAATGCTCAACATAGAAAATAAGTATTCAAACCAATGTATGGTTGCATTTTGCATTTTCTTGAAATAATAAATTATTAGACTGCGACAAAAGAAAATGCCTCGTATGCCATTGACCCACCTTCCATTTCATTTATAATTAGCCAAAGTGTAGGAGTGAATTCTAAAACTGTGATTTTGGCCATTCCAATAAAGCATTCGGTATCCAACAAGAACATAGTACTGGTACAGTGCATTACGATGTTTCTATAAATTAAGAAGAAATGTGAAAAAAATATTTTGACTTAGCCAAATGATCGCTCTCAGGACAGAAACTGTGTTACTCAACCATTTTAAGGCTGAGAAATTGTATACAGTATGTGACATGTATGGCTGAAATTTTTTTTATGTTAATCTCCTGGTTTCATTAAAACAAAGTGACCACCAGCAGCAGAGTGCTGATTCTCACCCATGGCCAGGCTGAGTAGTTTCTGCACTCTGGAGCTGACACCAACGATCCTGTATAGCCCCTGTTCATCAATACCTGTTAAAGAAAAGCATAGACTGTCACACTTACTCATGTACTGGTCACCATCTGACCTCTACTTCTGAACAGAACAACAACAAGAGGTGTACCTCGGGTTTCAATGGCATAGATGAATTTTTTGACAATGTTGAAGCCGATGACATCTAATTGAGCCACTTAAATAGAAAGTTCATTAGGAGAGGAAAAAAAACATCAATACAACTTCATGGTGAAACAAACAGTAATAAACAACATGAAAGCAGCATGATAAGTGTGATTCAACAGAAGTATGTTTAGTTTTTAAACAATGTTTATTTTAAGGACCGAAATAGCACTACTTACTTGCTTCATTCTGGCTGTCACGATTCAAGGTGTATACCTGAAAGATGACACATTTTGGTCAAGTTCTGTAAATGGCTGTTAACAGAAAAGCTTTGAAAAAAAAACAAATCTGCATAACAAGTACAATTCTATGGTACCAGCTGAGAAGCATCACAGCACACAATACCACTGCCTCATCGGCATTATTTTACATGCATAATCCGTTCACTAAATTCTTTCAAAAAGCTTCGTCACACTAAAAGAGTCATTTAGCATGCTAAGACATCATGGTTATGTTACAAAACCTAGTGAACCACTGCTGCTGCATGAACAGGCTTATAGAAATCCAGTAGCAGATCTAGACAGGTGGAGCTGAGGGAGGTGGAGGTTTTCAGAAGAACTGCACCATTAGAGTTTTATGACTGAACTAGATATTTAATTCAAAGCCAATTAGTGTTGATAAAAAATAATCAAATAAATAGAAAGTTTAGTATTTAACAAAATATTTGTGTGCTCAATGAATTATCTCATGCTAATAAGGGTCTAGCAGCATTCTACCAGCAAACTCTATTGAAATCAGTTTGTTAAGCATCCTGTGTATTTTTGTGATAGGCACTATTCGAGCTGATGCCTAAAGAATGTTTAATCGCTAATTGAATGGGACATAATCGGTTACTATGCTGTCCTTAAAGGTAACAACCTATTAAGGTAGTACTCTAGTAAGGCAGCTCACTAGATTATGGAACAGAGCCTAAATCATCCTACAATACATTACAGATTACTCTCAACTACATTTGAATTCAGATTAAATAAAAAAGCCTGAATATGCATATTTATTTGACACGGTAAGTTTCAAGAATATACATTCAAAATTAGACTGCACTTTATCTGATGCACAGCAGTGCCAAGCATGTGAAATATTCTTAAGATGAACCCTATCATATTTAAGAGCGAAACAAATGTCTGATGTCTCAGATAAAGTACCGGTTCTCTTCCGTCCATGGCTTCCATCCAGAGTCTGCGGTCTTCCTCTGACAGCGCCTGCATGGTGATCACGCCAGGCCTGAAACATGCACACATCCACACGCAAGCATGTTAGGAGAAAAATTCATTTTCTTAAAAATCTACAGAGGCACACTTGTGGAAAATATTTGTACGTAACTATATTCACTTGTTGTGTACTTTAAATCTTAAAACTATAGTTTAAAAAAAACTGTACTTGCAGATATTATAATAATAAGTAAATAGCATGACACTTGCACTGAAGGTGCATTTAAAGAGTACATTTTTATTATTTTTATGATTTCTTTACACACTTAAATACATTTTAAAAAACTAATATTGTCAAATTAAAATACATTTATAATCTTTTGTTATGTTTTAAAGAAGTAAACTTATTTGGATGCATTGAACATTTAATCACAGCTAAAGTTCTTGATTATAATTTTAACTAAACTACAGTATAAAAACCATTATGCCTATGGGATGTCACCACTTTTCACAAAAACAAACGTGTGTGTGTGTGTGTGTTCACTGCTGTGTGTGTGCACTTCGGATGGGTTAAATGCAGAGCACGAATTCCGAGTATGGGTCACCATACTTGGCTGTATGTCACTTTCACTGTCAAAAACACTATGCAAACACCTTCCCATATGTTGGCAATTAAAAAAAGGACATCACATACTCAGCATTGCATACACAAAACGACATCATCCCCCACACCAGCAGTGGACTATCACATTGTAAATCCATTAGGGTTTTCCCAGTTCTATTACCATAACTCTGCCTGACCTGGCATGGCCTAACCTTCAGTTGTCACGCGAGTTAATGCTATGTGAGTGTGTGCTTCTGATTTACTGATAAAGCTGCCATACTGAAATATTAAGAGGTTTTCCAACACATGGCACGGTAAACTGGCTCTAGTTAAAGCAGAAAAGGGGTTTGGACTGTTAAAAGATGGACTGTCTGTACTTTAATTTAGCAAATCATAAAATATGTCCCATTTGTTCAAATAACGCCATCAACATCTGGTATATCTACATTGGTTACCATAGTAATGATTTAAGTGTTCACACAACTATAAAAGAGTATTTTATGAGAGTAGCTGTTGGTGTGAATTTTTACACACAGACATGCTTTACAGTAATAAATGCATTTAGTGTGAATATGAAACATATTTCCCAAAGAAAACCAATTACAGCTTTAAGTTGTAACATGTCTCCAGAACAAACATAAGTCAATAATCACTAAGTAAAGGTGTGACAAAATGTCTAGACATATGGCAAATAACCCCCCCCCCCCCCCCCCCCCATTTGACTTCCGCACAGAATGCGTTTTGCAGTCCGCTCCTGACCCATGGTTGTTTACCACAAACTCAACATTTTATCCATTATTTTGATTTCAAATCCAAACGTTGTTTCTGAAAATGCTTTTCATTAGTGTGATTCTATTTTATCACAGTACAGTAATACAGTCTTTTACAGACATATTCATGTTCAAACTCAATAAATATAACTTTGTTTTCCTACCTCCATAAGTGCCATCTATTGTTGCCTTGTTTATCTAAAAGTACACTTTTCTTTGCTTTAAATCTAGCCAAAAAGCCGTGTGTTGACTGTGAAACAGTACACATTAATTATATGCATTTATTGTGTAATTTCTACATTTCCGTGTCAATCCATGTTAATTTTTAACATGAAACATTCACTGTTTCTTTAATTCAGTGTGTGCACTGCAGCACAGCAAAAATAGACTCCTTGTGGAAATTATCGCTGCATGACTCTTACAGACGCATTGGTCCTGGAGTATGGCATTATTTTAATGACAAATGTCTAGAGCGCATTATTGTAGTGTGAAAGCACATTTATATAATGGGTGAGCATAAATCTCTTCGCTCGCACGCGGATTTCCTTTGCTCTCCCACAAAATCAGAAGCGCGGGTGATCAGATACACGCTGCTCTCGCCCAAAGAGAGTGTGCGCACTTAAAACGTGTCTCTCCTCTCGCTCAATCTGTGTCCTGTGGACTCACAAATCTCTCTATGTTTGTGCTAGATATTAATTATTTTTGCACCTTTCTATTTCTAACCTTTTCTGTTCATATCTTTCGCATCTTTTACTGCGTGCAGTGTGAACACTCTGATCTGTTAACATGGGAACAGAAGAAATACACACCACAGACAAAATGTGTGAACCTGGAGTTACATTTGTATGCCTGTCCAATCTGTTCTGTTCTCGAACTTCATTTAGGCGCACTGCGTTCTGATTGGTTCGGATACCAAACTGCGGGAGGTCGAGGCTGCAAAAAATCATTCTATAAAGCAATTTAGAAATCGTGCACTCTAAAATTGTGATTTTAAGACGATTTTAATAAAACACACAGCGCTACTGTGGAGGCCATTTGAGTAAAGTGAACTCATTGTCATGTTCAAGAAACCAGTCTGAGATGATTTGAGCTTTGTGACATGGTGCATTATCCTGCTGGAAGAAGCCATCAGAAGATGGGTACACTTTAGTCTTAAAGGGATGGACATGGTCAGCAACAACGCGCTGAAACGCAGAAATCAAACCGAAAGAATTCATAACATTTTATTACAATAGTGTTCTCATTGCGCTAAAACACGGGCGAACAAAGATTGTTACGTTATTCTACAATAGCTAATAATCTCATTATAATATGACAGACTTGCCCTGCACATGTTGCAGTTCCCTGTATTTTCCTTTTCGAAGTGTTTCCAATGATATTTCAAGCAATTAAAAACCATCATGTGTACAGTGTGCATCTGCAGTGTCTCTGCAGGAAATAATGCATTATTTATTGGCTCTAAGATATCTGCCAAATTCTCTCATCGGATCGATCGCGATAACAGAAAAATTAACATTTATTGGCCGATACCGATATGGTGGCCGATATATCGTGCATCCCTTAAAAATTGATTGTGAAATATTATTACAAATACAAAAAAGTTTTCAATTTTAATATATTATAAAATGTAATGTCATTCCTGTGATGCAAAGCAGAATTTTCTTCATCACTACTCCAGTTTTCATTGTCAAATATATTAATTGAATTTGTTAATGCATTTATTAAATAGAAATCATTGTAAATGTCTTCACTCACTTTTTGTCACTTTCATGCACGATGAATAGAATTATGAATTTCTCTCTTTTTTAAATCTTATACAAATGTTTGAGGTGTATCATTGTTTCCACAAAAATATTAAGCAGCAAACTGTTTTTAACAGAAAATAATGAGAAATGTTTAATGAGCAGCAAATCAGCATATTAGCATGATTTCTGAAGGATTATGTGACACTGAAACTTCTTTGTAAACAACAGATTTATAACCGTTTCTAATGACAAATGTTGTGTTCCCAAATGCAAAATAAAGTGGCTCAAACCAAGCGCAACACTAACAGTGAATCACAACTAAAAACAGTACTGTAACAGCAGACATGCAGCGTGTCACACTATCGCCCATTATATAATTACGTTGTCAATTTTATGACAGCACTACCAATCTCAAATTCTCACCGCCATTCATAAAAAGTTACCGGGGTGAGTAACACATTTCAGCGCTGATTCTGCTCACATTTGGCACTTTGAATCATTTGAATGCTTTGAACTGTCCTGTAGATGGCGCTGCGAGCTCGTGCTGTGCTCTCAGGACCATTCTGTAAATTATGTTTCTTTTCGCAGTTTACTTCGGTAATAGCTTAAGGACATTTGCGTGATTTTAACCATCATGCAATAACCAAACTACCCCCACCCACCCACCAAAAAAATATATGTATTTATCTACGCAAATCACATGGGTCGTCAGAAAATACGGAAATCCGTATTTATACAAAAAAAATCACATCCTGAGAAATCTTTCTAATATGGTGCTTAATCATTATCAAACATTGCTTTGGCTTAGTTGTTAATATTGGCTCTTATTATAAATCCTTTTTATTTCAGAAATCTTTGACAAAAATACAGTACAAAAGAACAGCATTTATTTAAAATGGAAACCTTTTGTAATATTACAATTGTCTTTAATTTCACTTTTAAATAAATGCAGCATTGGTAAACTTTTGATGATACTGTATATCCTGGATTAAAATTATTATTCTTGCCACTTCAAACAGTTTATTCTTAAAATTTGAATCTTAGTGGGGAAAGAAAAAAAAAAGATAAATGTTCTATAGAAATTGGTTCCCTTCCCCTGCCTACAACCCATAAGATGGCCACTTTATTTCTCTCTTCCTAGTTACTGCAACAGTTATGACAGGTTGAAGCTATCTACAGAGCACTCTCTTAATGCCAGGAAGAACTAGTCCAAATCTCCACCCACTTTCCTGAGCAGCAGCCAGGAAGTGTGTCTCCCACTCGATGTTACGTGGACCAAAGTGCCATCTGGTGGCAGGTATGCTCAGTCAACTTACCGGTCCACGGCTTCAATGTCAAAACAGAACCTCTTCTCGATGGAGTCTGTTTTCCTTCTGGTGCAAGATTTCAGCGTAAAGCTTTCTTCATCTACCTGAAAAGAAAAACATGGTTTACTATAGGCCCAAATTTTGTCAGCACATTTTCAGGATTTCACTTATTCTGCATTTATGTGGGCCTGGACGGCCGACAGGAAAATGTGACCAGATGTTCTATATTTACCAACTACACTGTCATCACATAAATGATTATAAATGAATGATAGTGTCAAGTTACTCCCTTGCAAACTGTGGCCAAGGAATGGGTGTTCAAATGCGGCCAGCTATTTTTAATCCAAAACTTCACAGCTCCTTTACCGACTAGCAACACATAACGCACATACCTCTGGAGTTCATTACCAGAGTGCTGTCGTTCTCTCCTTCAGTGACCACCTCACTTACAGTCTAATTGTTTCTATGACGCCTTTCTGCTAAGTGACTTCTCTCTAGTTTTTTTTCTCTTTTCACATTGCAGAAAAGGCGACAGTGTAATGCTAGAGCATGGACAAGATACTAAACAAACGGAGTATGCTTACAGAATGCAATGTCTGGACAGGTGAAACAAGGATCCCTGTTAGGACGTCTAGTCTACAATAAGTCTGCAAGACTGCATATATATATATATATATATATATATATGCAATAAAATCACCATTTGGGACAAGGTCATATTTTCAGCAATAAAAGCATTCAAACCCTTAACCTGAAGTACTACAATTTGGTGCATAACACATCCCACACTGTTTGTGCTACAAACATGACTTATCAAATTGTGTGACTTGTTGAGTAGAGGTGTGCTATTACTGTTGTGATTGATAAGACTAAAGCCCCGTTCACACCAAGAGCGATAACTATAAAGATATCGATGTTGGCATCAAACACCAGCGAACGATATCGTCTGTTTATTCTAAGTTTATGTGCTTCTGCCTCTTTAAATTCTAGAGCTCATTATAGCAGGATGGATTCTGATTGGCTGTCAACGTTTGTATCGTTCGTCAGCTGGAAAAAATCATTCTGAAAATGATTCCAACGATATCGTTTCTCTGTGACTTTATCGTTATAATTGTGGTGTGGACTCTGCTATTCTTTAATATTGAGAACGATTTTTAGAACTATATCTGTATCGTTATCTTTATAGTTATCATGCTTGGTGTGAACGGGGCTTAAAGGGTTCCCCGGGTATTTAGACATGTATAGCTTAATATAACATAAATTAAGTCTCTTATTGAAATATGTAGTAGAAAACCCATGAAAGAAACAATATGGTTTTTAAACTATGGGAGGCGCCATTATTTTATGTGCACAGTAATATGTGCGTTGATGACGTCAAATAGTTGCACTCAGTGAGCTCCTGGCACTTTTTACCGTGACACAACTCGATACGATTCCACATTGTGTGGCTTTGGGATGTAATTTTCAGTCGGCGGGCAACAAGAGAAGCAATATAAGACTTCACTGATTCTCTAGCTATAAGAAGAGGAGAAAAGAATGGGAAGATTCATGTGGATGAATAAAATTTCCTAAAGACCTGCTTTTTCTCTCTACACTTTAGCCCTGAGGCCTTTGAGTCTTTTAGTAGACCTCAGCTACTGAAACAGCTTACAAACGGCTGAGACAAGAAGAACTATGCCACCCTGTTAGGATGTAAACGTGCCGATGCTAATCGTGATGCTGCGGCCGCTGGATGAGTTTTTCAGTGCGGATTTCCCTCAAGATCTGGGGCATTTGGTTTAAGCCTATAACAGCTGAAAAAAATCCCTTAGACTTACATTATGTCATGTACGCACGTCGAAGACTGACATGGAAGAGAAGAATAAGGTCGAACTATCCCCCTTAAGTACCTTGCATCACTGTAAACTATTAGTAAGCAGCAATTAGCAGTTTATTGAGGTAAATGTCATAGATAATAGTTCATACTGAGAACTGGTCCTCAAGCTAAAGTGTAACCCAATGTTATTCCCTTCACCTGTCAGTGGTTTTAATGTTGTGGCTAATCAGTTTATATAGCTCACTTATGATAATTTCATGCCAAATATATGTTGAAGATTGGTGGACAGGAAGTCAATGTGTTATCTAACAACAGTGTGCTTAAAAATATGAGTTTGTAATTCCTGCTCGTAATCCCTCTGCCTGCTAAGCCTCCATTAGAAGTCTATTTACTGTAAGCATGTACATTTGAACTATCTGAAGGATGAGCTGAAATGACTGTTGTAACTGACCTGTCACAGATGCAAAACATGAACACTGGGTTAGAATAGTAAATGAAAAATGTGAAAACTTTTGTTTTGATGATCTATAGAATGTTTATTGCTAATGTTTATTAAAAAACAGGATTCTAATTCTAATGTAAATGTTGATGAATTTGGTGAATGAAATGTATTTTTAAGCACTAAATATAACGTGTAAATATATATGAGGTGCACATATGTTTTTCAGTCTGTTCTCATGAGAGCACCTGGAGATTTGGTTTGGTGCTCACACTGCACATAGTGTGACCAATTAAATATAATTATTAAATAAATTATAATTAATAATAATAATAATACTAATAGTTTTACTGAACTAGTTTTCTTATAAATAAAATAATACATGAAGTGTGATAACACTATTATATTTTATAAGTGAGTATTAAATAAAAATACGTTATTTCATAATACTCTTTAGCAGCTGTTGAGTGAAGCGCGTCAGCCAATGAAGCGTCACAGTTTTGCATTTTGCTGTGAAACCATTCAAATTCCAAATGTACCCACATTAAATTAAAGGGTTTTTGTTTCAACAGAATGTGCATTTCCTCGTAAATACGTCAGCAATAGAATAAACCATGCAAATCATGAAACAATATGACTCTGTATTCATTTTTTAATGGCAATAAAACATGTTTTCTGTTTGCTTCTCTCTTGCGATTGGCAGATTTGTGTGTCTAGCAGCAGGGTAGTAGTGTCTGGACGCATGCAGTCCCTGGTGCGAGAGTCGTGCTATTGACCCTGCGTGTGTGGCTGTGGAGAACGGGACGGGCACAGAGCCAGGTGCTGACACTGGTGCCAGCTCAACGATGCGATACGCAGCTTCTCATGCCAAGATCAGAGTCTCGTCAATGCCAGCATGAGGAACAAACACGTGGCCTGTGCCAAAGGTTACACAAACTGTTGAGTGAAAGGGTGCGAGAGGGACTGTCTGTGACAGAGAAAGAGAAAAAAGGACTACTTACATTTTTGGCCCCAGACTTCTGATCAAACAGCATCATGGTCATGCGTTTTGGCTCTCGGTGATAGATGCAGTAGTACTTCACCCACGTGTACACGAAGGAACCTGATTTGGTAAAAAACAGGAGCCATTTAAGAAAAAGACAGATAACAATATATGGATCAAAGAATTCAGTGTTCACGTGCCTCTAGGAACTATTTTTTTGCGTGTGATAGAAAATGAATGATATGGTAAACTCTTTAAAGGCTTTGGTTATGTAAAACTTTGAAGCGTTTATGGAGAAGAAAAGAGAAGATGAAGTGAAATGCAATACTGTGCAAGAGCTTAACAATTGCTGCCCATTTATTCACCACCTTTGGGATAATAATTCATTCACTTCTTAATAGGGATTTCAAAATATCTTCATTAAAGAGCTCAAAGCTATGAAATAATAACACCGATTCATTGCAAAAACATGCCTTTACATGTACTTAAAAAAGAAAAAGAAAAAAAGACAGTAAAACACCAAACACTTCTATTCTTTTTCACACAAATTTTGATTATAGGGCCAAAATTCTCATTTTCATTTGCAATTTCTTAGCATATCACTTTGCTATCACCTTAAAGTACCTTTACCATAGTGCAAGATTTGTAAACCAATGCATTTTTAATGGACATCACATATTCAGCTCTCTGTGTATGGATTGTCTGCTGTAGTAAACTTGCTCATTAGCTCACCTGGTACACCAGTGCACTTGCAATGCATAGCACGGAGGTATAAGTCTCATGAAACATGGTTTGATAAAAAAAAGCTCAAAACAATGTAAAAACATGGTGAAATGAGAAAAAGAAAGCTTTCTTTCTTTAACACCAACGTTTTTGTTCAGGGTAGGATTTAGTGAAGAGAGCATGTTATTTTGAAAGGCAATAGAGAATTAACCTTTCAGCAATGCAGGCTGGAAATGTAATTTATGAACTTCTACGATACACACGTGAACCACTGTGATTAAATTAAAGTTTGGAGAAAACTGAACATGCTTTTTTTCACAGACACAAGACAACATACTTATCCCATGAAGCACTGTGGATAGTAAAGCAAAGAAATCATATAAAAATAACAACAGCCTAGGGATATAAGATCACTGACTTAGAGTCAGTAATAAGTATAAAATACATTCCATTTCAGGTGTATTGCTAAATATTTAGCTGTGTACAAATATACAAGTCATTTGAGAATGCAAATGATGTTGAACGACGTCAATCTCAATGCTTCATGGTATTGGGGCTACTAAGCTGTTTTGCCACAATTTTTGTGTCAATGTGAACAGAGACTTCTCTGAATGTTGGCTTGCCATTTAGGATTGTGGGCACAGACACACATTTTATTCTTTAATTTGGATCCAAAAGACAAGCAAAGAAAACGGAAGTCATTTTGCATTATGACAGGTAAACTTGGCTCACATACATTCACAAATTATTTTAGTTACACACACACAAATCATCACATACCCTTTACATTGGCCACAAGTATCAGTTAGTTGTCTCTTAGAAATCAGAGAAAAGCTCCAAACTTTTCAACTTACGTTTCTCTTGCACAAACAGGTATCCCTCCATTGTGTTCGCACTGATGCTCTTATGTTCGTCCGGGTTTTCTTTCATCTTCTTCATCAAGCATTCCACCTCTGAGCGAGTGCTCTCGAACCGATTCCGCGTCTGCAGTACAACAAAGACAATTTAAGGAAAAGGTGAATGTTTAAAAAGATGTAAAGATTCAAGAATGCTATTGAAAACCTGCCACTGTAAAAAAAAAAAAAAACATATATAACAGAACCTTGACCAGGCACATTGTGAAGTGGCTAGTTTTGTGGCAGTTGTTATTTGCAAACTAACTGCACCTGTCAGGTACTGGGTTTGAGCAAACTCCAGAAACCTCCTGTAGTGATTTGGCTTTGAAAGACTCATCCTATACTGAAAGATTGGACTTCACTCCAAACAAGTCATGATGATTTACTTGCAATTTACTTAAAGGTGCAGTATGCAGTATTGACAGCTAGTGGCTGAAATGGGTACTGCAGTGCCCTCGTCCTCAGACTCCACACTCACACAGGTTGTCAGATCGGCATGCACAGGAACAAGTGCAATTCACAATGCAAGGTGTTGAGCCTTATGATTTAACTGTGTTTTGATATGCTTCTGGTCATAGCGCTTTTTGGGTGGATGTCGATGATTTTTAGGTTGGGTGGAGTCTGTGATCTCAGACTCAGTTTGTTAGCTTGCTTCTATGGCTGCAGTATGCTGTGTTTTCCCCCAGTGTGTCAGAATACTATTGGGTAAACTGGCAGCGGGCAGAATCACACAGACCAGAAACAGACATTCTGACACGGAACACACATTTCAAAGCAGAACTGTAGCATTGTTATTCAAAGAAACAGGTATGTGAACTTAGCATGTTCCCTAAATACCTGCAGATTTATTACTTTTATGCTTTAGTACAGTACAGTCAAAAATTACACACAGACTACTAATCTATGAGGGTCTGTTGTAAGAAATGCACTCACATTTTGAATGCTGATTGTGAGGTCTGTCTTGAAATGGTTGAAGTCTTTGGCCAGTTCGTACCCATGATGATAATATGTAAACAGACCCTGTAGAAAAGCCAGCAACTACACACAAAAAAGAGCCATCAATGTAATATAATATAATATAATATAATATAATATAATATAATATAATATAATATAATATAATATAATATAAAAAGAAGGACATGAAAATGTGATGAAGTTTTACCGGCTCCACAAACTCAAACATCTTCCTCTCCTGAACTTCCTGCACTTTGAAGACATACTCCAGCGAGACCTCATAGAAATGCTGCCTTACAATGTCCACCTGGTTATCCGCCTGGGTAGATTTGATCAAATAAAAAAAGACAAACATACAAATATACATCAAATCAAACTGGGGGGTTGTAGCTTTAAGGGGCAGTTTACACGACAACATTTTTAGCCAAAAACTGGAAACTTTTTATGCATTTTGTCTGTTCATTTACACAACTACGGTGTTTGAAAACGGGTTTCAAAGTGCACGTTTTTGAAAACGCAACCATTATCATTTCAGTGTAAACACCAAAAAAGAGAATTTTTGAAAACAGTGACGTCACAAGAGTGTGTAGTACTTGTTAGGTATGTAGACATGCGTAGTACGTGTTGATTTTAAAGGCAAGTGCGAACAAACACACACAACAATGACAGAGTACGTTACTGTTGTTGCTGCTCAAGAGTTTGCTAACGCTTCTTCAGCAAAGTCTGGATTTACTTCACCAATTTACACACCAACTAACAGTGGAGATGCATCATATATACATCATATAATCATCACTTCTTTACAGGTCCTGTTTACTAATAAGGTGACAGCGCCAACTACTGGTCTGGCATACTTAATACAGCGTTTTTGGCTGTTTTCGCGGATATGTGTAAACGCGAATCATTTTTAAAAAGTTGTTGTGCATACGTGAAACTTTTTAAAAACGTAAGGGAAAACTTTTCAGTTTTTGACCACATCGTTGTCGTGTAAACGTAGCCTTAATTCATGTCTACAATGGCAAACCAAATGCTTTCGCTATTACAATGAAGTCAAGCCTTTCAATGTATCGGCCCCCAGTTTAGTTTCATAGGAAGCCAAACCAGACGATTGCTGATCTTTAAGTGAAACCACATGCAAAAAGTAAAACAGCATTAATAACAGAACATACTTCATGAAGGTGCGCTTCCTTTTTCTTTGCAGATAGACTGAGGTGTTTCTCCAACACTGTGCAGTATTTCTCTGTCTCTTTATCATATTTCTTTTTGGCCTCCTATGGGATAAAAATGCAAACTCTGACTCAAACTGAAATGACAAAAGCTGAGCAAACAAACAAGTTGAAATGTTATATGTAGAGATTTGCATGTATGTATGTATGTATACATTCACATTCATTTTAAACTGGAAATACAGCACTTAACATTTTTAAAGCAGTTACAGTGGGTAGTTTCACACATATAAAATGAAACTTTATCAAGTAGCGTGTTTGGTGTGGATGCTGAAGCTCTCATAACATTACCATATATGCTTGTGAGTACATTCGGCAGTAAATCAGAAACAATATACTGTAAGTAAATATCTAAAATCTAAAATATGCTAAAATCTTAAGTTCAAGCAATTGAATTTAACATGTTTTACTTTAATTGCAAATAACATGCAATTAAGTGTCCAAAAACGTTACATTCAGTTCCACACTTACTGTAAGTACATTCTTTTAAAGTAAACTATTTGTGTATTAAGTACTTTTAAGTGATGTGTACTTTACAAAGTGTACTTTACAATGGCTTATTGTTTGTTTTCTGCTTTAACTTTCTTAAGGGCCTTGGCCCCTGAACTCCAGACACCTGTAAGTGTCTAATAACCACATGCACATCCTCAATAATGGACAAAAGCCACTGGGTGTGTGAGTCGAATTTGTCATTAGGGAATCAAACGCCTGCAAGCAGCACGCATGAGCTGTAAAGTTGGCAATAAATCTGAACTATTGTTTAAAAAAAAAAACTATGAATCTGAGGCATGCACAAGTCTCTGCTGCATGTCAAATTAAACAGATTTATTGCATCTGTTTGTATTCATCTACAATAAGTGTTTACACATCCTAACCAACAGATGGCAGTGCTGTTTAAACAAGTTACAGCAGTTTCTTAGAAGCACTTTGATCTGTGATATCTTGGCCCACATTTAATCTGCAGGTTTTGACTATGTAACATAATCATAAGTGACAAAAACGCCTTCGAATTAGATACTTTTTGATAACTGCAAACAATAGGCCTCTCTCTGCTATGAATACCATGACATAAAGCGATGTGAACTTCTCCTCGCACCTTTGCAGCTCCAATCTGCTCCTTCCTGAAACGCTCCAGAGGCGAGATCAGCACATCATTGGCATTTTCAATCTGAGGAGACACAAGTCATAGAGTTCTTTGTACCATCCATCATCATTGTTTCTCTCCATCCATCATCATTGTTTCTCTCCATTCATCATCATTGTTTGTCCCCATTCTTTGCCATACATTTGAGAACTGCTTACTCTTATTTAAACGGATTCATATTTATATCCCTTAAAGTTAATGTTAAATATCTATTTATATATATTGCAACATCCCCCAGCCCTAGTACTGCTTCATGTTAAATCATTAAGACTTTATACTGTAGACATAACAGTATGATTATTCATTTATTCAATTAGTTGTCTGTGCATCACACATATGACCACACAGATTGTTCTGGTAATTGTGGAAATTGCAATTCAAACCAAAAGATTATTCATACAAGCTGCTTCACATGTTTAACACTTGAATTTAAAAAAAAGAAAAAAAAGAAGCAGTAGTAATTAAATAGAAGCATGACTGGATTGGCCATGTTTAAAGATGTTGAACATATAGACAACTATTTTGGTGTGACCACACTAGCAAACTGCAACTTTGCTTGGCAACCATAAACCAGACGTGTCAAAGCGAAATCACACATATGAGCTACAAAGCTTGTTACAGTTTCAGAGTAGGTGATAGTTTTCTCCTTCGTGTCAGATTATGTCAATAGCACTCTTAGTTTTATTTTGTTTATTTAGTCCTCTTATTTTTATTTATTTCCTTTTGAACTATATATTAACATTTTATGTAAAATATCTGATTCAGAACAATACAAAAAAAATTACATGCATTTTTTTTTCCATCTTATTGGGGGGGGGGGGGGGGGTTAGATTTAGCAGATTCTGCAAGGTGTACGTAAAATTTTGACAACAAATATAAAGTTCTGTCATGAAACTCTAGATGTTGCAGTCTGATAGGTCTAACTTAATCTGACGCAATGACATCATTATTCACCAGCCAAAGCTGATTGGTTCTTTTTGTATCAGCAGTAGGGCTGCACGATGTGTCGTTTAAGCATCGATATCGCATTATACGAATCCACGATAGTCACATCGCAGGATGTGCGATGTAGGCTGTCGTAGTTGATCCGTTATTCGTTAACTGTACGAGCCAGCTGCTCCCCGGCCCTTGACGAATGTGATTCGCGGATTAATTGCACAGCTTAGCCATCATAGAGTGAAAGTGTATCATTTTCATCTGTCATTTTAACAGGGCAGAGAGAGAGGGAGCACGCGAGAGAGAGAGCGCGCAAGAGAGAGAGGGCGCGCGAGCCCCGGCTGCACGCTCACCGTCTTCAAACAACAGGAGCGCTGTCTTGCTCTCTCTCCCTCGCGCATATTAATCAATTGACACGATGGTGTCGCTGTTTAAATCATTTAAAATGAGAATGTAAGTGTGCTCACCTCATTTTTGTTTGTAAGAGAAAATTAGATTAGATTTCATATCGCAATATATATATCACAGAAAAAAAAAATATCGCAATGTCATTTTTTCCCAATATCGTGCAGCCCTAATCAGCAGCCAATGAGCTTGCAGCTCAACATTCAAATACTCAGCTAGTGCTTGCTATGAGAGTTGCAGTGCGCTTTAGAAACCCTCCACCTTCCCCAGCTCCACCTGTACAGATCTGCTACTAAGTAATTTAGTGCATGTTACTATTTATTAAGGGTTATTCATACTAAGCTAAACTCTCATGACACAACTCTATATCATCAAACTGTAACTCAGGAAATTAAAGAGAGTCAGTGTGACGAGTGGGGCGGGGCCGAGGGACATGGGAGCGTGGCCGGTGGAGTGATTGGAGATGAGCTACACCTGTTCGACCCACCGGTCTCGAGGCCCACGGAGGAGATGGAAGGATATAAAACTGGAGCGATGACAGTGAAGGACGAGAGAGGACCAGGCCTGGGCGTTATTTTAGGTTTTGGTTTCATTTTGTGCTCACCAGTCGTCCGTGAGGGGCTGGTGCGCTGTTTTGTGTTTGTTTTGTAATTAAAGTTTCATTTTGATTGTCCGCCGGTTCCCGCCTCCTTCTTCCCGATGATTAGGAAGTTTAATTCATTACAGTCAGTTTCATTTTTAGTGAACTATTCCTTTTAACTATTAGTTATGAACATAGTGATAATGAAACTGACGATGGTGAATATGAAAAAAAAACCTGCTGACCATTCGTGTCCTCTCATCTTCCAGGTTCTGTAAGACTCCAGCAAACTCCTGTAGTGATTTGGCTTTGAAAGAAAACAAATAATACTGGTGATCACACAGAATCTTGACCACATTAGCTTAATTTACATCTTCAAGCAGTGAAGTCACACATTTGTCAGTTTATAATTCACCACAGACAGCATGAGAATTAAAGTAAGAAATGGTTATTCAAAACAGAGCCAAGAGCAACACCTTCCAAACCACAATTCAGCAAAATTGTGCAATCAGGTTTAAGTTTAACATACAGAAGTCTGTGTGAAAACCTTTAGAAGGTGACAGCACAGAGCTAGCTTGTTTAGTGCTCTTACAAAACAAAACAAAAAAAAGGACAAAAAATGATTGAAATCTAGTAATAAAATAACTGTGAAGTGTTGAAGAAAAAAACATTTTTTTTTTACTTTAGCATCCTTTTAAAAAGAGCACTTATTCCAAAAGTTATATACTTTAAAAGAATACACTAATATGTGGACTGAGTGTAATGTTTTCAGACACTCAATTGCATGTTATCTAATAAACAAGTATTATAATTTTAAATATTGTATATAGTAAATGCAATTAGTTGAACTTAAGACTTAAGCTTTTTGACCCATTTAAGTAGGACAAAAGTATATTTTTATATGCAATCATACAGTTCTGTTAATTAAAGTGTACTGTTGAATGTACTGACAAGCATTTCTGGTAAATTTAACTATACTTTAATGTCATTTATATAAATTGCAATTACACATTTGTATATTAAAGTTGTATTTGATATTACAACTCTCACCCCCGGTTTCACAGACCAGGTTTAAGCTAGTCCCAGACTAAAATGCTGAAAATATCTTGCTCTGATATATCTTAAAATATGTCAGTGTCATTGATCTGTGTCAAGATGCACACCTGTAATATTTTCTTCTAAGTCGTTTTTGCTAAGTTGCTTAAATATCTTAATTTAACTAAGGCCTAGTCGTGGCTTAAGCTAAGCCCAGTTTGTGAAACCGGGCCTAAACATACTACAGTTAAAAATATAATTAAGTACTTTGCATGTGCTAAATTATGCAAGTCAACACATTAAAACAAGTGTACTTTAAAACATGATTTAAAATGTACTTTAAAGTAAAAAAAAATATTTTTACGATTACAATGTGTCTTTTTTAGAAGTCTGTGTTAAGAAACAGTCATGACACTTTACTGTTTTATTTCATTAATATTGTATCATCTGCAAGTGCAGTGCTTTTAAATGTACTTTTAAGATTTGAAGATGACTACACGTGCACTTCTTTAGCGTTGTATTAGGTTGCTGCTATGCAAAGTCCAAGAATATTAAGGCCATTATATACAACTGACAGTTTAGAATAAACACATACTCTATGTGCAAAAGTAATGACGATTCCACTGCTTAGCCCTAGAATTTCAAGCATAACTAAAGTAGCAAACTCATCAAGATACACAACCTCAGACATACAGCGGATGCATTACTAAAAAAACCTCCAGATGTAATACAGTTTTCATGTTCAACTTCATAAGGAACAAAGTTAACAGAAAGTAAGACTAAAGGACTGCGAGGCTGCAACTGAAGATGAGATCAGAATAAAGGCAAGTCAATACATGTTTCTTCTTCAGATTCAGCCAAGCAGCATTTCAGCAAGTTTCCATGTAAGGTGCCAGGACTTAAAGAAAGCCACAAACATTCCCACAGGTTCCTACACTTCAGCCTTTGATGCCACACCACCAAGAGGAATTATGGCAAATACAAAGTTAAGCTGAAGCCTTGGTTTAATTGTGACATAGTAGGGGCTGAATGAAACATTCGTTGTGGACGGCGCTCAGTAAAACCTAGCTTGTAATGAATACATTGTGCAAGACCTGGAGTGGGATCAGATGGCCATGGATCGATTAGTACTCAACCGATACACTTCAGAGAAACAATGAAGAAACTGCTTAAAAGTTGAGTTCAAATGCTTTCTACGAATGTCATTTGTATGACAGCATACATTGAAAAACGCTTTGGGTTTAAAATGTAGTATAATCTTTTTGTTTCTTGCATAATACACTGACTAAGGAACAACAAACATTCAAAAGAAACAATGTTATGATCTTACCAATGCATATCTCATCATCTGTTTCTGCATCACCAATGCACTGGAATTTAAACTCGTTCAGCGACTCCGCAAACTTTCTCTTCGCAGTGGACAAATCTGTAAAAGATGTGATGAGATGTGTTAAAATTTCTCTGACGAGAATAGCGCAAGGTGACAAAACCACAATGTTTTAAGCCAGGAAGCGAGAGAACATGTACTGTGCTTTGGAAACTTTGTGGTGTCTGGATCTTTCAAGACATGCGACTGACAAAGTGAGTAAGAGTTCAGTCAAGGAATGAGAAAAAGAGACCGCGAGGGGGAAAATGTCCAAAAAAGAAAGTTAAGAAGAGACAGAATGAGTCCCTAAAAATAAACACTTTTTGTCACGGAATGAGAATTTAGCTGGTCAGATCAGATTATAAATTGAAGGCAGACCCCTTGGTTTTAGATTGTCATAACTTTGGAAAAAAATCTTCTGAATAACAAACAAATGAGAAACTTGCATTGAAATTGCATATACTGTACTATAATAAGAATTCATCATATTTGATATAGTTCTATAGATTCAATATCTATATATCTATATCTATACAATTCATATGATTGTTTAATTATTAAGATCAGCTGAATTAAATGATAGATAAACTGAATGAGAAGAGATTTTAATTGAATAGTTTGAAAGTAATAACATTATGAAATTACAGTGATTAAAATATATATTTTTTCACTTTAGTTTAGGGACCAATTCTCACTTTTAACTGGTTGCTTATTAGTATGCATTACCAGCATATTGTCTGTTATTAGTACTTATAAAGCACATACTGTATCAATGTCTTATTCTGAGCATATTTACAGTACACTCTAAAAACTAATTCAGAGGACCTTTAGTCATTACTTAAATTTATATATCATTGTGAAATAAAAAATCAAGTTCTGAGATACTGTTAGACTTTTTAATTGTAATTGTTATTTTATTGAGTTGGGATGACAGACAAATTATGCCTATTGATTGAATATACTATCATGACTTGTCAGAGCTTAACATTTTCAGTTAATCAAAAAACAATTTAATTTTAAGTTCTGTTAATGTAAAAAACTATTTGATGACGTGTAAACGGCCCACAGTTTCCGCGCCCATGTTCAAAACCAGACGAGACGAGTGAAGCATGTGGTGAATGGTAAGTAATTTTATGCTTAATTACACATATTCACATTTGCTCAGGATTCAGTTGGTGGTAGCCTACTGTAACCGAATACCGAAATCTGCAAGTCCTTACTCTAAAAGTTAAGGAAGTGTTGATAGTTACGTTATAGTCTGTGTGCCAACATAAAGTTAGCTAGTTATAGCTGTAGCCTGTCACTGATTGAGTAGCTACACTATTTGTTCAAATACTTTGCTTGCTCAAAACCAGTCGGAGTTATGTAAGGCTCTATGAATTCCGTTTTATTTTTTCCTAAATTTCGTTTTAAATTATTTTTCCAAATTTCGTTTTTTACCATTTACATTTTTTGGAATTCCATTTTTTTTATCTTCTGCTCGTATTTTACTACAAAAGAGTGTGTTTTTAAGGTTTATGAATAAAATGTAAGATGGACATGTAATCAATATGAATAAAAATGCGTTCGATAAAACGTTCGATATATTTTTGTTTTCTTCGTCGGAAGAAACCAGAACTTGCGAAGCAAGTTTGGTTGCATGAACAGAGGCACTCGCTCTCTTGTAACCTAGCAACATAGTGAGTGACACGCTAACAGCCAATCATGCAACAGTTTGGCTACCCCATATTGTTGTCTCGTGTTGGATTCTTCAGTAACAGAACCTACTGTCTATGAACAGAACCTGCGTGGAGTGATAAGTGGAAAGCCTTATTTGATCGGTGAGTGTTGTAAATTACTGACTGCTAGTTGTGACAGGCGTCCGCGCATGTTACTGAGAGAGAGAGAGAGAGAGAGAGAGACCCTCCTCCGGCCGCGCGCACGCTCTCACAGTCTTCTGTCTTGCTTTCCCTCCCTCGTGCATATTAATCAAAGTTGATATTACTATCAACATCAACTGAGAATTGACACGATGATAGATCGGAAGAAAGTGTAGTGTAGTTGTAGTGACCATAAAATTAAACTGAATGTCTGATTTGAATTGATAAGTACACAGGTTAATTTCTAAGAAAATGCTTGCTTTACTTGGACAGTAATGGTAATACAGTTCATTTAAATGTTTTGAAAGGGAAATAAGATGACTGTTACATGTATGTTTAAAAGAGAAATATATCACAATTAAAAAATGGTGCTAAAAAGATTAATAGTGATTGGAAAGCTGTTTAAAAATATGCATAATTACTTAAAGTCAGTAATTTCATGTGTGATATTTAAAATATAGATTGTGAATTCATGATGAATAATTGTTTTGTTTGCACTAAAATATCCATCCTCCGTGAGCAACCCTTATAATTTCCTTGACATTTTTGTGTTGTAATTTATCCTATTACCAGCATTACAAGGCTTGCTTTAAGATTGGCCCCCATCATAAAAAACACACTTGGTCACTGGTGGGTCACCCTGCCACGGCTGTAACACGTTTCAAATAATTTTACTTAATTTATCTCTCTACTCAGGTCTTCAGTCTCTTTGCCATGTGCCTTGCAAGGACAAAAAACTCGCTTTCATCTTCTGGTATCCTGGTGTCGTGCACCAAGGTTTCAAGTTGAGACTTGGTCAGCCTCTCAGGACAAACCAGACATCACCTTCTCCTTCCCCTGAGGTGAGGAGCGGTCAGAGTCCATCTACAATTAGTGACAATGACACAGGTGAAACTTATTTAGTTATTGAATTGAAGAAATACTGAAATTGAATGAAATTTAAAATACTGTCGTGTGTGTGTGTGTGTGTGTGTGTAGGTGTGGCTTTCTGCCGTGATCCAGTACTAAAGAAAGCCGTGAAGAGATACAGGGTGAGACAGAAACATTAACACTTATCTTTTGTAATTCAGATCCACCATAAATAAATCAGTTGTGTTCACACACACACCTCCTTGAATCATTTTACTTAATTTATCTCCCTACTTAGTCTCTAACTAACACTCTTTTTGTTATTTTTATTTTTTTTCAAATCGTGATTTGGGTTACACTTGAATCAGGAAAACGCAGTTGAAAGGCGGAGAGAAATTGCCATTCGCTGCCTCATAGTCCATCTTGAAGAGGAGGAAGATGACCTTTTCAAACAGTACCATGTAAGTAATTGAGTATACTTTTAATTTTTACTTGTGTTTGCACTGCATGTCTCTGTAGCCTTCCCATGTGGAGATATGGCCGTTTCAATCCCGTGCACCAGCCTCCTGTGGGCTAGGCTTTGAAGTACATGGTCACCCTTCATTCCCTTATGCACTTATGCTTGAGCCATGTATTTTATACTTCCTAACATCTTTTAATTTCTTCAAGGATGTGGAGGAGCTCGACGGAGACTTTGCGATGCAAGTGATGAAGATTGCCATCATCAATGCCTTCTTTTGCTGGATATTTTTCCTTAAGTTAGTCACGAGTATGAGCAGTCTGATATTGATGAGAGAAGAGATGATAATGTAAGTACTGCCAAAGTTTATTGAAAGAAGCTTTGCTCATTTGATGTTGAAATTAGTGCCTGGAATGTACAGCCAACTGTAATTTTTTTTTTTATCATTTTCATGTGTACATAAGGATGGTGGTTCATGCACAGGGTTTTACTTAATTTTATAACACTGTTCCTCCTCATAAAACTTCTGGGTACAAGATTCAAGATTTTTATTCGTCACATACAAAATTATAAATAGCATATACAGGTCCTTCTCAAAAAATTAGCATATTGTGATAAAGTTCATTATTTTCCATAATGTAATGATAAAAAATAAACTTTCATATATTTTAGATTCATTGCACACCAACTGAAATATTTCAGGTCTTTTATTGTTTCAATACTGATGATTTTGGCATACAGCTCATGAAAACCCAAAATGCCTGTCTCAAAAAATTAGCATATTTCATCCGACCAATAAAAGAAAAGTGTTTTTAATTAAAAAAAAGTCAACCTTCAAATAATTATGTTCAGTTATGCACTCAATACTTGGTCGGGAGTCCTTTTGCAGAAATGACTGCTTCAATGCGGCGTGGCATGGAGGCAATCAGCCTGTGGCACTGCTGAGGTGTTATGGAGGCCCAGGATGCTTCGATAGCGGCCTTAAGCTCATCCAGAGTGTTGGGTCTTGTGTCTCTCAACTTTCACTTCACAATATCCCACAGATTCTCTATGGGGTTCAGGTCAGGAGAGTTGGCAGGCCAATTGAGCACAGTAATACCATGGTCAGCAAACCATTTACCAGTGGTTTTGGCAGTGTGAGCAGGTGCCAGGTCGTGCTGAAAAACGAAATCTTCATCTCCATAAAGCTTTTCAGCAGATGGAAGCATGAAGTGCTCCAAAATCTCCTGATAGCTAGCTGCATTGACCCTGCCCTTGATAAAACACAGTGGACCAACACCAGCAGCTGACATGGCACCCCAGACCATCACTGACTGTGGGTACTTGACACTGGACTTCAGGTATTTTGGCATTTCCTTCTCCCCAGTCTTCCTCCAGACTCTGGCACCTTGATTTCAGAATGACATGCAAAATTTGTCCAAAGTCCAGTGCTGCTTCTCTGTAGCCCAGGTCAGGCGCTTCTGCCGCTGTTTCTGGTTCAAAAGTGGCTTGACCTGGGGAATGCGGCACCTGTAGCCCATTTCCTGCACATGCCTGTGAACGGTGGCTCTGGATGTTTCTACTCCAGACTCAGTCCAGTGCTTCCGCAGGTCCCCCAAGGTCTGGAATCGGTCCTTCTCCACAATCTTCCTCAGGGTCCGGTCACCTCTTCTCGTTGTGCAGCGTTTTTTGCCACACTTTTTCCTTCCCACAGACTTCCCACTGAGGTGCCTTGATACAGCACTCTGGGAACAGCCTATTCGTTCAGAAATTTCTTTCTGTGCCTTACCCTCTCGCTTGAGGGTGTCAATGATGGCCTTCTGGTCAGCAGTCAGGTCGGCAGACTTACCCATGATTGCGGTTTTGAATAATGAACCAGGCTGGGAGTTTTTAAAAGCCTCAGGAATCTTTTGCAGGTGTTTAGAGTTAATTAGTTGATTCAGATGATTAGGTTAATAGCTTGTTTAGAGAACCTTTTCATGATATGCTAATTTTTTGAGATAGGAATTTTGGGTTTTCATGAGCTGTATGCCAAAATCATCAGTATTAAAACAATAAAAGACCTGAAATATTTCAGTTGCAATGTGCAATTAATCTAAAATATATGAAAGTTTAATTTTTATCATTACATTATGGAAAATAATGAACTTTATCACAATATGCTAATTTTTTGAGAAGGACCTGTATAACCAGCAGTGAAATGTGACTCAGGTCCGCTCCATGGACAGTGCAATTATTAAAGACATGTTTTGTGTCTTAGGAGAATGTAGCCTACAAATGCTGCTGTTTGCACTTTTAAGGATTTAGTGCTAAATAAATAAATATAAAATAAATCTATCAACCTTTCAGAATGTGTTTGTCATCTTTCTGTTTTCCCTCCTGGAAAACACAGGAAAATGTCTTTATTATAGGACAGGGCTCAACTTAATTATTAAGTTCATGTTACTTAGAAATGCATTTTACTGTGGCCTAAAAACTTCTTCACCTTACTTAAAACCTTATGTTGGATCAACTTAATTACTTGCATTCATATTGAAAATTATTAAGTTCATGTTACTTAGAAATGTGTTTTATTGTGGCCTAAAAGGTAATTCACCATACTCAAAACATCGCTTTGAATTAATGTAATTCTGCCAGTAGTCTTAACATAAAGATTCTAGTGGAAAACGTTAACATATTCTTTTTTGTTGACCCAATGTTTTATTTTTTAGAGTGAGATCCCTTGTCCCAGCCCATACCTAAACTTACCTTACTAACTATTGATAAGCAGCAAATAAGGAGTTTATTGAGGCAAACATCATAGTTAATAGTTAATAGTCAGAACTGGTCCCGAAACTAAAATGTGACCAAAAATGTATATAGATGCAACACGCATTATGTGTACAGGGTTCCCACTCTTTTTCAGAGATCATTTTCCAGGACTTTTCCAGGACATTTCAAATTTCATGATGATGGGAATAAAATATAAGGATCACATATTCACAGCCTAAAGTAATATATTCCTCTCTCCTCTCTTAAAAAAGCATACAATTTATGGCTATAACCCAACTGTAAAATCAGAACTGCACCAAATACACACACACACACACGTCTGGTTCACTATCCTGCTAGAGAATCTCCTTAGACATAATGGTTTTTATACTGTACAAACTGAATATTCTATCCCCCTACACTATCACAGAAAACTTTTGACATTTTTACATTTTCAAAAAAACATTTAATATGTTTATTGATCCATTTCCCCCATGGGGACTGCTGGCTGGTCCCCACAATGTAGATGATCTCAGGTTATACTATCCTTGTGGGGACCATTTGGTCACACACACACACACACACACACACACAGCTTCTGAAGGTAAACTCTACACTTTATTTTAATGAACACATTATAACGACTGCCTAGGCCCTTCTTGTTAAGCTTCCCCTTCCCTCTTCGCCCAACTGCAGTCTCCAAAGAAATAAAAGGCATTATAAAAAAAAAGTTTGCAAAAAGCATCGGTCCCGAACAAACTAAACAACAAATAAATGTCTGTCCAAAATATTTACTGCATTAAGCTCCACAGTAACCTTGTGAATTTTTTTTACTGTTTGAGTTGGCTCAAACTCTCTTGCAACTTTTCCAAGCTTTGTTTTAGAGCTGTTAACTCCTCACTTTTGTCTGTGACACTTTTTCGACATTTGATTTTGTCAGTAAGGTGAAGTCATGCTTTCTCTCTGCCCTGACAGCCATTTCATCTGCCTCTTTCTGCATGGTTTCAATGCTTGGTTTCGAATTTTTGAAATTCTGCTTTATGGTGTGTGTAGATGTGTATTAAAAACATTTTGTACTATGCAAGAACCTCATCACACTGAGGTGCAGTGTACCAACCAGCATTGAGCAAAAATTGCAAGAGTTTTTGAAACATTTCTCTTTAATTATCTCTGTTTGCAACCATGATCACAGGGTCAAGGGAGCTCAAGTGCCACACAGCTGGGAACATTAGGGGACTTCTCTCTATTATTTTCTTGCAAGTCATGGAAAGGAAGGAGACACATTCTTTTTTGAACAGCTGAATTTTTACAGGATGTTCCTTGTGTTAATGTTCCTTATTTAATAAAAAAAAACCACTAGTAACAATCTAGTGTTTTAATAAAATATCAACGAACAGTATATCACAATTGTATAAATAACGCAACAAATTTAATGTTTTAAAATAAATACAATTTAGAATAGAAAGAGGAAAGGTAATATGCTTTAAAAATTAAACTATTACCACCAGCAGATGGCAGAAAATAACAGTCTTAATGAGTGAATCATTGGAGTCACTCTATCAAACGATTCATTCAAAACGCTTATTTAGGAATGAAGAAAATGATGGTCTTCATGAATGGGTCATGAATCGTTTCTCAAAGATTCAGTCGGCAAAGAAACGTCACTGTACTGCTTGTTGCCAAGAGAAATGTCTGTTTGGAACTACTAGGTTGGTGAAACAGAGCAAACAGACAATAGTACAATAGCAAACGTGCCTTTATATATACATTTATATAAGTGCTATTATATACTACCGGCCTCCGCCTCATGTTCACAAGTCTGTGCTGCAATTATGCATCGCGTCAGCATTTCATTTTCACTTCCTATATCGTTCATAAAACAGGTTTGGGAAATTTGGGTCTGATTTGTCATGGGGATGCAAGACGTTCCAACGATTCTAAATAAAATAGACTTAACAAATCGATAACCTTTTCTTTTCAGGACAATCTATGTTTTCTCTCATTTTCCATGTGTTTTCCAGGACTGGAAAATTGGTCATTAATATTCCAGGATTTCCAGGTTTTCCAGGACGCGTGGGAACACTGTGTGTAGTGGAAAGGATGCTTTGTAATTTTGTGTATTGTACTAAGAATTTTAAATATGCTGAAATGCTTGAAAAAACTTTATCTGACTTGTACTTACCTGTACTACTACTACTAATAATAAAAATGTAAAATTCCTAGACTTCTGTTAAGGGATTTGGCACAGCAGCTCTTTTTAAAAGTATCACTCACAGCGATATGAAGCAAACATTCTGTATGTTATTGTCAAAGTGTCAAAAGCACATTTTGGGCAAACTGTGGGCAAACTCTCTCCAATACAAATGACACAAGTGATACAATTGATAATCAACTCAAGGGCAAGTTTGCCAGTAACAAATACATTTTTCTTTTTCAGGACATGCATTTACTTCTTGTGAAACATACTGACCCAGTTCTTCATGGAAAGAAATATGATTCTGTTTGGCAATAGGTTGCTTTGGCTTACCAAGCTTGCAGGTTGCAAAATATTTTACTACACATGAACAAAACTGTAAAATAGTTACAGGGTTAGGGTTAACATGCAACAATCTCTTCTAACAAAATTCACTCCAATTACCAGTTAATTTATTGCAGAAAAATACAACAGACATCAGATGGTTATGTTCAATAGCATATTAAACAAAGTTTTTGCTTTGGTATCAATTATCATTTAATTTTATTAGTATTGGGATCGACTGTTAATATTTGGGTAAAGTGACAACCCTAGTTCCCAACAAGCAGGCTATTAATTTGTTATCTACGGACACGGTTATTTTAGCTTGGAAATCCAAGAATGGATATTTAAACGATGCACTTTAAAACTGTTCCTTTCTCTTTGGAGTGTTGCAAACTCTTGGTGAATAAAGAAGATCTGTAAAGTTGCAAAGACTAAAGTCTCAAATCCAAAGAGATATTCTTTATCAGTGGTTAAGTTGTATTTACAACACTGTTCCTGAACAGTTCAAGATGTGTGCAGCACAAATTGCAGAGGACAAGGACTGTTTCCTGTGAGAGTAGCCTACAATGCTGGTGTCTGTTTCTAAGTGGGGTAATTCCAAATTTGCAAGGACAGTCTGGTGCTTCTGACACACAGTCTGTAAGTACGTTCTCATATGTAAAGGATTTGCCACTGAAGATTCAAACATGAGTTTTGAGCAGTGTAGAGTAGAGCTTGTTGTTTGTCGTTTCTCCGATCACAAATGCAGACATGGTTTTATGTTTACACAGCACGATACGCAATGCATAAAAAGACTGTATAAGTCATCATAATCAGTAATTAAGTCCCCACTGGAAGCAACAAATGCCTCGCTTCTAATGGGTTTTATTGTTTCTGTCTCTGCGGTCCGGGACACATGGCATCATAGTGTTAAGGGTCGTAACATTTCCATCACATGCTTGAGGTGTTCAGCCAATAACAACACACTGAATAGCAGGCAAATCAGAGCACACCTCGCTTTTCAGAACAATGAAACGTTCTGAAACGGTGACACAGTGTTGAGATATATACGTATATATAATTATTTATATTAAATTAAAAATACATTTTAATGTAAACTGAAAACATTAATCACCTGCACAACTGCTGCTTTTGTCACTTTTTCTCTTGACAATAAGTGCAATTATTCAGTCGCAGAATGACTGAGAACAGGAGACGTTTCAGACACGCGCTCCACTTCACTTCAGCGCTGTAGCCTGTATCCTTTCATATCAAAGTGCTCAAACCAGCCAATCTAAAGGAAACGCTGCGTATGGTGTTTGAAGTAATTTATGAATTACCATAGACATAGTCTAAATAAACCAATTTATTTACTATTACCAGGGCTCTAGGCTAACTTTTTGCACTGGTTGCCCTGGTGCGCACAAAAGTTAGGTGCACCCAAATTTTTGACTGCATCGCATTTAACACCGCAGTTTAACAAATTCACTTTTTTTATCACCGTCAATATAGGCAATATTGACTTGTAGCCTCTACACTGACTCTTATCAGATCTTCCAATATGTCTGAAAGAAGGAATGCTCTAGTGTCTGATTTGAACAGCTAAACAGTGCCTAAACAGCTTATACTGTTTCAGCTATTAAAATAGTTCAGTTTTGTATGTAATAGCAAAGTGATTATATTTAGTTTCGTTAATTTAGATTCATTCATTAATTCATTAATTTAGAAAAACGTTTGGAGTATTTTAGTCTGTTAAATATACGTTTTAGGTTTTTTTTTAAGTAACGACCAAGCGGCCAGCGGCAGACAGTGAGCCTATGTTTGATCAATTTAGCCTTCTCAAATCATCACGACTTGTCTAAAATAAAATCTATAGATATAAAACAGTTCAAGCATATAACAATGTTTAAACATTAGACCCAGATATAATGTGCCTTATATCCAATAGTTTGTGTGGAGACGCTTCAGGATATGGAGATCTTGCATATTTTTCAGTGGATACGCCATCATTTTTGCTCATAGATGTAAGAGTAATGCATCATTCGTAACTGCAAAGGGTCTACTTTAATTTGTGTGCACTCACAATATTAAAAAAACATTGTGCTTTTATAAAATAAAGAAAACAAACATGATGTACTTTCTTTTGTCTCTTCTTTAACAGGAGTACTAAAATTTACCGAAACTCAGTGAAAACATGCCTCACGGACATGATAAATATATAGGGTTAGGGTTAGGTTAAATATATAGGGAAATAAAACAAATTGAAAACAAGACCTCTTTCGTAATCATAATCCTTAAAGATGCACTTCTCTCTAAAGGCGCGTCTAATGAGGAGATGGCGAGTCAGGATCAGCAACTTTATCCTTGCGACACAGACTCAAAAAACACTAGTTTATTAGTAAATCATTCTAATATCTCCTTACTATTTCCCTGTCACATTTATGGTAATTAGTTTTTGCCAGTGTTTTGCGGCCAGCTTAAGCCTATTGCGTGTATATTCACCATACTGCTGCTGGCAGGACAATAAACACTGTCGACTCGCTCTTGACAGTCACAGTAGCGGAAATAAATTTTTAATTGATGGATGTCTAAAATACTGTATAAAAGTAAGGAGAAGTCTAAAACAGGTGGGGGCCCGGCCCGCGTCTGAACTATGATGTAAAAAATTGTCCCGAAGCCCTGCTCGAGGGCCCATAGGGCTTGGGCTGAAATGCAGTGCTCTAGTGTCTGTTGTTGAACCACAGAGAGACTTTCAGAGTCGCAGAGACTTTTTTCCCCCTCGAATGGCTGGTGGCTCCATTGAGAAATTAGGTCGCACTCTAGAGCCCTGATTGCTGTTATTACACTTGTATACAAAACTTTGTATTATGCTTGTTATAGAGTGCGTGACGTCACATGCACTACCGACGGTGGCAGCAGACAACCGCGGTGGCAACCGACCACAGTTGTCACGGTGAATGTCACAGGCCTAACAGTATGTGGAAAATAATATGTTTTCTGAACCTTAAACCGCATAAACACATTGCATTACACCAAATACAAAAAATACTGTTCTTTTTAACAACATCATATGACCCCTTTAATTAGTGACCAGGGCTAAAAATAAGCAGCTTCTGTTGACATCCACATGCGCTCTAAGAACACAGAGTTCCCCAAAATGTTTCTCCTCCAGTGTCCTCTGCTTCCTGCCTTCCACCCGGCAACACAGTGGTCCTGTCCAAGGAAGGAATGCGCACATAAAGTTGTATATGAATGCACAAACACTCAAAAATTCAAGCCAACAGGAAATCCAATAAAAAGATGCAGCATTTTTTTTTCCAAAGGCTCCAGTGGAATGCTGCTGACGTGCCATTATGTGACGTATGAGCTTTAGTTACCATGTTCCTTGTCTGCAAAGAGACTTTTCTAAGCTAAAATAACCATTGTCATGTCATAAAAGGTCAATTTAATCTTCTGATACTATCAGAGAACTTTCTATAATGTAATGTTTGCCGTTGATGTAATTTGTTGAAGTGAGAAAATGGAAATGCTTATGTGATCTGCTCTTGTTTGGAAAGTTTCCTGTCCTGGGATGAGACGGAGAACTGCTGGTGTGGAACGGATATCAGCTGCTGTCTGCAGGGAGATCACATTTGTTTCTATGAGGGAGGATCATCATCATGCTCATCAACTTTTTCAGATGTTCCTAAACACGTGCTTTTTGTGGCAGTGGTTTGAAATCATTAGAATGAGATAGTCAAGTCAAGTCAAGTCACCTTTATTTATATAGCGCTTTAACCCTTTGGAGCCGATTAAAGCGGATACGCGTTATTAGGCATTTTCTCCTGATAACCCCGAAAAGAACTTAAATTACACTTTCAGTTTTGATCGTACAGATAAGAGCAATACATCAATCGAATCTGTAAAGTGTCTACTTTTTTTGTATACAGACATAATAACAACTTTGTGCATTTATAAAATAAAGATAACAAACAAGGTGTGCTGTCTGCAGCCTTTGTCTGCGATGATCTTCATTTAGAAACGCGTCATTAAAATGAACTGTAATTCAGTGAATACTCAACGAAGAGACATGAGAGAGATATATATAGAAAGCTTAACATATCTACTTTTAAACTAAACAAGTGCTACTGAAAACAAATATTCTGTGATAAAATAATTCATATAAAAACAACATGATGTCCGTTTTTCACGTCTCCCTTCATTATCTTCTAATGCGACCACAACCCCGCGCTGAACGCTCTATTCAGAGTCTAATATTTCACTGAAGCGCACGACTTGAATACGCCCACACAACAGAAGACAACGCAACCAGACTGTTCTTCAAGTTTTTTTTATTTGACTGTTTGCTTCGCGATGAGAGGAATTAGACATAATTCACCCCAAAAAGATGTGATGTGGATTACCTCAGGATTTGAGATTTGGATTTCCTCAGAAAAAAAGAATGAAGCGCTTTATTCAGCAGAGATCGTAAACATGAGTAAGTCTCTTTTATATATATATATATATTAGGGCTGTCAAAATTGCTCACCCTCACGTTCTCTGCGCATAATGGTTTAAATGAACAAACTCATTTTTGTGCAAGCAATTTAAGGTCGCGACTGTTGTCCCAAATATAGCAGGCTTCATTCAGTGATTGAAACAAATATTATTAATATTAATTGAAGTTTTACAGCATATAGAACTGACATTGAATGCTCCGAGCAAGCTGTGCTGTGGTAAACATGGAACTTTTCCTTGACATGAAACGATAAATAATCAAACCTCGGATCCATTGCTTGACAGAACTCCCCGAAGCCTGCCCCATCCACGACACTGATCGGTCTCATGTACTTCCAAATGAACGAATTAATTTATCCGTTATGGCCTCTTGTCATGTTGCAGACAAAGAGCTTGCCGCGGGCGATGCAAAGTAACGTTAAGTGTCAAGACGTGACTGTTTAGCTGGAGTTCCACACATTATGCCATGCTCATTTGGGTGCACATTTTTGAGATGTGACCTCATGTTGCTAGTTGTCGAATGGTATGCCAACTGTATCTTAAATAGCTTGCATACAACAATCTCGCGGGTCAACAATTTTACCTCATTTTCTCTGCTGCGGTCGAGTTGGGCTCTGCACTTTCTGGCATCTTCCATGAAGACGCGTCAACTTTCAGCAGTGATGCCGTGCCAGACAGTGCGACTCCTGTGAGGCTGTGACCTGTCCCTGAACCCTCAGGCGCGCTAGCGCGCTCACTCGCAAAGCAGAAAACCACGCCTCTACTACCGCGGGCCTTTTTTTCCACATTTTTTTTTTATTCGAATATTAATTTTCACCTTCGAAATTCATTTTTTTTTAACTATTCGAATACATATTCGAATTTAGAATATTCGTTGACAGCCCTAATATATATATATATATATATATATATATATTTGTACTAGTTTTCACATAACGTGTAAACATTTTACTAGTTAGACTTTTTCCAAACTATAATTCCTGACTAAATGTATAATCAAGTGAAACATTATGAAGTTTCAATAACAATATACACTACTATACCATTCAAAAGCTTGATGTAAATAATATAAATGTAACAAATAAATGTAAATGTAACAAATGTAACAAACAATGCTGTTCTTTCAATTTATCCTAAAAAAACCTGAAAAAAATATTCTCAGCTCTTTCCAACATTAATAATAATAATAATGATAATAATAACAATACATTTTTTGTTTGTTTTTTTTGTAGAAAATCAGATTGTTAAAAGGATTTCTGAAGGATTGTGTGACTGGAGTATGATGCAAAGCTGATTTCAGCTTTGAAAGTCAGCTTTGATTGTCCCTAATAAACTGTTTAACTGCACTAGCAAGTGAATATTAAATTATTTTGTGGGATAAATAAATATATTTTAAATAAACTACAAACATAAAATTATATAGATTTATTTTGTCCTCAGATTCTTTCTTGTAACTCTTCCCCTCTGTCACAATCCTGACTGAGAGGCTCATTATGCAGCTCATTATGCAGGCCTTTGTCTTCTAAGGTGTAAATCACAATGATATTCATGATAGTTCAAGCCCTCTCGCATATGACTTTTACCAACAAAAAGTGTCTTAGAAAATTTAAATCAATATATTGTTTTCTGTGAGTGAGTTAACAAGATGATTTTCACATAATTTAGAAAGAAAAATTCTAGGATACAAGCTCCAGTTCTCAAAAGTCAATGGGAACCAATGTTCTGTATGTGATTTATTGCCTTATTCAAGTGACTTAACACTTTTAGTTTTTCACTAACCACGCATAACATTTTTTTCTTCTCAAAAACACAATCATGTACATACATGCTGCTCACATAATATTACAGCCCAGTTTGTGCTGATTACAGTGAGAATAGACTTTAGCCATTTAGATGTTTATAAGCAACTGAAAAGAGCACAAATGTCAGGGCATGACAAAACTTCTCCAGGCCTCAAAAATACCATTAGACTCCAGAGGGTTAAACAAAAAGGATTGCGTCAAAGCAACTGAACAACATTAATTAGGAAAACAGTGTGTCAATAATGCAAAAATGATAGTTAAAGGCAGTTCATCATTGACTTCAGTGATGTCATCTCTGTTCAGTTAAATAGTGTCTGTGCATTTATTTGCAATCAAGTCAATGATATCGCTGTAGATGAAGTGACCCCAACTAAGCAAGCCAGAGGCGACAGCGGCAAGGAACCGAAACTCCATCGGTGACAGAATGGAGAAAAAAACCTTGGGAGAAACCAGGCTCAGATGGGGGGCCAGTTCTCCTCTGACCAGACGAAACCAGTAGTTCAATTCCAGGCTGCAGCAAAGTCAGATTGTGCAGAAGAATCATCTGTTTCCTGTGGTCTTGTCATGGTGGTCGTCTGAGACAAGGTCTTTACAGGGGATCTGTATCAAGTGGCTTCATTGCTAATGAACGAATCATACATAGACCTACAGCCATCTTTCTGATTAGTACTGAGTACTCTAAAACAACAACCGTACGACAATTACTACATTTTCAAGCAACTTGACAGGAGCTCAGTTTGCTTTCTTGTTTTTTTGCCCCCCAAGTAGAAAAATGGCAGTATAGTTAGCATTTGGTTAACTGCTTTACCGAAAAGGTAAGTTTAAACACATGAAATCTTATAGCGTAATGAAATACAGTTTCATCTTAACATTTTTCTCTTGTTTCTTAACGTGTGCAATGCAACAGTCTGCAGTGTAACCTGGAAGTGTTTTGGAATGCTAACAGAAAAGATGTCATGAACAGAGTCATGGCTGAGGTCCAGGAGCACATAACTCAGCTTCAGCCAAGTGCAGAAGTGTAATTTGTTACTAAAGACAATTACGTCAGATACTTAGCAGTCACTTTGTACAAACCACTGACTGTTAAACATATGCTGTATGGCTGTTACGCATTCACAACTATGTGCCAAAACCTTCATCATAAACCTAAAAATCACTGTCTAAAGAGATCTGTTCAAGTCTTTACTGCAAATTTGGGTCAAAACAAAAATGATGGGCTACTGCTAAATTCACACTGTATCCTTTGCCGAAGCTGTGAAATTGACTGCAAACGAAAAATTGAAATTGAATTAGAATAAAATGGAATGGAATTTTAAAGAAAAATGGTTTATTGGTTTATTTAAAATGTACAATTTCAAAATGAAAAAAAAAAGTATATGTTGTTGAATATACTCACAAGCATTTATGGTAAACTAAAATATACAACAACGTCATATCTTTTAACTTAAATACCATCCATCTTCTTCCACTTTACATGGGGCCGAGTCACAGGGGCAGCAGTCCCTCTCCCTAGACACTTCCTCCAGCTCTTCCGGGGGGGTACCGAGGCGTTCCCAGGTCAGCCAAGAGACAAAGTCCCTCCAGCGTGTTCCTGGTCTTCCCAGGGGCTCCTCCCAGTGGGACGCGCCCGGAACACCTCCCCAAGAAGGCATCCGGAACAGATGCCTGAGCCACCTCTGCTGGCTCCTCTCCATGTGGAGGAGCAGTGGCTCTACTCTGAGCTCTTCCCAAGTGTCTGAGCTCCTCACCCTATCTCTAAAAGAGCACCACTAGGGCTGTGACGGTTGCCATGACAATTGTCTACTGCCACCGGCGGTAGTGCACTGTCACGGTTCGTGAATGCACCGTCTCCAGCTGTAGTCATGTTATGTCATGTTGATTGGTTCATGTGGGTGTTGCCACTGATCGCCTGATCAGCGGCAGGTGCATCTAATTCCAACCGCTTATTTAACGCCCTGTCTTTCGTCTCCTGTTTGTCAGATCGTTGTTTGAGGTCCTTGTGTTGATGTCAGTTCGTGCTCCTGTCCTTGCCTTGTTTCCTGTTTCGGTCTCCTTTGGATTATCACAGTCACTCACGGATTATCACCACGGATCACCGATCTACCACCACCGTCATCGCTACCAACGCACTCAAATCACCTACTCACCTGTCTGTGCTGCCATCGTGGTTCCTGCGTCACTCACCAGCATTCATCCATCACAACTCCTGTCAATAAACTATCTTTACTTGCATCTGCCTCCTGTCCTCCATTGTTAGCGTCACATGCACGTGACGTCACAAACTCTATAGCAAGCATAATACAAAGTTTTGTATACAAGTGTAATAACTGTAATAGTTGCAAATTCTAAGTCTATGGTAATTAACAAATTACCTCAAACACAGCGTTTCCTTTAGATTGGCAGATTTGAGCGCAGGAAAATACAGTTTATGCATTCAGCAAATTAATTTAGTGTTGGGTGATGGATCTTGTTGGGAAAGCAAATACCACATCGCCGATCTGGAGCCATCTGCATTCATGTCACCCATCCACTAGTGTTGGGCGATATGGTCATTTTTCAAATCGTCATATCGTCAGCCCGTGAGATCGACGAAACACAATATTATCGAGCATGGGTGGAGCAAGAGAGAGACTCTTTGTTCTTGTCATAGCATAACTATTTGGTGTTTTAAACCGCGCAGGTGCGAGAGAGAGAGCCTATGGAGTCACCAATAATCAAAAAAAAAATTACTTTCAAACATACTGACTGATTTAACTAACGTTAAATATAAAAATACTGTATTTAAAACAGCTAGTTCATACATAGTCGGAAGCAACTGTCATATCGCACGTCCGCATCTGCGCAGGGAAGTTATCAGTCTAAATGTTCAGCAAAATCAGTCAACGGTGAAAATCAATATTAGATTTCATTTAAAGTCCAACAGTTTAACACTAATATTGGGTATAAACGAACATTTAAATATAAAGTATTTAAAACAGGTAAGTTGATATATTTGTAGTATAGTTGATTTGAACTGATGCATCAGTCATACAGCGCTCCGGACCGCGCGCCTCATGACGAGTCTGACGCACCGCCACAGAAACAAGAGATGCATTCTAACTTAACTGTGGCATTAAACTCAGTTAGTGAGGGCTCGTTTAAAATAGTGCACATACAGTATATAGGCCGTTTAGATTACTTGTTAAAGTGCAATGAAATACCTTATATCTGCAGACGATGTACGTCTGTTTGTGGATGGAGACTTTGTAACGGCCAAAACTCTGTATTTTGCATGCATCACATTATAGTGCGGTGTGCATGAAAATAATAACAAGGCGGCAGATTGAACTTATTATCCATAGTGGTTCTCACGTAGTCCTTCTACGTCATCACCACATAGTGTGTTTTATAAGTTAAGTGATCAGTCTTTAAGAAAAGGACTACGTGAGAACCATGCACTATGGATCATAAATTCGCTCTGCCCCCTTGTTAATTGTTTTGTCTTTACTTTATTTGTGACACCAAGAAAGAGTTAATCTCTCATGTATGAGAAGAGCGCGTTGCCGTATACCAGCCATTAAATGTGTGGGACACCAACTCGTCGTTTTCTATCTCTTTCATTTCATGGATTTAACGAATTATCCGAGTCAAAGCGTTATAACTTCACCGACTACATGCTGTAATCCTCCTGCGCGTGCGAGGTGTCTGTGTGAAATGCGGGCAGTGAAATTAAGTGAAATAGCTGGGCAGTTTAAAAGCCGAATTATAATAAGCAGCCCAATAAAAATAAAAATAATAGTTATTATTATTATAATCTAATACATTAATAGGAAAATGAGCCTAATATCGTCTTGATTATCGACAGATAATTCTGCTTATGTCGATATCTCTGACGATCGTCGATACTATCGTCTATCGGCACAACCCTACCATACCATATATATATAGATTTTTTTTTTTTTTCAACACCGTGCCACCGGCGGTTGTTGGTCCATGACTACCGCGGTGGTAAAAATCAGCCACCGTCACAGCCCTAAGCACCACCCTACGGAGAAAGCAAATTTCGGCTGCCTGTATCCGAGATCTTGTTGTCATAGGTGAGAGCAGGAATGTATATCGACCGGTAAATCGAGAGCTTTGCCTTGCAGCTCAGCTCCTTCTTTACCACGACAGACCAGTACATTGACCTCATCACTGCATAAGCTGAACTTATCGGCCCTGTCAATCTCCTGCTCCATCCTTCCCTCACTCGTGAACAAGACCCCAAGATACTTGAACTCCTCCACTTGAGGCAGAAGCTCTCCACCAACCTGAAGGGGAAAAACCACCCTTTTCTGGCTGAGAACCCTCCGGCACCTGGCTGGAAATATCCTGGAAACACTGTCCATAAAAATAATGAACAGGACAGGGCAGCCCTCCCGGAGTCCAACATGCACTGGGAACAAGTCTGACTTACTGCCAGCAATGCGAACCAAGCTCCTGCTCTGGTCGTACAGTGACCAGACAGCCCTTAAAAGAGGGCCCCGGACCCCATACTCCTGGAGCACCCCCCATAGAATGCCACGAGGGACACGGTCGAATGCCTTCTCCAAATCCATAAAGCACATGTGGATTGGTTAGGCAAACTCCCATGAACCCTCCAGCACCCGGAGGTACAGTATACCATGCATTGAAATATATTTGTACTGTAATTACACATTTGTTATGATTAAGTAGTGCTGGGCGGTAAACCGGTTCATACCGAAAACCGGTGTATATTTTCGTTACAGTGTTAATTTTGAATATACCGCCATACTCAGCGTTCGGAACGAACGTTATGCTGCGCCGCGGCCAGGCGACACTGTTTCAGACGGACCCTTTACAATGTTGCACTTCTAAGCAGCGACTGCGAGACGTGGTGAGGGTAAACACAGTAGTGCTCTGGTGTTACGTTATAACGCCTGTTTCACACAGTCCGTCTGCAGTGTGTATTAACGGATTCCAGCTGCACGAGGATGCGGTCAGGGTGTTCAAGGAGCGGTGCTCTGCAGCAGTGCAGCGATTGTTAATGTACTGAGTCTATTTTTGCTGTGCTCCAGGCGCTGAATTAAAGTGAAAGCGCATTGTTCGCGGGAAAAATTAACATGGATTGACATGGAAACGCAGTCACATGGGTTTTTGGCTAGGTTTAAAACAAGAAAAAGAGCACTTTTAGATAAACAAGGAAAACAATATATAAGTTTAATTTTATGGAAGTAGAAAAACAAAGTTCATTAAGACCCTTGGGATTGCTTGTGATAAAGATTTAAATGCAAAATGCACGAGATGTTTCTGTCTGTGGTGTTTTAATTTTAAATATTTTAACAAGAAAAGTAGGCTAATTATTGTTTAAATGTTTTGCCGCTTGCTTGAGCAGCTTATAATACAAACCTAGAAGTAAAATGCATGAATAATGCGTTGTTTATATTTATTGAGTTTAAACTAATGTCTATATGAAAGATTGTTACTGTTCTGTGATAAAAGACTTACAATGCTGAAAAAAAATGCTCTGTCAGTAGCGGACTGCAAACACGTCCTGTGTGAAAGCACAATGAGTCTGTGCTGCGGACTGCATATGCACTGCAGGCAGATTATTTGTGAAACAGGCGTTACAGCCAAAAAGAGGAGCCTGGTCTGTTGTTTGGAGGTTTTTTGGTTTCCAAAAATCCGACGTCGACCAAACATCCATTTTATGCAAATGCTGTCGGGCTAAAATTGTCGCCAAAGGCGGCAACACGAGCAATTTGCTCCAGCACCTTAGCCGCAAGCACGTCTTTGAATATCAATCAGCAGAAAATGCATTGTACACCTGATTATGCATGAAAACAAAACCGTCATAAACCAGAAAACCAGAATAATTTTGAAAAAAAACGTGATATACATTTTTGGTCAAACCGCCCAGCACTATGATTAAGATAGTATTACATTTAAAATATATTAACTAAATGTATTAACTAACACCTTACAATGAATAACTATGCAAATAAGAATTTTTTTATAGCATGACAACTGTTTACTGTAAAATGTACTTTAAAAATTGTCACTTTACAAAATGCAAATTTTAACAAACATATGCAAGTACAGTTTTTCTTTATACGTTTAACCTTTGACATACACTACAAGTGTGCATTCTTTTATTTATTTATTTTTATTTTTATGTGGCACATGCAAAAGGACCATATTTGATTTTGAGATATACAGTGCAAATTATCAGTGAATAATGTCAATTTTGGTCTGTTCCTCTCACAAAGCTATTTTATGAAACGAAGTATATGAGTCACATAGGCTGCTCTATGATACTTCTCTTTTTTTTTTTTGACAATTAGGAACTTTTTTACTTTTATTATTTTGCAGTGCACAGCAAATTGGTAAATGATGACAAAATTTTCTAATATATTAATTCAGAAATGTTCTTAATATAGAGCAGAACAGATGATAAAAGCCTTTGTGATGGAAGCCAGTGAAGACCTGGAAGACACATCTCTCCAGATGGTCCAAACTGCAGAGCTTCCATTACACACAACACTTTACCAGCAGGGAGCTGCCCTGGGCCACACAGCGAGAGCTAGTCAGAAGCCAAAGACTACTCAGCAAAACAGCACCACATCACTGCTAGACACACACATTATAATGTCCTGTGAGACATTTTGCTTGGAATTCTAGTAGGTAAAAATCAATGAAGAAGTAATTAGAAGAGGATGCAGATATGCATTCAAGTTCATTTATTCATAACAAAACGAACACTTTTTGACATATGGACCATAACAGGGTCATCAAAGAACAAACATGTTGCACATGCAAATGGGAATTCACATAAGCTATGGAGAAATAAACATTAAGTCATACTGGTAATGATGTCATTGCAATAGATCACACTGTTAAGGCAGGGCGCAGAGTCAATTTCTATTGCAAAATCTACAAAACAGACTACACAGGATGAAGAGAGACTGGCATGAACCAATGCATTTCCTTTTTTTATTTTCCAACAATAATTGTTTGGTAACTATGTAATTTGACAGATATTTTGATAAATACCATCAAGAAATCACTTACATTTTTACATTGGTATACATAGTGTATGTTTCTAGGGATGCATCGATCCAATACTCAGGATCGGTATCGGCTCCGATACTTCCATTTTCTGCGGATCGGGTATTGGTCAGACGAGACCGATCCAAATCCGATACTGTGCGTATACTATTCTGTGTTATTGTTGAGTCCCACAAAAACATAAAGCACCAAAACGTTTTGTGCACTATATTTCAAGTGTTCTGAAGCTGTTCCGTGGGTACAGATTAATATTAAAGTGATTAAATTCAAGTTCACATAAACTCTTCTTTCCGCTGCGGCTGTCTGTCATCCTCCATTCAGCAATCAAGCTGTGTGTCGCATTCGGTAATATACTAATATACTAATAAACTAATGCAATTTCTCAGAATTATGACTATTTCTCAGAATTGTGAGCTTATATCACAAAATTCAGACTTTGTAATTCACAATTGCAAAAATTTATATATTGTAGTTCTGACTTTATAACTTGCAAATGCAGGTGTATATCACTCAATTCTAAGAAGAAAAAAAGTCAGGATTGCAAGAAAGAAGTCAGAATTGGGAGATGAAAAGTCACAATTAACTTCTTATTCAGTGACAAAAACTGGCTTTCACAGTAAAGCAGTGTGTACTTTAACAAAGATTATATGGTTTTAGCTTCTAAACTTTTTACATTTTTGTAATTTATTTTCAAAACAAGGCCAATTATGCATTTTTAAGATCAACAACTTTGTTGATTACACAGTACACCAACATGAAGGAGACAGACGAGCAGTCGCTCACAGAACGAAACCCTGCAGTTTCACTCTACATCCTCTAATTGACCTCTGTGGAACTGACTTTTGGGTCAGTTTCAGAGCACTACAATTTCTGCTCATTTAGTTTAGTCAGCAAGACGAAAGCTGCAACCGGCCGGGATTTGTGCGGTGGCTGCGCTGTTGGTGCTTGCAGGTGAAGTACAGTTACAGCAGTGTTAGCAACTCAATGAGCATGAAATGACTTGTTTAACCTTCCAGAAATGGCTGTTGGAATAGATTTTCTTTCGTTTGCAGCTCTCTTGAAAATGCCAGTGAAATAGTCTGAACATTTAAATGCCGGTAAAATTGTGTTTTGTCTGCTGTCATAGCATGCACACAGGAAGCAGATTTGTGAAAGTGGATTTCCGAACACTGATACACAAGTCCTTCAGAGTGGAGGATAGTGATATGCCACAGGAAAAGGAAATGAAAAATAGGGTAGGAAGTGAGTTATAACCGGATACTTAATCCCTGCAATGTCAGCAACTACAACATAATTCAATGCAACTTAACGACTAAAAGGCACTGTCCCAGTAGCTGACTCAAACCAACACAATTTGGGTCAAGGATGTCACACCAATAAACATTTGACATCATTGAAATGAAATTACACTAGAAATGTTGAAGCACAAACAGTGAGGTTTTTGGCTCATTAGAAGTCGTAAAGTGCAAAATGATATTGCAGTGTTTCTTACACACTTCATGAAACTTTCAAAGTAAAATGTTCGGAAATTAAATGTCTAGTGAGAGGTGCTAAACCAAGTTCACCATTGGATGTGCAATGCTGAATCAGGTGAGCTACAGAGCAAGTTTACTATATCAGAAAAGCCATACATAAGGAGCTGGATATATTAAAATATAGTTTTCATGAAAATGAAGGACCTATGCATGTTAAAGTGTCATAATATAATATTGTGCAAGAAAAAAAATTCTTTATTAATCAAAAATAACTAGTGTTCACTTCAGTAAGAAAATGCAGTAAATTGTATGCAGCCTATGCAGTACGTTTTTTCCAATGTCATTTGCACGGATAAGCCAAAATTAGTCAAATATGCCATTTTTTTCTGCATGTTAGATATCGTGAACCTAAATTTGCATAATAGTCACATCCACCAAACACTGAATGGGGTGCAGCATTAATAATCCATGGCATTCAAATAACAGTGTAATCAGGACAGAGCACTTTGTGGAGATTATTGTTGTTTAGATGACATTAATCTGAGCCATTAGCATATGCATATGATCAAAAATGTCAAACATCAAGTCAGAATTATACACAATTAGCAAAGCACGAGCAAGTAGCCCTGTAGCAAACACTGCCTCTGGTTTGTCTTTGGTCATGTTGGTTCTGTGTCATACTTTTGCCCTCTTTATTGACTTTCTGTGGACCGAGGTACTGTAAATACACTGTCTGCACATGGCAAAAGTGATTGACTTCACATTTCCTGTTGAGGTAATAGATATATTTTCTAAATCAACATGTAAATTGCTAATCAAAGGTATTGCTGTCTGGAAAAACATAAGTATGGTACTGGTTTTATACAATAATTTAATAAAAAAAATTGATATTAAGTAACTTGCATTACACAAGCTATTTTGTTAAAGCAGAATAAAGCATTGTATGTTGAACAACATACAGACTGTGTGCTGTGTGACTGTGTGCTTAATTGTATTGAATGCAAACTTGTCGTGTTCTTCAACTGTTAAAAGCAGTTAAAAAAAATTGCACTTGCAAATAATACAAAATGAATAGAAAGGCCACCTTAAAGTACTTAAAGAGTATATTTTTATTATGAATATATACATTTTAACACACTTTTAAACACTTTGACTCATGTCAAATTAATAGTATATATAATATAATTAATATACATACATACATACATACATACATACATACATATATAAAGTTCATTATAATGTTTATTTAAAATCTATTTCACTATTTTATTTAATTGTTTAAAATGGTCAAAAAAAATCATTAGACTTTTCCTCTAGGCGTCAGTCCGAAATTAAAAATTGAACCAATATTTCTTGAACACTCCTTTATTTCCAAGCATATAACCCTGCTCATGACACTAGTTGAGATAATATTACTGCATCAGGCAGTTTGGGATGCTCAAACTAACAAAGCACCACAAAGTTTACACTTTGTGAAATCTACCAATGAATGGCTTACTTGGTTGTCTCTGCATATTAAAATGTGACAAAAAAAGTAAAAGTAAAATATACAGAATTGCACAGATTGTGTTAAATGCCACTTCAATACTATTAGACAAGTAACCCTTTAGGGCTGTGAATCTTTGGCAAGGCAGCGATTCGATTCGATTACGATTCATAGGTTTTCGATTCGATTCAGTAACGATTTTTGCAAATTTAGAACGATTCAATTCGATTCGATTCACAATTAAATTCGATTCGATTATAACGATTCGATTCTGCATTCTTTAAGTGCATTCACGGGATTATTTAAATGCTTCTACTAAATTCTTTAAATGCTTAGTCAGGGGGCACATTACAGTAGCATTTATGGTTAGACAACCATAGGTTAGAAAAAAGGACAATTGTCCATTGTTAAATGCTAGTTTAATGATGCGACATGGCATACGTAAAAATGTATGTAAGCCAAGTTTTTAAAAAAGTGCTTTAAGAGTATTATGTATAAGCTAACATTTTGTCACACCATGGGCGTAGCCATAATTTCAGAAGTGACAAAAATGTCAAATACAATCATTTTTTGTATGTAGCCTATATAATATTAATAATAATAATAATTATTATAATTATTTATTTATTTTTTTTACAAGGAATTATCTTCTTTTTTAATTACTTTTAATTAGCTGTAATAAATCAAATACACTGCTGGACAATAATCAATCATTTGTAATCGATATTTTTTTCCTAATGGCAATTTTATGATTGTTTTATATACTAGGCTACATTTAATTAGCAATTATTTAAATTTTCTGCACAGAATAAGGTAGAAAATATACTTTATAGTTTCTGTACTGTAATAAATGTCAATTAGCACTGCATCATTCATAAATTGTTTGTGGGTTTTTTTTTTAGTTTCATCAGTTCATTCTGCTTTTATTCAGTTATAGCCTGGCACGTCTATGAGAGCGAGATCGCTCCTCTTTCAGTGTGAAAACGTCTTCATCTCTATTTAACTTTTCCTCTCCATCAGCGAATGATCCTGAGAGAAAACGCGCCAGGGGTCTGTTTGCTAATGAAACAAACGCTACTTTCATGCATCTGATTATCAGATAAATCTCGCGCTCTTATTTCAAGGTCGTTGTTAATGCTGTGGTTAATTTTAAAAGTTTCCTTCGTATATTCGGTTCATCCGCATTGTTTAAAAACATTTATCATTCAATGGATCTGTGCGTATGATTTAGACACTTACATTTCTGCTCCGTCCATGCAATAACGCTATCGACGGCTCCGGTAACTCCGTCGGTAAGATGCAGAGAGCCATTGACAAACTACAGAAAAGTAAAACTACTTCACGTTAGCATTACTGGCCACGAGTCCTATAGATCACACGTCAGCTGCGTCAGAGACGAACGGAGCGCGAGCGCAATCCTGTTACAGTCTCAGTCGGTAAACAGTGGAGCGCGTGAAGGACAGATAAAAGGCACGATTCACGAACACTCTTCAAGGTCTCCATTAATTAGTGCGTGTAGTAATTTAATGTGTATACATTTTGAAAGCATTGAATCGCTATAGAAATCGCGATTCATTCGATTCTTAGCATTTTGAATCGATTGCTGTCCAAGATCGGCGATTCACGATTCAAAAATCATGTTTCAAGATCGATGCATATGAATCGACAGGGTTTGTAATCGATGCATCGAGAAAACGAGTGAATCGTTACACCCCTATAACCCTTCCTGATTCCACATTAAAGTTTCATCACATGCATTGGGTCAATACGGCTGAACCTAAGACCAAATGATTGGTCCACCAGTTTGCATGCAAGCAGTACTTCAGTTAAAAATGATAATGATGTGCAGCAGCTGCTTCCTGAAGGCAAAAAGAGTAAACCAGCACAGAAACAGAAAGAAGAAACATCAGACATCACACAGTGTGCACAATAAAAGAGACTTTAACCTCAACCCTCTCTAAACAATATCCTGTTAATTACTTACACTTGTGTAAACAGTCTCACAGAGTGAAAAACGGGGAGAAAACAAGGAACAAAGATCAAAATTAATGTTAGCATATCATGAAAAACAGGATTTTCTTGCTCTTCTAAAAGAACTTGATCTTCTATGTAACGTTCACAGCTCCAAACCTAATCCTCAGTCCAAAATGACCATTTATTGAAACTTAGTTGCAAAAGTCTTCATTTTATGACATCACAGCCATGCACATTAATAAATCAAGAGCTATTCAGCCCTCCCTGATGAACTGCACCAAATGGTACATTCAAATAAGTATAACAAAGACCATTTACATATATTGGTCTTAAACAGTAAACGAAACAATATGGAAAAATCCTAATAGGATAAGGAAAATGCATTTTGCAACTGTTCTCTTTGTATTTGTGAGAATTGGCTGTTTTGTATATTCAAAGTGTGATAAGTACACACACAGACAGCCTCACATGTTTTGATTTTGCTGGAAAGTTAAACAGGAGGGATCTCGGGACATGGATCTGTTTGTGATGTACAGTACAAAAGAGAGCAGTCCAACATGTGCTGGATACACACCCTTTGTCTCAGCTAAAGCTGCTTTTCATTCAACCAGCAAGTGTCAGCATGAAACACAGCGAGCAGAAAAAAAAAAAAAAAGGCAAAACGTATTGGTGAGTGGCACTGGATGCTTTAGAATGTCATTAACCATTGCCATGACTGTCATGCAGTGTCACACAAAGACCTGCCTTAACGATTGAGTGTGTGTTGTTTATTATTTGTTTATTTTAGCCTAATATGCAAAGAAATCTATAAAAAAAATGTAAGGTGATTTCCCAAAAAATGCATTTGGGGTGGGTCTATCTGTGCAACCAATAACATAAATAAAGAGCGTTCAGAAAATATGTTTACGAATTTTATTTTTAATGGTTGGAGACATTAAACTTTAAACAAATAACTGAACTTTAGAGGACTTCGGGGCATACTTAAGTACTTATATTCATAGGTAATATATATGTTTATATTTTTATGTCTTTAAAATTTGTTATATATATATATATATATATATATATATAAGCATAAACAAATGCAACACAATGCAAGTATCTTCTTTTGCTGTCAAAGGGAAGTACTAAATGAAAAAAAAATATATATATATATGTATATATATATATATCAGCAAGATAAGAAGAATTTGGACATCTTCATCCTTAATGCATCATGTTTCCTTCTGGAGTATCAGTGAATGTTTGAAGCTTTTTAATAGTTGTGTTTGAGTTCCTCAATTGTCTTCAGTGTGAAAAGATGGATCTCAAAAGCATACAGTCACTGCTGGAAAGGGTTCAAATATGCAACAGATGCTGGAAAACTGAAGAATCTGCAGGACATGGAGGATTTTTCTGAAGAACAGTTCTCAGTTTAACTGTTCAGAACAAACAAGGGACTCATGAACAACCATCACAAAACAGAAACAGATCCACACACAGTTTTAAGAACAAGAAGTTAGAAAAGATGTCCAGTCTCTGGCAGCAAAGCCATTTAAGAGCCATTAAAAGGACATTTCTTAGTGTGAAGACACAAAAACAAATAAATAAGGAGTCTGGTTTCAATGGCATTTCATCTTTCAAGCCTTCCCCTATCTTTCCTATTCTTTGGGCTGTCCCATATCTATTTTCTACCCTCTCTATCCTGCTCTCAATGCAGTGTTCGGCCACATAGCTCCCGTCTCCTAGCAACTGCGACAAAGAGGTTCCCAACAAAGTCAGAAAGCTTTCTTTCTTCCTTGTTCCCCCCTCAGAAGGAATCCTACATTAAGAGATTCTGGCTTTTGTTTTAGCTGATGCTGACACAGCAACCTGAGAGGAAAAAGGGGTTTGGAGGTCATACTAAAAAAAAGAAAATGAAATCACTCCTAAGTTCTATACGGAAGCGCAATACGACCCCCATAGTTTCCGGCTCTGTTGATTTCACCCATTTTTTTTAAACGCTGCTGCAACAATAAAACTAAATGCTTGTCTGCAACAGGAAAGGGCTCAACACTGCATGAGCAACAGAATAAAATGTTCATGCATGCATGGTTTACCCAAAGCAATTCCTACAGTAAGATATTCACTTTATATAAAACTTTTAGTTTAACCCCTGTGAAAAATAAATGTGCTTAATTATATACAGTGAATGCAGTGTTCTTGAAATCTTAAAATTATATTTTTAAATAAGTGTACTTGCAGATAATATAAAATTTATTAAATTTAAGGCCACTTATTGCAAGTGTACTTAAAAGACACTCTCAAAACACAATTAGGTACCCTTAAATAATTTAAAATTAACTATTTATCTTTTGTTGTGGAATCAAGTGTCCAAAAACATTACATTCAGTTTGCACTTTAGTGTATTTTATTGTATTTTTAATTTAAATCACTTTGTCTGGTTTAGACTTGTCATATATAAATAAATTTGACACTAAAACTGGTGGCGGTAAGTGATTTCTGGTAGCCAATGTTGACATTTGAAATTATCAAAACAAACATCCCCCTACCCCAAAAGAACCTTGCCCTATTATGAAAGCACTGCCGCACACATACGTACGCAACCCATGCAACGATTAGTTCTGTAAAACAAAGCAAAACCAATGTTACACTATGTCAACACCAGACGCGAGTGGCGCGGCAAAATAAAATGGAACTCATTATAATCAGAGATGCAGTCTACACCATAGATATATATATACATATCTACGGTCAACACTAGAGGTCGACCGATGTTGTATCTGCTTTGCCGATTAATCGACTTAATTAATTTATTGTGGAACACTTCTTTCTTCCTTGTAGAACTGCTGCTGTGTTCTATTCATGATGTATTGATACAAATTTCTAATGATTTTCAACAGTCACTTTGTCGCGTCCAGTGTACTAGACAGACTTTAGCTGTTGCAGTGCAGACACGGTGTTACTCACCTATCGAGAAGAAACAAAGCAATCTTGGCGTCCGATCACAAGCTGATCCGATATTTACTTGGGGGCCTACCTTGCCTTATTGCCTTAAGCCATCCTTTGTTCCACAGACATTTTCCTCCTTTGTTTTTTAAACGCCATGTATATCTTTCTGTCATTGTTCGACTTGGTTAATGCCTTTCCTGAGCAGTGAACGGCTCTCTCCTCCACATCATGAGTAGACACGCCCCTTACTGCTAATTGGCCAGTTGACCCGAATCAGTTTTCTAAAAAGTTTTTCAGAAAAAATCGCTTAGCCCACCTTTAATGAGTGATTAATGAGTGATCCAATGACTTATTCATTCAAACGATTTGTTCAAAACGGTTGATTCATTTAGAAAGGAAGCAAGTGGCTGACTTTATGAATGGATTATTGAATCATCGATTTGTACAAAAACATACATTCTGGAACGAAAGACCACCGTGTTTTGCTCTGAGACATGCAAATATTCTGTTCAAGTTTTTTGGAACCATATTCATTGGCAAAATAGAAAAAAAAATACAATGTTGTGTCTTAAATGTACAAACACGATTCCAAAAAAAGTTGGGACACTGTACAAACTGAATAAAAACAGAATGCAGTGATGTGGAAGTTTCAAATGTCAATATTTTATGTCAAAAAAGTTGGGACAAGGCCATGTTTACCACTGTGGCATCCCCTCTCCTTTTTATAACAGTCTGCAAACGTCTGGGGACTGAGGAGACAAGTTGCTTAAGTTTAGGAATAGGAATGTTGTCCCATTCTTGTCTAATACAGGCTTCTAGTTGCTCAACTGTCTTAGGTCTTCTTTGTCGCATCTTCCTCTTTATGATGCACCAAATGTTTTCTATGGGTGAAAGATCTTGACTGCAGGCTGGCCATTTCATTACCCGGATCCTTCTTCTACGCAGCCATGATGTTGTAATTGATGCAGTATGTGGTCTGGCATTGTCATGTTGGAAAATGCAAGGTCTTCCCTGAAAGAGACGACGTCTGGATGGGAGCACATGTTGTTCTAGAATTTGGATATACCTTTCAGCATTGATGGTGTCTTTCCAGATGTGTAAGCTGCCCATGCCACACGCACTCATGCGACCCCATACCATCAGAGATGCAGGCTTCTGACCTGTGCGCTGATAACAACATTTTGTACCACAGAACAGTTTTCCACTTTGCCACAGTCCATTTTAAATGAGTCTTGGCCCAGAGAAAATGCCTGCGCTTCTGGATCATGTTTAGATATGGCTTCTTTTTTGACCTATAGAGTTTTAGCCGGCAACGGTGAATGGTACAGTGGATTGTGTTCACCGACAATGTCTTCTGGAAGTATTCCTAAGCACATGTTGTGATTTCCATTCCATTCCTGTATGTGATGCAGTGCCGTCTAAGGGCCTGAAGATCAAGGGCATCCAGTATGGTTTTCTGGCCTTGACTCTTACACACAGAGATTGTTCCAGGTTATCTGAATCTTTGGATGATATCATGCACTGTAGAGCTGAAACAACGAATCGATTTATTCAATTAAAATCGATTATTAAAATAGTTGTCAACTAGTTTAGTCATCGATTCGTTGCTAAATAACTTATTTGCCGTAAGCGGCTCATTTCGTGCATATTTCAAATCTGCGGTGACCAAAGTGTGGCAGTAATGAGCCACCGGAGGTTTTACTCAGCCAGTACAACAGGAGAAGTAGCGAATATCCAATAGCTGGCCTTGTTTTATGTCACGTGCTTCCCGAAACAGCGTCTCTGCAGCATTCAGCGGGATGTGGGAGTACTTTACTTTGAGCCTTCAAAAAAGAAGATTAACCTGTAAACTCTGCACTACTGAACTGTTTAAGGGGCCGTTCACATATCGCGTCTTTTGCGCGCTCATGTTCATTATTTCCAATGTAGGCGCACAGTATGCGCGCTCATAATGGAAATGACGCGGTCGCAGCTTCATCCTTTCCCGTAACAACATTTAAAGCTCAGCCAAGATGAAGGAACAGCTGATCATAGCTGTATATGGATTTCCATTTTGAAATAAATTTAGTAGCAGAGCTACTGCAAGTGATTTTTAGAGCTGCAAATCCATTTATCCTTTGCTGAAATTTCCGCGTCTTCAAGGAGAGAGCACGTCATGGTTGCTTAGCAAAGGCAGACGCCTCAGGGGCGCTTCTGCACGAGCGCTTTGGAAAGGAGGAGAAAGCGGTGCGCCTAGCGTTTTCCACGCATTTTAGGCGCGATTTGTGAACGGCCCCTAAGACTTTTATTTGTGCAGATTCTCCAGTACAATGTTGTTTGCAAATGTATAGTCGTAAAAGCTGATAACATTGCTTTTTAACAGTTAACATTTAAAGCTTTACAAACATGTTCTGTGATCAGTTTGTCGTTTACCATTTCATAATTTAAACAATTTCACAGCATAAGCTATAAAGCTCTTTCCCAGTAAATAATAAAATACAACGCACTGCAATCTTATTCTGTTTTATCCTTATTCTTCGTGAAAATATGTTCTGAAAGATTCCTTAATAAGCTTTGTTCGGGATATTAAACTACTTTAGGAGCTCTAAGGACTGCCATGGTAAAAAAAAAACATTATTTGAAATCTTGTGAAATTTGCTAGAGTATGGGTCAGTGTTTTGATTGCAGAAGAGTTCAACAAAAGGATTACTAACACATAATAAAACAACTCCAGGTATATTTTTGATGAGGATATGACAATGCAAAATGGTTAAGATCTCTTAAAAATCTATGCTGAATGATAAAGACCCTTTATTAATAATTTACTTGGGGGGGGGGGGGGGGGGTGGAAAAAACTAAAATATAAGTACATAAACCGATTAATCGATTAATAGTAAAAATAATCGACAGATTAATCGATTATCAAAATAATCGTTAGTTGCAGCCCTAATGCACTGTAGATGTTGATAAATTTAAACTTTTTGCAATTTTTCTCTGAAGAATATCCTTTCTGATATTGCTCCACTATTTTTCGCCGCAGCATTGGGGGAATTGATAATCCTCTGCCCATCTTGACTTCTGAGAGACACTATGAGATGCTCTTTTTATACCCAATCATGTTGCCAAATTACCTAATAAGTTGCAAATTGGTCCTCCGGCTGTTCCTTATATTTACATTTAACTTTCCCGCCCTCTTATTGCTACCTGTCCCAACTTTTTTGGAATGTGTAGCTCTCATGAAATCCAAAATGAGCCAATATTAGGCATGACATTTCAAAATGTCTCACTTTCAACATTTGATATGTTATCTATATTCTATTGTGAATAAAATGTAAGTGTATGAGATTTGTAAATTATTCCAATCCTTTTTTACTCACAATTTGTACACTTTTTGGAATTGAGTTTGTAACTCTCTCAATATTCACTTATTATTTTGAACTGTTGTATAAAATTACAATATAATCACATCCATGCGTTAATATTTAGGTAAACAGCACTCTTGCTTGTGTGTTAATACTTAATTAACAATAAAAAACAGCCCAGATTCTCAAGATGTGTTTTTGTTTTTTGCAAAGTCAGTGGCATATTGGATTATCATATAATTATTGGATTGGATATCAGCTTGCATATCGTTAAAACAGCAATATATAGGCTATAATAAATATCACACACCCATAATATGTACTTATATTACCCTTTTTCCTCAACAAGCTTCACGATTTTAGGTATCAATAATGTCCAATGTACAAACTGCTGGATAAGTTACACATGAAAGTTTAATTATAGGGTCAGGTGTATTGCAAAGCTATAGTTGGTAATACTGCTACAGTGCTGTTAAAGTGCTATCCACATACACAGCAGTAAAATAGCATTTTTGTCACATGATACCAATTGAGCAGTGTTGGGAAGGTTACTTTGGAAATGTAATAGGTTACATATTACAAGTTACCCTGTTAAAAATGTAATAGTAGTGTAACTTTTTCAATTACTTTATTAAAGTAATGTAACTAATTACTTTTGAGTACTTTTTGATTACTTTTTAAATTTGTGAAAATTAAATAATAATAAATAAAAGCATATACATCAACTTAAATACAGTTATCTAATAAGCATGTGACGTATTCTGTATAATAGACTCCTGAAACATTGGTGTTTTTTTTAAACTGCTGTCTCTTTGTATATGATATAATGATAGTTTTCTCAAAATAGGTAAAATGCATGAAGTGACACAGAGCAGTTCTAGAAATTATGTTTATGTGCTCGTGTACTCCTATATTGAGATGGCAGAGGTTGAAAACACTGCGAGCTTCAGTAGGCCTATGTGTAGTAAATGAAACCATGTCTTTGCCATTAATTTACAGGAGGGGCGGACTGGGAAAAAAATTCAGACTGGAAAATTCAAACTCATACAAACAAATTCATGGACAAAACTATTTTTTTTATGGACCTGACATAAAAAAGGTTTAAATCTTTAATTTGGGGACATGCAAAATAATTAAAAGTTCTCTCCTGAACTGCACCTTCACTTCCATTTTTCTCTTCAGTCTCTTTATTTTGCCCTGTTATCCATCTCTCTTATGACTTTAATACTCAAGATTGAAAAAAACTATACTTTACAATACAATACCCTACAATACTACAATATCTTTATAGAAAAATCCCAATACTGTACATGAGTCATGTTTTTCCCTTACAAAAATTAACCTTGCTTTTATTAGCCTATATAAAAGTAAAATAACCTTGTTTTGTTTTTTGTTTTGCAAATGGATTTGTATTTATTTTTAAATAAATAATTTGTAAAATAATTTTACATTTTTGGTTACCACAGTTAAACAATAGTAACCATTTTCTCTGGATTTATAGTAAAATAATAAAACGTTAATAATAACGTTTATAATAATGATGTCCTTTATATAGTATTTTGAGTGATGACTGATGAGCAACGTGCTGCTGCTTGATTAAATAAATAAAAAAACTAAGACAAAAAAGCATCTTTACAGATGAAACTGACCTGAAACCCTGAACAGTAGTTCTGCTTCTCTGCTCCAGCTGTGCGCTTCTCCACAGTCCACTCTATTCTCTCTCTCTCTCTGGCATTGATTACTCTAAGTCTGATACAAACCGTTTGGCGGAGGCGCGGAGAGCGCGAGAGTCATGACTAACACTTCATGACTTATTAGAGATTTAATTATTAAATGGCGGATTCGCAAATGATCGCTTTAGTACATTCGGCAGGCAATTATACAATAATGATATTAAAATAGAGGGCCAAATCGGCTGCCAGCCCACCGGGAATTGTCCCGGTTCTCCCGGTGTCCAGTCCGCGCCTGATTTCCACAGACACGCGGAACGTGCAGGAGTCATACTGTATATTGCATTTTTGGGGCTAGATATTCACAGACACTAGTCGATGTCATGTTTTGATTCAAGTGTACTGACCTAGTTTTGATTTAGTCATCCAAAATGTGGCATATTGCGTCCGCGTTAGGCATTGATTTTTTATGACTGGATTCTACGAACCAGACTGTATTTCCGCATCCCGGAAATTATTAGGGCTGTATGTCTCAAAATAGTCAGTGCAATTTGGGAAAGAAATCAGTTAAATCTGTATGTGGATGTGTGTAAATATTGTTACGGCTGGCTCATATACCGCAACATAAAAGAGGCAAACAACCAAATGCTTTAACAAAAAACAATTAACAAATCAAGCAAAACCAGTATTAAACAATAAAAAAAAACGACGTCTAGGGGAAAAACACACACGTGTGGTTACTAAATAAACAATAGCTGGCACTAGAAATAAATATGGAAAAACAAAGACACAAAGGAAATAAGTGAGAGAAAAACAGACCTCTCACTCCAAGTCACAGGTCTTTATACCTATGGTGAGTTAATTAGGGATGGAATACACCTGTTGCCCAACTAACATCTGCACTGTGTAGCAGTGCCAGTAGGGGTAAACAGGCAGGCGTAACACCTCCCCCACAAAATGTATTCCTCTAAGGAATGCAAAAAAAAAAAAAAAAAACAGCAACAAATTCTCCACGATTTATCCCACTCCACTTGGTTCCTAATTCATGCTTCCTGGGCCCTAGGAAACAGGATAGAAAGAGAAGAGAGAAAGGGAAAAAGGAGAAACACCAAAAGATATATCCTCATGCGCGAGATAGGGCATCAGCGATGACATTTTCACTGCCCCGGATGTGTTTAATGTACAGGGAAAATGGTTGTAAGAAGAGACTCCACCGCATTAACCTCTGATTACGATCCTTCATTCGGTGTAAAAACACCAGAGGATTATGGTCAGTATAAACCACGATTGGACTTGCAGACGATCCCAGATAGATTTCAAAATGTTGGATGGCCAAAACAAGAGCAAGTGTCTCCTTTTCCACAACAGAGTAAACCCGCTGATGGACATTGAATTTTTTTGAAAAATAACAGACTGGATGTTCTACTCCATCCTGACTTCTCTGTAGGAGAACAGCTCCAGCTCCAGTATCACTGGCGTCGACAGCTAAACAAAAAGGCTGAGAAAAATCTGGCGCAACGAGCACAGGAGCACTAGCCAACAGTGCTTTGGCTCCCTCAAATGCCTGTTGGGTAATAGTGGTCCAATTAAAGGATACTTTCGTACTTATAAGATCGGTCAAGGGTGCTACAATAGAGGCAAAGTTTGGGCAAAACCCACGATAATATCCGGCCATTCCTAGAAACCTACGCAATTCTTTGCGATTTGTAGGCACTGGAAAAGCACAGATGGACTCAATCTTGGCTTCAATGGGGCGAACATGTCCATTTCCTGCTATTTTACCTAAATAGGTAACAGTAGCTTTTCCAAATTCGCATTTTGCCAAATTTAAAGTTAAAGAAGCCTCAGTCCAATGAACAAATAACTCCCTTATTTGGACTAGGTGATCTGACCAAGATGAACTATACAAAACCACATCGTCCAAATAAGCATCACAGTCAGATAAACCAGACAACACCTTATTTATAAGGCGCTGGAAGGTGGCTGGAGCATTTCGAACCCCAAATGGCATAACACGGTACTGGAGAAAGTCGTCAGGTGTCACAAATGCAGACAGTTCCTTTGCTCTAACAGTCAGTGGAACCTGCCAGTACCCTTTTAAAAGGTCAAATTTGCTCACAAACTTCGCAGACCCCACTCTATCCACACAATCATCTATTCGGGGTAAAGGATAGCAGTCAGGCTTAGTGATAGAATTAAGCTTGCGATAGTCTGTACAAAATCTGTAGGATCCATCTGGCTTATTTACAAGGAGACAAGGTGAACTCCAAGCACTAAAGCTGGACTCAATTTATGATCTAATTATGATCAAATTATGATCTAATAAGTAAGTCACCTCCTTTTTCAACAAGTCCCGTTTCCTAGGGTTTACCCTATACGCATGCTGCTTAATTGGTAAAGCAGAACCCACATCAATGTCATGTTCAATCACTGTAGTGCAAGTAGGCACATCAGAAAATAAGTGAGGAAAGGACTCCACTAACTGAAGAATGTCGTTTTTCTCAGAGGGAGATAGATGGGGTAAATGATGGGCCAATTTTGAATAGATCTCAGAGTTATTCAATCGTCCTTCGACAACTCCTCGAGAAGGAAAATTAACGCAATCATCCCCCATACAATTCAAGGAGGAACTCTCTGAAAAAGAAGTTCCCTCCCCACTCAAATGTGAAGAATCATCTGACACAGTGGTTACTAACCCCACAAAAGATGCAGGAGGAAAATAAGGCTTCAAAAGATTTATGTGGCAAACCTGTACTCCCTTGCGTCGTTCTAGGGTTTTCAAAAGATAATTCGGTCCAGAAAGGCATTTGAGGACTGGATAAGGACCCGCAAAACGGGCTTGAAAAGGATTACTTACAAGTGGCAACAAAGCTAGTACTTGGTCTCCAACCTGAAATTTCCGAGCCACTGCTTGTTTGTTAAACAACCTCTCCATCTTACTCTGTGACTTTCCCAGTTTCCTCTGAGCAATTGTTCGAGCTTCATGCAGCCGATATCGAAAACCACTCACAAAGTCCAAAACATTTTGGGAGGGTTCAGAAGGAATCCAGTTATCAGCTAAAACCGCAGTAGGACCACGAACTTCATGACCAAATACCAGATCATTTGGACTAAATCCAATGCTCTCCTGAGTAACCTAACTCCCATAAGCAGCCAAGGCAGCCCATCCTCCCAATCGGAACCAAGCTCTACACAGTATGACCGTAGCAATGACTTCAGGGTCTGATGAAATCTTTCGAGGGCCCCTTGACTCTGAGGGTGATATGCACTGGAAATATTATGACTGATTGTCAATTGTCGCAAAGCCTTAGCAAACTGACGGCTCATAAAATTTGAGCCTTGGTCAGACTGGATAACTCTAGGAATGCCAAATGTTTACATGAAAGAGGTTAAAGCTTTTAGAATTGATTTTGTAGTAATGGACCTGACAGGATATGCAGCTGGATACCGGGTAGATAAACACATAACTGTGAGTAGATACAAATGACCAGTCTTGGATCTAGGTAAAGGACCTACGCAATCAACCAGCAAATACTCAAATGGTTTTGATTTAGCTGGAATAGGTTGGAGAGGAGCCACAGGGATTTTCTGGTTTGGCTTACCAGTGAGTTGGCACACATGACAAGTTCTAATAAACTTTGCCACGTCTCTTTTTAAACCAGGCCAGAAAAACTTGCGTTGCAATCGATCATATGTTTTCCTCACTCCCATATGTCCAGCCACTCCATCATGTGCTAACCCGATCACAGACTGCCTAAATTTAAGAGGAACTACCACTTGAACATAAACCTTAGTAATGGGTTCAGATTCACTGACCCACCGTCTAAGCAACATTTCATCTTTCAGGAAGTAGCAAGAGGGTAGCTGAGTCTCAATATCCCCCTCGATACAAACCATTGAGAACAAAGGTTTAAGAGTTACATCAGCTAACTGTTCTTCAATCAAGTCCTCTCTAGAGACATGAAAAACAGAGGATAAAAGATCCTCTGATACTGCTTTCTCCCGAGAGACAGACTCCTCAGAAAAGAAATCAGATGAATCAGAAATGTTATCTGCCAAAGTCATACCAAGTGGTTCCCCTTCAACTGTCTCACCAACCACCTGTTTTGAGGGAACAAAACTAGACCCATCTACATCATCCTCCAAATGAACGGGTAACCCTTTTTCCATAGTTACCTCAGGATGTAAAGAAACTTCACCTTCACACAGTCGGTCGGTTTTAAGTTGTTTTCCTCTGGCTCGGGTGACAGCACAGGAAGGAAACACGTGGGGAAATTCCAGACCACATTCATCAGGAACATCGGCAGACATAGGTGAGGAGACTACAACAGTAGATGGTACAGGTTTTGATGCTCCCCAGACATTTCCCTGAGCAAGATCGTTCCCCAAGATGAAAGAAACCCCTGGCACAGGAAGGGAAGCCCGTACTCCCACAATCACATCACCAGTTACAAGATCAGAGATAAGATGTACCTTATGTAAGGGAACTTTTAAGAAAGTCATTTCTATCCCCCTAATCAATACATCCTTCCCAGTCGCAGTCCGACCTGAGAGTGGAAGAACTCCCTCTAGCAAGAATGATTGAGAAGCTCCGGTGTCTCTCAGGATCCTCAAAGAAACTTTTTCTTCTTGTCCTGGCAAAGACACAAAGCCGTTAGTAATAAATGGAGCATACTCAGTATAATTATCCCCGACATCTACCGGTTTCGAGATCCCCTTCCTAATCTCAGAATTCTGTTGGTGAGCATGAATCTCCAGCGGTTCAAGTCCAACCAATCCGACTGGCTTGGCAGACTTCTTTAAAGCATTACATTCAGATATTTTATGCCCTACTTTGTGACAGTAAAAGCAGATCACCTTACCCTTCTTATCTGATGAAAAATTCTGACTAACAGGGGGCACACTTGCCACTGTGTTCGATGTACTCACTGGAGGCGTCCAACGATTCCGAAATAACTTTCTACTCTGATCACTTGAACCTCTATCAGGAAAAGAAACTCAGTGAGTCAGAACAAATTCATCAGCCAACACAGCCGCATTAGCTAATGTAAGAGCCTTCTGCTCATTCAAATAAGTAGACACAGACCCTGGTACACAGTTTTTAAATTCTTCCACAAGAATTAACTCCCTTAACTGGTTCAAGGTTTCTACTTTCTGAGACTGACACCACCTTGTAAACGCAACCTCTTTTTCCCGAGCAAATTCAACATATGTTTGTCTTTCAGGTTTTTTATAACCACGAAATCGTTGGCGATAAGCCTCTGGTACTAACTCATACGCTCTCAAAATGGCTGTTTTGACTTGTTTGAAATCTACACTTTCCTCTTCAGAAAGAGAAGAAAACACTTCCTGAGCCTTCCCTGTCAGAACACACTGCAGAAGTAGAGTCCAGACTTCTTCTGGCCATTTTAGAGAAGAAGCAACTCTTTCAAAATGGGCAAAGTACTTGTCTACATCACGTTCACAAAATGGGGGCACCATCTTAATGTTTCGACCAACATCAAATGAAGAATGCACAACCTGAACGGATTTTGAAACTTCCGCTTTTTTTACTTCCAGTTCAAGTTCTAACTTCCTCATCTCATACTGCCTATTTTCACGTTCACTCTCACGTGCATACTCTAACTTTCTCAGCTCAAATTGTGTACGCTCACGCTCCTGTTCAAACTCTAATTTTTTTAACTGAAAACGTTTTTCCCATTCCCTATCTTCTGATGCTTGAGTACCTTTAAACGATAGTCTCTCAGTTTCAAACTTTGTTTGTTTCTCTATGGAAATTAAATCTCTCCCAACCAGTGGATATGCTGCCTTACCAAGACCAGCTTCATCTCCTACAACCAGAATTCCCTTGGCTATCAACTGGCTTTTAACAGCTCCTAACAAATCCTCCTTGCGCTTCTTATCAGTTCCCGTCAAAATGATTGCATGACTCTCTGCGATTTCTAAAAGTTGTTCTTTGGTGCACCTATCTAGAAACTTCTCAGAAAGTTCTACACTCAATCCCTGAATGGAAGTCATTTTGGACTTATACAGTTCACACAATGAAGACTTGTTAATTGACCACAACAAATCCAAAATAATTTAATAAAACTCCAAAAAACAAAAGTGCCAGAAAACAGCCTAAGCCCAAATGATGTAAATGTAAATCAATGCTCAATTACAATAGGAAAACCCCTGCATAACCACTCAATGCAGTGTTAATTTACTCACAGTAAATAACAATCGGTCATACTCAGGCTACACTAGCTGTGACAAACTTATTTACTCATCTATCAACTCTATTGTCCCCAACGCAAGATCTTCGTGTAACCAAATCAAATTTGATATTTTAACCGTTCTACACAAACATCAACTTCCTATATAAATTGGCAAACCTAGCACATAACCACACGCGAAAGCATGCTCTCTTTATAATCAAACTAAACAAACACCAGGGAGAAATATAAAGTACTCACCAGGATTTCCATTGGCTTTTCATCTCCGATATGCCTGCCTGTTGAAACTAACTATCCTAACTAGTCTTCAAAGGACTGCCGGGCTCGAGGCGACTTGAAACGCTGAACCTCGTAACAACCATTCTCCAAATGAGTTCAGCTGCGCGAGAAGCGTACCCCCACCCAGGATTTCCTTCCAAACTCCAAATAAAATACAAAACAAAATCAACAAAACAACAAACAGCGTTCCGATGGAAGGACCACTCACGAGCAGCCCAGCTGAAACACTCTAACTAACCGGAGTGAAAGCCGATCATTACAAGAAATCCTGAATAGACAATAAAATACTCCCTCAAAAACAAACGCTCAAAAATCTCGGACGCACATGTGTGGTTACTAAATAAACAATACCTGGCACTAGAAATAAATATGGAAAAACAAAGACACAAAGGAAATAAGTGAGAGAAAAACAGACCTCTCACTCCAAGTCACAGGTCTTTATACCTATGGTGAGTTAATTAGGGATGGAATACACCTGTTGCCCAACTAACGTCTGCACTGTGTAGCAGAGCCAGTAGGGGTAAACAGGCAGGCGTAACAATATTCAAATGTAATCCCCTTTGTAATCGTTAAAAATTTCATAAGTAACTGTAATTTAATTACTCATTTTTTCTTAGTAACTGTAACTAATTACAGTTACAATAATTTTGTAATTAAATTACGTAACGCCGTTACATGTAACTAGTTACTCCCCAACACTGCAATTGAGTCACTAGATTATTGTGTTTATGGGGAATTTCAAGTTGTCTTGTGGAAATATAACATCACAGAACATTGAAACAGTCTTAAGAATGAGGGCATGGAATTAACTTATGGTTTTGTGATGCATTTGTATCTCTTTAGGAAAATAGGACACAGTTGCATTGTAACAGATTCACCATCAACAGAAAATTCAGGCTGACAAGACTGGAAAAATAGTCTGTGCTCTGATGTTTTCCTATAAGGCTGACTATCAAAAGTAGGTTTCATATATTAAATGAATTAAACAGTGTCATAAATAATCAGTAATGTAGATGGATAAGACTGTAGAACAACACTTCAATTCCAGCTGCTGGTTTTCCCATGAGTCTAAAAAGTGCTAAAAGAAGCAATGTACCATATTCTTTGACACATGATATAGATTATGCTTCTGCAGGCATATAATCTCATCATATGTTGCAAACTAATTTTGCTGTAACCTCATTATAGTAAATGACATTACATCTGGCCCAGCTGGATTATAAAAGAGTCAATGTGGACAATTAAAAACAAGTCAATTAATCCGACAAAATGATTGGGTGTAATTAGCATTCCTGCACCTGGCTCACAGCTCTAGCTGTATGACACTTGACCCGAAAGAACCGCATCCGTTATTGCGGTTGACGGGTTATGGAGGTGACTCTATGACCTCTTTCCATCAGCTCTCATTATGAATGTGACAAGTCTTGGAAAAAAGCATAACATAAATGTGCATGCAGTACTTTCACTGAGTAGATAACATGTCAACAAGGAACACACTGTGGATATGTCCAAGTAAACTTTGCAAACAGAAGCGGTTGTATAGCGTGTGAATATTCAGAGCTTTGTCCAAACCTTTTGGATGCATATGAGCACATACTTCAGTGAAATATTGGAATAAATAGAACTTAGAAAATAAAACTTCTGAAGTGTCACTTCGGGAGTGAGTCATTCTTTAAGATTGCACCATAAATCTTTCGATGTGACTGGACATAAAAAGGTCCCACTAACCTCAGTTTCAGGCTTTGTTTTATTAGTGAGTAAAAACTGTTTTTGTGAGCATTTTTTATGTCTCTCAATTCTGACTTCATAATTCACAACTACAACAACTTTGAGGAAAAAGATATAAAAAAAAATGCAAGTTTCTATCTGGTAATTGACTTCATTAAGTAAATTTGCAATTGTGGAAAAAAGTCAGAATTATGGGAAACAGTAGCAATTGGGGTGTGCCGTATGATATAGTGTTGTCACGGTACCAAAATTTCAGTATTTGGAACCGATACCAGTGAAAATCCACGGTTCTCGGTACCATTTTCAGTACCAAAGCAAAACACAAAAATATGCTAATTAAAAAAAAATAACTTTTTAGCACTAAAAATAGCACTTTATACTTATTTACAATTGTGTTTAAAGTTTTTCTACAAGTTATATAATTTTGAAAAACAGTAAACAAGTTTCACCCAAATTTAATTTGTCTTTTAATTTATGAAATTTAAACACATTTTATTTTTGGTAAATAAAGGGGATTTGCTAATAAAATTAAAACATGGAAGAAATATTGTGATTTATTTCTTTAAAAAATAAAGTTTTATAAATTTTTTCAACAGTAGTAGCAGTATCACATACATTTTACTAAATAATAGTAATATTTCTAGCACGATGCCTTTATGTAAAAATTAACTTTTAGGCCTAATGAATGCATTTGTCATTTTAACTGAACTTAAGACTGGTGGTGATGCTTAAGATATTTTTGGTCATTGAGGGTTTCTGTAAAAAAAGTGAAGTGAAGTGAAGTGAAGTGACATTCAGCCAAGTTTGGTGACCCATACTCAGAATTTGTGCTCTGCATTTAACCCATCCGAAGTACACACACACAGAGCAGTGAACACACACACACACCGTGAGCACACACCCGGAGCAGTGGGCAGCCATTTATACTGCGGCGCCCAGGGAGCAGTTGGGGGTTCGATGCCTTGCTCAAGGGCACCTAAGTCGTGGTATTGAAGGTGGAGAGAGAACTGTACATGCACTCCCCCCACCCACAATTCCTGCCGGCCCGGGACTCAAACTCACAACCTTTCAATTGGGAGTCCGACTCTATAACCATTAGGCCACAACTTCCCCGAAGAGCTAGCTCTGCCCGTCAGGGAATCGAACCCCGGTCTTCCGCGTGACAGGCAGAGATACTGTCCACTATACTAACGACTATACTGCAATATGAATTGATGAGCTGCTGGGTTCAAGAATATTAATCACGTTGTCTGCGTTCGGTCAAACTGATTTGCTGAAATCAAAACAGGGACAAACAAATGAAATTCCCATTTGCGCATTAGCTTCGCCCACTACCGGAGAAACCGGTATGTCTTCTGCTTGTTCGAAAATGAATATGAATAATTCTAAATGAACTCCATTATTTTGACAGGAGAAGACAACAAAGAATAGTTTACATATAGCGTGTCGATTCAGCGTGGTAAGACTCTCGCTCTCTCTCTCTTTGCCTGTGTGAGAAACAAGTCATTTTCATGACTGGATTTTGTGATTCCATCCTCGTTTTCTGCTTCGCAGAAATCATAGCGCTGAACCAGGTTTGAACGGGACCTCGGTACTACCAGTACTTAAAGAAACCTGGTACCGTCACATTTAATTTTTTTTAGTACCGACTTGGTACCGAAGTATCGGGTCTTTAGACAACACTATTGAAACTTTAATTAGTTATCGATACTAAGTAGTTTTTAACACATTTAAATAATATGACAGGATAACCATTTAATTTCACTAGAGTTTGAAGGCCACAGTTTATTGTGAAAACCACTATATAATAGAACTTTATTGAACCTTTAGATAAAACATAAAAAAGAAATATGCATGTGTTTGATACACCAAGCTTTTATGGTTTATGGTACAATATATGAGAATACAGAACTCATACTCGATGAGAAGAGAAAAAAAAGAAATAAACACTTTTATTCAGAGGCCCAAATATAGGCAAAAGTATTTGGTACAGTTGCCAAATATGGCCAAACGTATAAGGCCAAAAGGTTAGATGAAAATTTTAGAGCTTGTAATTTAAATAACTGAGATCTTTATAACAGCATAGACCTAAAAGTGAAACATTTTAGAATAATACTAAAAGGCCTTTTACTTGCCACAAAATTATAAACTACCAAGCAGCTGATTTTGTAGGTTTTTCATGATGTTGATAATTAAGAGGCCTTAGAAATTTGATACGGACACAATTGATACAATAAGCTTTATAGGTTTATTATTTTCCAGATAATATATTAATAGTTTGCTTTAGTACAATGCACTATAACCATGTAAATTATTTAATATGGGAAATAACATTTAACTCTCAAGGAAATAGGGTCATTTTCATTTCATGTTGACAAACATTTAACGCAAGTAATTGTCTGGCTTTTCTCTTTTAATTAATACAGCCGCAAATTAGCCTCTAAAGAGATAATGATACAAAATCCAGATTCAAAGAAATCTGGATCAATATGCACTTTGATCCCCAAGCAGAAATTAAAATTATTCATGAACTCACTGTGCCAACATGCTGAACATGTGCTGTGTGTGATGTTTGAGGGAGAAAGGGAGGGCAAAAACCAACAGCACACATCCCGAGATGAATGCATACTGCAGAAGCATTGGGATCTCTGCTAGGAAGAGGATTCTAGGTCAGCAGGGAAATCCCATTATTACGGCAAGCCGTGATGGATAACTTTAACCCTACATGCATGTGCTTTTTGCTCTTACTTGTACTTGTTTGCTATTGTGCTGTTCCAACACTTGCAGCAAGTGTGTAATAATGTTTGCCAGCACATGTATGATAGCATAAGCTAATTTTTCCTCGATCAGAAGAACATGAAAACACCTGCCAGTTTTGGTGCCGCCCAAGGGACGTGCTGAATGGGGTTGATTGCTAGTCAGTAAACAGGCGGCGGGTGATCACTGTTATCTGGACGAGGCAGAAGGCCTGGGGGAGGGTACCCGTACCTAACAGACTCCCCAAAGGAAAACCCACAACCCACTTGGAGGGTTGCATGAAACCAAAACATCTGTCCATTTGACAAGAATGCAATGAAATGCTTTGAGTAAAGACCTGAAATTCAGTCCTGAGGAAGCTTCTTTGAAACAGTTGCCAAGCTGTACAGCTTCAGTGCAGACATTTCAAAAATAGGAAGTTGCAAATAACTTGTAGGCTAACACTTTTTCCAAGCATTCATAAACTTGCTAGAAAATCTTAGAATTAGTCTTATATTGTAATAAAGGTCTTCAGTATTCTGACTTAAGCCATTAACAAATGCTAACAACACCTTGGTAACTGCAAAGCAGCAGTTTTTCACATTACTCACATTTTCGTTATAAAATTAAAATCTAGTTTTAATGAAATATGTATCTATGTATAAGACTAAAACTGAAAATTGCCCAAATTTGAGAAAAATCTGCCACTGAAAATGTTTCTAAAAAATATAATGTGTATTGTTTCAAATGATGTCTCAGAGCAAAACACAGCAGTCTTTTGTTTCCGGAATGTATGTTTTTGTACAAATCAATGATTCAATTATCCATTCATAAAGTCAGCCACTTGCTTCCATTCTAAATGAATCAACCGTTTTGAACAAATCATTTGAATGAATGAGTCATTTAATCAGTCATTAATAACTCATTAAGGAACTTGCCGCCAGCTACTGGCAGTTTTAGTGTCATATTTATTTATATGCCATATGCCAGCAGCTGGAATTTATGTAGTTAGTTTACTTTTTTTTGTAAGGAATGCACCAATATTACCAATACCAATAATACCAATATTTTGGCCGATATCATATTGTTTCCTGTGTTTCTTTGTACTTTATTTCCTATCATCTTAGTGACTAATTCCTTCCTGTTTGGGTTACTCTGAGAGTTTAATTATAAAGTATATTTGAACTATAGACTATGTAGTTTGGGTTATGTTAGACTATAAATTAGCGGTTCACAATTCCAGTCCTGCTGACCTTTTGCTCTGCACATTTTGTATGTCTCTCTTTGTTAACACACCTTATTCAGATAATCAGCTCGTTAGAAGTGAGCTCCGTGCATGAACGGTGTTCCCATTCCCACATGATCCCTACACAGTAGGTGTATCCCAATTGACAGGGTCCCTAAGCAGTGTTCACTGCTCCCTACTCCCTAAGCACGGGATAGTGGACTTCACTGACAATAATAGCTCATTTGGAACACCCTGGAATGTCATCATATAAAGGCGGCGATGGGGTCATGCAGATTATTATATAACATAAATATTGTCATTTCAAATTTAAATACATATAAAATACATTTACAATTATGTATCTAATAAATAGTCCAAATGTATATGTTTAGACTGTTAACAGATTGTCTTTGTATAATAACAACATTTATTGCAACACCTCCATTGTAGAGCCTTTAAAAAAAACTCTTCTAACGGCTCTGCTTTACCGTTAATTCTGACTGGTGATGCGATGTGCAATGACAGTTGGGTGATTTTCCCTCTCCACTTCCTGTGAAGTGATGTATAGATGTTCTCCTTATTCCCTATGCTGTATGTAGTGCCCTTCGAACTGAACATGTTCACTCCATTCAGAATGCAATCTCAATTAAAACGGCGGAATACTCTGTGAAGTCAACTTCAGAACATTCATTCACGGATTTGTGCTTCACAACGTCTTCACACATGGACAAGTGTGAAATCATATACCTCTGTAAATAAATACAATTTAAATTCACGTCTCGCACATTACAATGCACTTTGAATGGAACATATACGTTCGCTTCGAACTGGAATCATGGCGGAATATCCTGTGATGTCCACTTCGCAGGGCACTTCGAATAGAACAAACATATGAAATTATAAGAGAAACATACAAAATGTGCAGAGCAGGGGGCGCGAGGACTGAAATTGAGAACTGGTGCTATAAACTGAATTAATCCTTGTACTTATTTAACTCGCACTTCTGAATTTTTTCAGTTTTGAACTTTGACTTTTTTTCTCGCAATTGATAGTTTTATTTCGCAATGCTGACTTCTTTTCTCAGAATTGTGAGATATAAACTCACAATTTACGAGTTATAAAGTTCAAATCTGAGGAAAAAGTATTTTCGTACAATTCTCAATTCTCAGCTGCAAGTCAGAAGTGCGATATATACCTAATTCTGAGAAAAAAGTATTTTATACAGTGACAGAAACAAACCTCCATACTAATTTGATTGAATACTTTAGTCATTCATGTTGTACTGGTACCACAACCGTGACAAAATAAAGCATTAAAAAAGAAAACGATCAAGAAAGTTTAGAAATCAAAATATAATAATGTAGATTACATTACAATAAATTATTATTAAAATAAGTGCAGCATCCTGCTTCAGCAATACTTTACTAAAGCAAACAGCTGGTTGTTGCCCCACAATATTTTTGGAAAAGCTAAGTTATTCTCACGCTACTGAACAAATAGCTACATTTATACCATTGCTACTGCAACACCACTGAAACTATTGGAGGTTATTTCTTCCCTTTTCTGAGACACAAACACCACTGAGATCACCGAAATAACCTGAAGTTCCCCATTTATAATTCTATGCATGCGGACAGTACTTTCGAAGTGCTCAGTTCAGAGGTAAACGGGCTGTATTCTTTCGTTGCTGTGCTGTTTTTGGCACTCTAGGGTTCCAGGCACAGGAATAATAGGCCGGAAGAACAAATTCACATGCTTCAGTACGTTCACTGGCTTCAGAGCCTGCCGCTGTCACATCAAGAAATAACTGGTCGCTCACTTTCAAAACTCTTTTTTTGAGCAGTGCTCATTTTAACTTTTCAAATCCTCTGCTCTAAGGAAATGTGATAAAGCAGCACTACTTTGGATAACCTGACAATTCATGACACAATGAAAGAAGACGAGCTTTAGTAGGTCAGCTGCTGTCTTCACGCCTCAATGGAGTCCCACATTGCTTTGGAATGCATCTCTCTATATTAGAATATTGTTTTAATACATTTACCATCATCTATGCTCGCATAAAGTCTTAAAAACCCTAACGATTAGGTTTAATATTTAGCAAATTTGTGTAATATTAATATTCATATTAAATATAAATTTTTAGTGTACAATATGATGTTTATATATGGAGGACAACACCTACATAAGTTAAAAATGCATACATAAATACATAAATAAATGTAATAACAGGAAAATAAATAAAGGAATAAATTATTTATTTTTACCTTTTTTCTTTATTCATTATTTTCTGTATTTATTTTTAAATTTACATTTATTTGTAGTATTTTTTAATTTTTAATAACTTTTAGTTAAACTAATTTAGATTTATTTTTATGCGCTCATTTATTTTTATATTTATTTAATTTGTGGACCTTTGTTTTTAGCTTGTGCACATTTGAATGTATTTAAAGTGTATATATTGAAAAAGAAAATGTCAACTTCAAACTTTTTTTCTTCGCATAAAAAATGAATCAACCTAAATCCATTAATTTATCCAAAAACAATAAAAACTTCTTTCCAAATACATGCTTTTGGCTGAGCCAGTATTGCTGTGTATATTTCTGTTTCAACCTTTGTGCATCGCAACAAAAATTCACAATGAAATTATATAAGGCGAAATTCATATGATCCCATGAAGTTTATGAGGCAATAACACTGGGAGACTGACATTTGTTTGACTGCCTCGTTTCAAGAAAAATTTATATCAGCACATTCTTCAAATTTGTGAATTTTTATACAACACTTTGGCTTTGAATGTCTTTGGGTTTTAAAAAAAAAAAAGTGACGTGACATACAGCCAAGTATGGTGACCCATACTCAGAATTTGTGCTCTGCTTTTAACCCATCCAAAGTGCACACACACACACAGCAGTGAACACACACACAAACACTATGAACACACACACCCGGAGCAGTGGGCAGCCATTTATGCTTATTTATACTGTGAACTAACTGAGCTGAAGCATTTGAGAATGCATCTTGTAAACTGTTTGATGAGGTTAGGCATCATGAGGAGCTCACTCAATACTGAGCTTAGAAAAGCTCTTACAGGCTGCTGAGGTTTTGGATCAGCGCACAGGTGCTAATCACCAAATCACTCTGTGCTGATCTGCAAATCGCTCCCAGATTTGACCCACGGCTCACTCGTTCTTTCTAAAGCAAGCACTTGGCTTGAATTGTGAAAGTCTCTCTGCCCAACAGTTATCCTCGAACCCCATGAGAGACTAGAGGGGGTTGTGAGGAGATTAAAACACTGTCAGCAGGGGTTATTTTTGGAGCGGTACGGGAGGGAAATGGCCCAGGAGCTTGCCTGCACTCTCCCTCTCATTGCCAGTGTGTTGTGGTTTGTTTGAGTTGGCATATAAAGTGGCAGCAGCAGCTCGGGGCCTCCCTGCTCACAGTCCAAAGCCGTTGGCCTATCATAACAGGCTCACACCGCGCTGGGCTTGCCTGCCTCCTCCAGAGACCACCAAGATAATGCAGACCTTATCGTGTGGGGGTGGCACCCATCTGTCATCTACGGCTTCAGATTAGAGTGACGTAGATGAGGGGCATTACAGCAAAAATGTCAGGATGACATTAGCTGTCTTGACACAATAATGAAAGGAAAAGCCTCATTAAAAATTAAATTCTTAAAACTAGTAAAACTAGCATACTATATATATATATATAAAAAATATATATATTTCGATAAATATCGATACTAAAATATCTGAACAGTACAAATACTAATTTCTCTAGGTATCGATACAACGATACTAGCCGAGCGGTCACGTTCACTTCTCTCCAAAGGCGCGTTGACAAACATCACACGTGACCGCAGTGCCTGTCTAGTCTCATTCGCGGAATCTCAATGGCTGGTGCTCACCTACTGAGCAAATCAGTTTGACTGAATGCAGACAACCTGATTAATATCAAATATTCATGAATCTATTACTGTTCTTATTAGTAGAATTCGTATTATTATTATTATTATTATTATTATTATTATTATTACCATCTTATCAGTATTCTTGTTAGTTTTTCCATTTTTTACAGAAACACTGAATGATCAACAAAGCACCACCATCAGTCCTAAATTCCGTTAAAATGTCAAGGTTACCAAGATTGAATTATAATTACTAAAGTTCTATCATTAAATAATACTTGATTATTCAGATATCATATTATAATGCTTGACTGACTGATGTTAAGAGTGTACTTTCAGGTACACCATTTTGTACTTTCAGGTACAAAAGCTGTGCCATTTTAAAAACATATACAGTGTATATATATATATATATATATATATATAGACAGACATGTTATATTTATCTTTAAAAAAAAAAGAATATTGTGGCAGTTTTTTTTCTCTGTGGTATCTAAAATGGTATCGAATATTGATATTTTTCAAGTTTGAAATTCCAGTATCGTGACAACACTAATATTTTAATAATTTTTTATATCACCGTATATGTTATTATCACGATATTGAAATTTATTTCAATAATACAGTATAACAGGTCGGGGAAAATTGTGCGTTCATGCATCTCCATCTCGTCTCTTCCCCGAAATCACCATATTTGTATGAGGCTTAAAACACCTAGTTTTACTATGCATAACCTCATCTGCATTCCAGAAGAAACAGAAGAGCATACGCAGAACCACTGATAGCAGATGGACTATTCTGATGGTATCTTTCACACTTTACTGGACCTTGACAGTGTAATTTACTTGGCAGTCAATGGGACTGTCACAAGCCTCCCGGGTTTCATCCAAAATATATAAAATTGTGTTCCGTAGACGAACAAAGCTTTTATGGGTTTGGAATGACATGGGGATAAGCGATTAATAATAAAAAAATTCATTTTGGGGTGGAGTATCCATTTAACTTAAATTTACTGTACAGTAAAAACATGTATTTCATTAACTGGTATAATGTTAATATTAGTTAATATCAGTACTAAAATTAGTTTTGTACCTGTATGATGCCTTTATAATATACGATGACCAACCACTAAAAAACATATGTGGTAAAGAGAAAGCTGTGACGATCGTTGCCCAGAGAGACACAGGGAGAGCGAGAGATCCAATTGCAGGTATTTATTTATACAGGGTAATTCAAATCGTGGTCAAACAACAGTCCAAGGTCAACACCAAAAATAAGTCTAAAAACAAATGAACAAATAAACAAAAGAGGGAACAGGAAAGGAAAAGATACGGGAACTCGGAGGACGAGAATACACAGAGGAATTTCGGAAGACGAGAAGGCTGAACATACGAACGGAAAGGACTCCATACAAACAACAGGGAAAGACAGGTATTTATAAGGAGGCTAATGACAATCAAGTGACTGCACCTGGTGCAATTAACAGGAGTGCAATTACTGTGAAGACAGGACCAGACTAGAGGAATTCTAGTGCCTATGGTGAAGTGCCTAAGGGGAAGTGAGCCCACTAGTGGACACCCAGGGAAACAGAGACTAGACAGCGTGACAAAAGCCACATGATGAATCAAAGCTCATCACACATAGCTTTTCCACAAGCTGAGGTGAATACAGAGGGTGGCCTATGTTGAATTTTTATCCTAATCGTGTACAATACAAGCATTCTTTTAGTTTGCACAGTTCTGACAGTTGCATTGAAAGTAAAAGTAAAAGTGAAAGGACGTGTGGCCAAATATGGTAAACCATACTCGGAATGTGTGCTCTGCATTTAACCGATCCAAGTGCACACACACAGTAGTGAACACAAACTAGGGCTGTACATTTAATCATATTTCTAATCACGATTACAATTATGGATGCCACAATTACGTAACCGTTCAAAGCGGCAATAAATCATTCCAAGTCCACTTATGTTATTCTGCATGCTTAAGATGCATTTTTTTCTTTCTACATGTTAGCTTAAGGGTTTTTCCCTTTATTTTCATTTTAGTTTTAGTATAACATTATGACGAGAGGGTTTCAGCTTGTTCATTTTCATATATAATTACAGCATGCGGTTGCATCGAACAATGGTATAAACATCATTGTCAATGTAAATTGTTATAATTACAATTTCAAGGGAATGATCGACAATTCTGATTTTTGTCATAATCAGGCAGCCAAATACAAACCAGTGGGCAGCCACATTGCTGCAGTGCCTGGGCAGCAGTTGGGGGTTCAGTGCCTTGATTAAGGGTCTCACCTGATATTGAGGGTGGAAGAGAGCGCTGGACATTCACTCCCCCACCTACAATCCCTGCCGGACCTGAGACTCGAACCCACAACCTTCGGGTTACAAGTCCAACTCTCTATCTAATAGGCCATGACTGCCCCTCAGCCCTTATGACCGCTTGCTTACACAGCGCTTTTGTTCAAACTGATGGCACAGCTAGTAAAAGTCTGTAAGAGAAGATAAGAGCCAGTGACAGACCATATGCAGCCCAGTCAGTGATCCTGGTTAATTATTCATCATTTCCCTCACAGAATGACCTGCAGAGTGAATTCCTTTTCACACTGCCTCAGTCCAGCAAATGATCACATCCCTCACTGTATAAAAAAGGATTAATTTTAACCTGAGACAAAAAGAATGCTAAAGCAAGGTTACAAAGGCTCCAAAGCAGGAGCTAATTTATTCTAATAAAATATTAGGTCTAATAAAAATTATAATGCTGTCCTCACCTAAACATTTGTTTCAAATGTAAATGGGGACTTGAGCCAGGTTTCAACTAGGACACAAAAGCACCATACTGTAAATGTATTATTACAGTGATACAAACTATTTGTGTTCTAGTTACAGTTTCCTGAGCTAGGGTAGTTAAGATTTTCAGTGGACAAGAGCTTCATTTTAGGTCTGATAGTTTGCTCAGTAAATTCTACAACAATTCTAAGAAAATAAAATAAAATAAAAAAGCACTTGATAAGTCAACTTGATTTATCTTATGGTGTTATATCTATTTAACCTTGTGAAAAAAGTACACTTTAGCATACTTTTATGTACTTATTACAGAAATAATATAATTTAAAAGAACTTAATTGTGAAATGAATAATGAATAATTTTTGGACACTTAATTTCATGCTATTTACAATTCTATTAAAATTTAATGGTATTAAATGTAATATTAAAATTCAATGGTATTAAATGTAATTAGTTATGCTTAAGATTGCTTTTCAACACTTAAATAGGCCTTAGGTACATTTTATATGTCATTTTATAATTCTATTGTCTTTGAAATATGATTCAAGGGTACTGTTCCATGTAATTGCATTTTTTGGTAAGATATACTTTAATTTCATTTAATTTTAAAATTATTTGTTCATTTAAAAACATTCATAATTACATATTTATGATGATTAAGTTGCAATTTAATGCATAACAAAATATTATAGATATACTTTAAGTAGTTAAAAACCAATAATTAGTATCAATGGTATTTTGGAGTAGCCTATTTTTTTTTTTTTTTCATTTTGAAAAAGTAAAGAAACAAGTGGACACAAAGGAACCTTAGGCATCTGTAATGTCTGTCTCCATAACTCATTATAGAGCCTGCAAAAGGCAAACATAAAGTAGTTAAAGAGTTACTGAAACTCTTTTAGAGGGAACTGAAAACTTTCAAGCACCTATTAAAAGTTGAGGAGAACAAACCACTTGAAAATAGTCCTCCTATTTACCCTCAATACTTCAGATATTACAGCCAGTTGATCCTGGCAATTTTCTGAAACATTCTGCTGTCCCTAATTAATCATGTTGAAAACTTTATAAAACAATTCTTCCAGCAGCTTTTCCAATGAAGTTTAGCGGTTGAGCCCGCAATCTTGGACAACTTTTGCTTCAAAGTAAAGCCGCAACATCAACCATTCATTTGACAGGTTAATGAGAAGAACTTGATCAACCGTCGCACGCTGGCAGGACATTTCAAGTCCCTGCCTCATCTCTAAGGGGCAATGAGTATCTGGACTTCAACGGTTCTGTCCGGCGCAGCCAGACCCTGTGAACACAGGCCCATTGTCTTACTGCGCTCCTCTTGGGGACCCACTGCTTCTACACACAGCGAGTCAGGACACGGGAGAGCGGCCTCTGGCCACAATGCTCAGCATTCACAAAGAGACAGAGAGAGTTAAATAACCCAAGGGGACTTTACCCAAAGCCTACACATTTTACGGCTTTGGAAAAGAGGAATTTGGGACAGTGATTCTAGTGGATTTTGGGACTGATGAGTAAGAAGAAGAGTATATATTATCACAGTCCCAACAGACAGTAATGTTCATCTCTAAATGCATCAATCTAAGTTTCTTAGAATACTGAGAGATGTGTTCCAAAATTCCAAAGTGTTTGCAGCGATTTCTGGGATTGTCAGATGGAACAAAAGCCTGTGTTCTTAGCAATACTCTGTATTGTCTCATGCTTGAACGCCCACTTCCCTTTTGTTCCTGTGCCGTCAACAGGCCAAAGAGAGGTTTTTACTGTATAACAGACAGGGAAGGGGCTGACTGTGGAGCATTCAGACAATATTTGGCACAATGATGGGGAAAAATCATTAATAACATCTGCCTGACCCTCCTACGTCTTGTCAAAAAACACCTGCATTTTGCTTTCCTCTCCAGATGAAAGGCTGGAAAATGCTGTACATGACACCTACAGCAAGTCTCAGCAGTCAGCAGCATGCTAATTAAGCCCAAATATGGCAGGTTACAATTAGAGCTACGAGCAAAATGCATACGTGCTTTGGCCAACTGAAATTTTGTGCTACTGCAGATCCACTTTTAAGTAGACATTTAACCATTTGTTACATTCCACAGAGCCTGTGATATAATGACACCATACTATTAGTTACCATTGTTACTCACCGTCAGACAAGTCTGAGTTCATGGAATGGAATTATATGTGCCGCTTGAGGCTCAAACCTGGGTATGAATTTCCATTGTGTTGCTCCATTGTTCACTGATGGAAGTTTATTTTCAATATTCTTTAACAAAACTTATGATTATACAGTTTGGTTTTTGATGTAAACTTGCTCAGTGGGTCACCTGGAACAGAACTGCACTTGTGATTATGAGTCCAATGAAACACCAGTCACAATAGAAAAGCTCAAAGGTTTGTAGAAGCAAATTAAAATGGCATGGTTGTTTTTTTCCTGAAGGAGAAAGACTATAAATTCTGTTACTTTTAGGAGTATTTGACCTTCAGACTAAATGGCTTAAGTTAAAATAACAGATAAAGATTAAATCACAAAATTTATTCAACTGCAAGGAGATCTAGCATATTACCAGCTCAAAAATTGAGCCATATACATGTGTTTGTTTGTCTGTGAAAGCCAAACTCCAGAAACTAAAGACTGTGCTCAAACTAACTTTACCTTAGTCTTTCAAATCTACGAACACAACAAGAATTTCAGCATGACGCTTCAGTTTTAAGGTCAAAAAGTGCGACGTAATATGTTAGTAGCTAAACATTTAATAATTGACAACCGTGTTATGATTACAATTTTGAACATGCCCAGAATGGGATACAAACATCTAAACTTGAGCCTTTTTTTAGCATATTATGCATAATAATACATTTATGTACTGTATTGTGAATGAATTGAATTAACTTTATTACACTTTTCTGAATCATTGCATTATATTATACTGCAATGTAACCAAATGCATTTATTTGAAACTACAATTTAAATGTCTATATTTCAATCAAAACAAATTGTGGAATAGCATTATTATCCTACATTATATTAAATTGTTGATATAAAAACTGCCTTAATTTAAAATATTATACTTACCTTTTTATTTATGCAGTTTTTATTCAACCATTGATTGTTAAATAAATTTGATTAATTCATTGATTATTAAAGACAATTTATTTTCAAAAAATAACTTTGGTGCATTACTAATTGTCAAAGCTCTAGTATCACTACAATTTAAGAGGATTTTTTGTTTTTTGTTACAGGAATCTCTTATATTAAGGCTTCAAAAGTTTCTTTTGGCTCTTTTATTCCTTTAAACTCGCTGAACTGCAGAATAATTTCCTGTGCAGGTAACTAAATGCATTTCACAAGCAGTTGGGCAGCAGTGAGGACACAGTCATGAAGCAATCCAAGACAGCATCTCCTGTGTCCTCTCTCTGCCCTCCAACTCATTAACTTTTATGGTACAGCAGGAGAATGTTAAAATAAGATCAATTTAATGTATAACAGAACTTAAACTGTGGCACACGCACACAAAACTTCACACAGGCTGAGCTAGTTTCCAAACCACACATGGCTCCTCAACCCCCGACTGCTATGGCTCGCTAATTAAAAAGTCCTGGCAAAGCTCTCCAAAGAAACAAGCAGAAACAACACAGGTCAACAGAGGTCATGTTCAAGCAAAGGTTCAACTAAGTCCACAGACCAGGTTCAAATAAATCTGGAGCTCCTGCATCAGTTTACCTTTGTGTGGGTTTTGTTTCAACATTAAAGGATTAGTTCATCCCAAAAAAAAAAAATCAAAAGAAGATATTTTGAAGAAGCTGCTTGTTACAAACACGCCAGGTTCCACCTCCACGCAATCACGACGCACACCCTCACCGGAATTCTAAATCACATCCACCTGATCCGCATCACCATCCAATCACCTCAGCACCATAAAAGCCACACATACGCACTCAGTCATTGTCCGGTCATGTTTGCGACAAGGTCATTCCTGTATGCTTACTCTAAGGACTAACTCCTCTTCTACTTACCTCTCTCCAGCGATTCTCCGAAGACCCAGATCCCCCTGTGCGTGTGTGTGGTTCACCTTCACTCCAAGACGTCTTCACCCAGCCTGCACGGATCCATCCATTCACTCATCCCTCACTACCTGCTCCTTTGCTTGTGTCTGTTCCAATAAACATCTTTATCTGTTACTCCTCAGCTTCCCGAGTGATCCGTAACAGATGACCGGACCTGCACCGCCAGGCACAAGCATGAGCCTCACGGACCCCTTTCAAGATCTGGTTGATGCACTCCGAAGAACACTCACGGCTACACCTGCATCCCCAACACCAGCGAGCACTTCCGCCGACCATGTCAACACTTCCTCTCCTTCCGTTCACGCCAGTCCCATGGCCAGGCCGGCGCCCTACTCTGGTTCGGCGGAGGAATGCAGCGGTTTCCTCCTGCAATGTTCGCTGGTCCTGGAGATGCAACCGCACTTATACCCCACTGAGCGATCGAAGGTAGCCTTTGTTATTTCCCAGCTGTAAGGTAAAGCACTACTGTGGGCAGATTCTATATGGACTCAAAATAACCCAGTTATCCAGTCTTATTCTAGCTTCATCAACCATTTCCGTGAAGTTTTCGGCAGACCAGCTTGGGACTCTTCCATTGGTGAGAAGCTGTATAATCTAAAACAGGGAAAAATGTCTGTCAATGAATATGCCCTTCAGTTTAGGACTCTAGCGGCCTCCAGTGGATGGAACGAACAGGCTTTGCTGAATACCTACCGTCAAGGATTGGAACCTCGAGCGCGGTTGCATCTCGCTGCATACGAGGACACCATCGGGCTTGAACGATTCATCCAGCTGTCCATCCGCTTCACCACTCGTATGAAGTTGTGCTTAGAAGAGCACCAGGGCCAAGCGTATTCTTCCACACCACTCTGCCATCCAGAGGCCGTCAGCTCCCCAGAACCAGCCAGCAAACCCATGATTCTTGACTCCTATTGCTTTACTATGGCGGAGCGACAAAGACGGCTGGCCCAGAATCTGTGCCTCTACTGTGCAGCCCCGGGGCATGCCATTGCTGTATGGCCCGTCCGTCCTCCTCGTCCCATGGTGAGTGCCATTCTCCCTTCAAGATACCAAATGAAACCACTCACCACTGTTGTGACACTTACTGCCGCTGACATGTCTCTTCCAGTTTCTGCCCTCCTCGATTCTGGGTCAGCCGGCAACTTTATCTCGAGCGCCCTTTGCCGTCAGCTCAAGCTCCCTTCCATGGCAACGCCGGCTGCCTACCAGGTCCACACTATCACCGGCAAGCCGCTAAGCAGGAGGTGCGTGCGCCATAGTGTGGGTCCCATATTCTTCCAAACCGGACTACTCCACCACGAGGAAATCCATCTGCTGGTTCTGGAGGAATCCACAGCTGACGTGATTCTAGGGCGTCCGTGGCTGGAGCAGCACAACCCCGTAATTTCCTGGAAAACAGGCGAGATCCTGAAGTGGGGCGAGGCCTGTTTCAAGTCATGTATCTCCGGTCGTCCAGTTCCAGTCACACCTTCCCCTGAACCTCTTCCACTCTATTCCACATCCATTGAGAGCCCAGTGGAAAACCAGTCCGTCGCAATCCCTCACTGCTACGCCCCCTTCAGTGACGTCTTCTGCCCCAAACGGGCCTCCAAGCTGCCTCCACACCAGCCGTGGGACTGTGCAATAGATCTGCTGCCGGGTGAACCAGTGCCAAAGGGAAGGATATATCCCCTATCCATTCCTGAGGAGAAGGCCATGGAGGATTACATCAAGGAGGCGCTAGCCCAGGGTTATATTCGTCCATCGACCTCCCCTGCTGCTTCGAGCTTCTTCTTCGTGGAGAAGAAGGACAGAGGTTTGAGACCATGTATAGATTACCGGGCTCTCAATAACATTACTGTGAAGTTCAGATATCCACTTCCCCTCGTCCCAGCTGCTTTGGAACATCTCCATGGTGCCACTGTATTCACCAAGTTGGACCTCCGCAGTGCCTATAACCTCATTCGGATACGTGAGGGGGACGAGTGGAAGACCGCCTTCATCACCCCTACTGGCCACTACGAATATTGTGTAATGCCGTATGGACTTGTTAACACCCCCTCCGTATTCCAGGATTTCATCCACGAGGTGCTCCGGGAGTTCCTCCACAAGTTCGTCTTAGTCTATATCGATGACATCCTCATCTACTCCCGGAGCCTGGCAGAGCATCAACGCCACGTTGCGGAGGTCCTGCAATGCCTGAGGGCCTACCAGCTCTACCTCAAGGCCGAAAAATGCTCCTTCCATCAGCCCTCAGTGCAGTTCCTTTGCTATAACATCAGTAGCAGTGGCATCCGGATGGACGAGGGGAAGGTTAACGCCGCCAAGGATTGGCTCACTCCAACCACCATCAAGGTGTTACAGCGATTCCTAGGCTTTGCCAACTTCTACAGACGGTTTATACGCAACTTCAGTACCATAACCAGTCCTCTCACCAGTCTCCTCCGCAATAAACCTAAGTCTCTCTCCTGGACTACTGCCGCCACTGAAGCCTTTCAAACCCTGAAGAAGGCCTTTACAACTGCCCCACTTCTGGTCCATCCCAATCGACCCTTCGTAGTGGAAGTTGATGCCTCAACCACCGGAGTGGGAGCGGTCCTGTCTCAGCAGCAGGGGAATCCCAGCCTCCTCCATCCATGCGCCTTTTTCTCCCGGAAACTCAACCCAGCGGAGGTTAACTACGACATAGGCCATCGGGAGCTCGTACCGCCCAGGGGTGAAAAACGTAAAGGCTGATGCCCTATCCAGATGCTACACCCTCGAAGAAAAGCCTGAGACTCCGGAAACCATTCTTCCTGAAAGTATCATTGTCTCTCCTATTACCTGGTCCTCTGAGACTCTTCCTCCTACCGAGCCAACTACCAACACCCCACCGGGTTGCCCACCGGGACACCAATATATCGCCAGGACACGGGCAAACTCCACTCATTCACTCCACTCATACATCACTTGGCACTGGTCACCCGGGGGTCAATGAAACCCTCTTGTTGCTGAAGGAACGCTTCTGGTGGCCCAACATGGCCTCGGATGTCAGGAGGTACGTGAATGGATGTACCAGCTGCGCCATTTCCAAAAGCCCTCGCCATCTTCCATCAGGCAAGCTCCATCCTCTGCCTGTTCCCAATCGCCCGTGGTCACACCTAGGCGTGGATTTCATTACGGATCTCCCGCCTTCAGATAACAATACCTGTATTCTAGTCATAGTGGATAGATTTTCTAAATCCTGTCGTCTTCTTCCTTTAAAGGGCCTACCCACAGCCATGGAGACGGCTGAACTACTATTTAACTATGTCTTCAGGTACTTCGGCATCCCAGAAGATATCGTATCGGATCGAGGCTCCCAGTTCATCCTACCGGGTATGGAAGGCCTTCCACTCCCTCCTAGGTGTGGCCATCAGCCTCTCTTCCGGGTACCATCTGCAGTCAAACGGGCAGACGGAAAGGAAGGTTCAGGAGATTGGACGCTTCCTCCGTACCTTCTGTCACGGCCACCAGAACTCCTGGAACCAATTCCTGGGGTGGGCCGAGTACACACAAAACTCCCTCCATCAACCCACCACCGGACTCACTCCTTTCCTTTCCAGTGCGTACTCGGCTACCAACCACCTCTATTCCCCTGGTCAGGTGAACCCTCGGATGTCCCCGCCATCGACTACTGGTTCCGGGAGAGCCATTCCATGCATTCCATGTTTCCCTTCTTAAACCTCACCATCCTTTTGTCTCTCCCTCCACAGAACCTGGCGAAGCCGAAGCCCCCCCTCCTCTCCTCCTAGATGACGGCGCAGCCTACACAGTCAAGGACATCCTGGAATACCTAGTGGACTGGGAAGGATACGGTCCAGAGGAACGTTCCTGGGTCCCACGCAACGACATCCTGGTTCCTACCTTACTCGATACCTTCCACTCCAATCATCCCAACCGACCAACTCCCAGGGGAAGAGGACGCCCACCACGTCGTCGGGGCCCCCGGCCCTCAGAAGCGGGCCGTGGGGAGGGGGGTAATGTTACAAACACGCCAGGTTCCACCTCCACACAATCACGACGCACACCCTCACCGGAATTCTAAATCACATCCACCTGATCCGCATCACCATCCAATCACCTCAGCACCATAAAAGCCACACACACGAACTCAGTCATTGTCCGGTCACGTTCGCGACAAGGTCATTCCTGTATGCTTACTCTAAGGACTAACTCCTCTTCTACTTACCTCTCTCCAGCGATTCTCCGAAGACCCAGATCCCCCCTGTGCGTGTGTGTGGTTCACCTTCACTCCAAGACGTCTTCACCCAGCCTGCACGGATCCATCCATTCACTCATCCCTCACTACCTGCTCCTCTGCTTGTGTCTGTTCTAATAAACATCTTTATCTGTTACTCCTCAGCTTCCCGAGTGATCCGTAACACTGCTCTTAGTTATGTTTATAATAAAGATCATAAGAAGAGTTGACCTACATTCATGGAGAATTTATTGTCAAACTTTTTTTAGGGGTGACCCCGAATAGTGGACGATCCGATGCTTCGATTCGAGGAGCCTGATTCGACTACCAATGTCACAGTCGAATATTCACGGGGTGTTATTGATTATGCCATTCTGACTATATGGGGGAGCTCAAATGTCTGACTTGACTCAATGTATTTTGACCCGCCCCCAAACATATGATTCGACTATCAGTCGAATATCAGCAAGATTCGAAAATTCCGATTTGACTATGAAAAGCATTTGTCGGGGACACCCCTACTTTTTTTATAGTTGTGTGAACAATTCCTTTCTGTTGGACAGAAAAATTTAAATGTAAAGGACATGTGACTTCCACTTGAGGCTGACAAACATGAAAAAATTGGTAGCTTAATGTGTAGCATTGAAAGATTGAGAAATATGCTATGAATTCATGAAGGATGTTTTGGTCAAAGAGGACACTTAACTAAACCGGAAGTCTTAACTAGTGAGAATGTCTATGCGAGACCAATCCATCAAAACAGTGGAATGATCGCTCTTTATGAGCCATCCTGAAATACAGCCCATTAGCTAAAGGCTTCATACTCCACATTATACAAGAAAAAACAGATTATCCCAGAGCAGACGGCCTAAAACCACAAACAAGACAATACATTGCCTCCTCAACACAAATTCATGCCTCTTGACACTTCAAAGGAGCTTTGGGCAGAATGTTCCCGTTGTCTTTTTGCAACAGCAAAAGATAAATGTAAGCTGAATTTGGAATCCCGGCCTTAAGTTTTAAGAATGCTCCCATTTCAATACATGTTAAGCGATGCTTCCTTTTTCCTGCCTGGAAAAGGGATGTTGAAAACTGTGGGACTCTACATCTTTTTCCAGATGTATGCAGACTTCATGATTACCTAAAATGAACCCAACAAGGTAATGATGATAACCCTTTAACTTTAAATTGTCATAACATAACAATTAAACTACTATTTTAATTTATTTATTCATTATTTATTCATTTATTCATTTTTATTATTTTTTTCCCCCTGAGGATGCACAATATCTAATTCTGGCAAGTGACAAGCCAATAATAATAATGTTTTATGCTGTGGCCAAATAAGTGGCTATTAAAAAAAAGAAGAAGACGCCTCACGATCATGCTGCTGAGAATGCGCACAACAGGACGCGCTCTGGAGAGTTCTGACAGTTCAGACATTGTGTGAATCAGAGGTAAAAAACGATATAAATACTGTTCATTTTCTTGCACAGACTCATTGTATTGTGTCTTTACACATCAATGTTTCATCACGAGCCGCAGGGTTTAATTTGGTTTTATTTGTGTATGTTATTTTTTATGTTTTATTGTATATTTTATCAGTGATTCCCATCCACTTACACTTGACTGACAGACTGCAACGATTTGAGTTAAAAATCTCAGTTTGTGTTCTACTGAAGAAACAAAGTCACCTACATCTTGGATGCCCTGGGGGTAAGCAGATAAACTATCTCTTTAAGGTTTTTAAAGATTAACTTTATGTGTTATGTGTGTGTTAGATGTGATCTACAAAAAAAAATAGAGGAAATGTGCTTGTGTATACAATCAACCATTTAATATTGGCTAATATATTCAGTAACATTTCTGAAGAAAATATGGGTGACACTTGACCATAAAAACTATGTTTTTAGATAACTTTCTCATCTGCCAGAAAATCTTAAAACTGATTAAAAATGGAAGTAGTGGAAGATTTTTGTTCCGTATTGTGATAAACATTCAAGTGTAAAAGATTATCAAAAACTGAAGAGAAAAAAAAAAGTCAATCAGACCGCCAAGGAATTTGATAAAGAATTTTAAAACACCTCTCAAAAGCATGGAATGAGTGGTATGAGTTACAAAAAAAGCTTAGGGGTTTGTTCAAATGTCTAACCCTAAATATGAGCTATAGTAATAGTGATAATTCAACTCATATTGCATAATATATTACTCAAATAATAATATTTTAGGTAACTGGTTATGTATTCCAAGTACCTTTCTAGAAGACAAATTCATTTTAAGGAACATGCCAACCATACATTATTAATGCATCCATAATCCATCACTTACAGTAAGTAATAGAGAGTCTTGTTTGATTGTAATCCTGTGTGCAAGAGCACACTTAATGCACTTATAATCTCATAGTGTATCTGAGTTTCTTTTTTAAAGAGGATATGTAATCCTTCTAACGATAATCCTGCTTCACTCATGCACAATGTGACAGACGGGAGTCTTAAAGAGAAGCCACATCAGATATCACAGGTTGCCTCCAGACACAGAGGGCTGAGATTATAGAGCGACAGTAATTATAATGCAGAGGCTGCCCTAATTTCCCTTCCAACCTACTCCTCATGGAGCTCTAACCAAACTAAAACACACACGCTGTTTCTTTGTTGTCCTCTCATGCGTGAATCTGTGGATGTGCCCTGATCCCTGCAGGGAAGCACTACTGGATGTATCTTCTCTCCATTCACAGCTGTGCAGTTTGAAAACGGCCTCATCCTTTGGGAGGTAACATCTTATCTTTCCCTTTATACCCTGAGAAACTATGAGAAAAGTACATTAAAATAGAAACAACACAAAGTTCTACAACATGGAAAGCAATAGAAACTTCCCCAGATGTTTCATATGGGGCTCTGTGCTTTGCAGGGCTGCGGGACACACGGGTCATTTTACAACTTGTTCATTTGTTTCTACAATTTATTCATTTGTGGCCACTGTCCATGTTTTACTAATTTAGTTCCTTAAATAACCCATGATTTAATTAAAATTGTAAGCAAAATTGTAAGCAAATATGTTTGCCACAATAAAAGATGCGAAAACAGTGATAAAAAGTAAATGACAATAAAATAAACCTGCAAATTTAGAGGGTTAGATGGTGAGGATTTAGGAAAAGAAACAACGCCTTAAATATTATTGAATTTATAGAAATTTGTGACCAACCGGCAAAACAAAGCTGCATAAATGAAGGCTGAGATCGAATGGCATCCAAAAGCATGTTGCGACGTAACATTTTCCAGCTAACCAATTATTCCTCTAATAAACTTTTATACCACACTTGTCATAATCAGAGTTTATAATTTGTAAATAAATAATTCCTGGATTCAAAACAACAATTAAAAGGCACTGTCCTAGTGGTCGACCCATATATCGCCAAGGCCGATATATCGGTTGATATTTGTCATTTTTCAAATAGCACTGGCCGATACGTTTTTCTGCTTGGCCGATGTGTTCGAGGTGGTGGTGGTGTTCGACTTTTATTTTGACGGTGCTGAGAGCGGCAGCACATCTCTCACACTCTCTCTGACAGTTCTGTCTAATATGGATAGAAGTCTGTCTAATAATCGGATACAATGGTTAAACAAAGGAATTAATGTATACATAAAGAATTATAACGATTTATTTTATATTAGGCCTATTAGTAATAGAAAGGCAAACATTATAATACCTTCTCGTTTGCCGTCAACATTAAGCAAATATGCATTTATGTATTTTAAACAAATCTTTGACTGACTATTGAACATTTAATTTCATAAACCTTGTAAACTCAGTCGAATCCAGCTCTGATTTCTTGTGAAGTGTGCATTTTTATCCAGCATGATCACGTGTTCTCTGTGTGATGGCCAGTACATGTGAATTGAATGCTTTAAACTTCAAACTTGTGATTTCAAATTATGCTGCACTTTATGCATTTGCCCACTGACATATTCATATCATTTTCACTGTGTGCTGTTTGTAAAATGAGGGTTACTGTGGCTTTATTTGAAAAATATGATTCCCAGTGCACAGAAACTTCCCAGAATACAGAGTGTCCTGTTGGTTACAGTGTTTACTTTTTTATTATATTATAATTTTATTAAATATTTATTTACAAATACTGTCATCTTAAGTTTATGTATCTTTTACACATTTATTTTTTGATCCATTGTCAAATGATTTCAAATTTCTTAAATATTAATAATAATAATAATAATAATTAAAATTATATCGGCTTTATATCGGCTGCTTTCCAAGATATCGGCTTCGGCTGTCAAAAAGCATAAAATCTTGTTTTTTATTGTGAGTCTGCAAAAATAAAACTAAACACTTTTTTTCGTATTATATCTTACTCCAGAAATTGAGGGTTTTTTTGTGTTTCACGGGTTCAATTGTGCAAGTGCCTCGCACGCACACACACCACATATTCTAGCAATTCAAATTTACATTGCAGTTAAAAGGTTACATGATTATATGATTACAGGTACTGCATTTTTTTTATCTGATAGCTGATAGCTACATAACTAATCCAGATTACATGTAATCAGTTACTACAAGCACTGTAAATGTTTCTTGTCTGTGTTATTACATACATAAGTATTTTTAGAGCCAGTGTAATTCAATTTAATGACTGCTGTGATTTTATACAAATAAGAGTTTAAATGTCGCTTCTTTTACAAAACATTCACACACAAAAAAAGATCTGATAGAAAATGTACATTTTTACCCTTCAAACAATCAACCAATCATATTAGCTAACACATTAATCTCAAAAACACCAACCGGCCCAGTCAATTTATACTGATCTATTGCTAAAGCAATTCATACAGAAATTATAATAAAATAATGCATATTTTTTACCATCCAAAACTGAAGCCAGCATACTCTTGCCATAGTAACCTCTTCAGACCAATGTGACTTCTGTTCACAAGCATCAATCTAATAAGTTGAAATGTGTTTTCTGACTTGTACCCCAACTTGTGTCTACTGAAACATTGTGTGAACATTGTTGTAACCATTAGTTTGAAAACTCTACTCCTTCAAACTTCTGTAATTCGCACCATGACCGGCCAACAATCCATATTCACCATCAACCACAATGTCACTTTAGCCACTCCAACAAAAATAAAAAGGATTCCAGGAGAAGGATTTCCACATTTTCATGCAAAAAAGTGTGTGACAGTGATGCACAAGTCTGATGTTTCATCACAGCATCAAAACGTACTGCAGCTCTGGGCTCATCGATCAAGCGCAGCTGACCTTCAGAGGTTCAGAGGTGACCAGCCCACTCAGGACAGATGGAGAAACAAGGAAATTACAAATGAGTCATTGGTGGAATGAAGTAAAACAAACCCATACACACGTTTACTTAAGTAAAAAGAGGAAGAGTAGACTGATAGGGAATTTCAACATTGTGACATAGAGAGCACTGCGCAACAAAGTTACGAAGAGTGTGATTTGCTTGCCCTTTGGAGGTAACAACAAAAAAATCTAGTGAATATACTCCAATTCAACATTTTACAAGCCATAGTCATTCAGTAGAAATGTGACCGCAGTGACACTGCTACATATTAACTTTAATATACAAGCCTTCATAATTTCATTTAAATCACATAGAGTTACATTGAACCTGAGCCATAACCAGAGACCAGGATATTCTTGTGATTTTGTGCAGCCACCTCCTAAACATACCTTAGCAGCTGAGTAACAAGGCCCAAGCTAGGGTTGTGCTGATAGACCATAGTGTCTTGTATCAACGATAGTCAGAGATACCACCTGTGACAATGGCAAGACGATTATTGTTTTTATTATTATATCAAGATAGTTATACTATCTATGTAATATAAGGGCTTACATGTTCTTTTATTATGTTTTTACAGCGTTGTGCATTATAACCATACACACGTGATTCTGTTGAGTTTATGAATTCAATGGCCAATCAGAGGCGTTTAGGTGAGTCATTGCCGAAACAGCGACGTTTAGTTGTTCTGTCCACGCTCGATGACTGAATTCAGCTCTGGTGCTAATTCACTTATCATAAACAACAAAGTGCAGATGTATGTGCGATGTGTATGTGTAAGAGATTTAATCATCATACACAGAGTAAACGGCTTCACTGATTATAACAGGAGTGGTTTTTTTAACTACATAAACTTAGCTAGACTGAGCTTGTGATGGTGTTCTTTGGTAACGTAAATGTTCTTCGCTCATTTTCTGGAGTTGTTTGAATAGCTGAGAAAATAAAAGCCTTATAATTAGTAACTTCCATAATTTATGTTAAATTGTTATTAGGCTTAGGCTGTAACATTAAGCGGATTTTCGCCTTACTCTGAAGTTGGTTCACTTTCTGCCAATGAAACTAAGTAGATAAATAATCAAATAAATTAGCACGACAATATCATTTATCGGCAATCTCAGAGGCTGATGATAATGATATGACAATTGAGCATATCGCCCAACACTGAGCACCCATTTACATCTCTCTATCTCTGTGGCATCAAGTTTTGGCCACGCACAATGTCAAAGAGTTACTCAAGATGTGACGGAGCATGTGACTTGTTGAATGTAGTGAACGAATACGATCTTCTAGTAGGTGAAAGAGTTGAATGAACTGATACATCTCGTTCGTGAAGGAAATGAATGAGAGTATACAGGGTCAGTCGGCCAAGCATGTAAATCTCGATCAGCAATCAGCAGATACAAAGCGCAGTTATTAGTGCACATACGCTTGTTTTCATATTTGGAATACAGAACATAACTCCACGTTTAATCCCCGATAAAACCTCATGCTTTGTTAATCTGAACAATTTACTATTTAATGCGATCATGCACACACTTTAATAAAGCCAAATCAGTTTTTGTCACAAGTAAATTCGTTCGTTGACTTAGGACATAACACATAAGACACTTTTAATTTGTGTAATATGAAGAAATGGTCACTGAACGAATCAGTGAATGAATCATTTTGGTGAACGAACTGAAAATCAACGAATCTCTTTAAAGAATCAAAATTTTCACCACTAAATTCCATGAAACATAAATGGATTTATAAAAAATTTTGTTTTTAGTGACCCGCCCCAAACCGCCCCGCAATAAAGTGCCAATTTCTTAACCCGCCCCGCCCCGACCCGCGGGTTATGAGACGACCCGCGCATCACTAACGCACAACACAAAAATTGTGTTGTGCGTGGCCAAACTTGGTGCCACAGAGATAGAGAGATGTAAATGGGTGTTCTGTGTTGGGCGATATGCTCAATTGTAAAAGACAACATACTTATAGTAAACCTGACAAAAAACAATAGCTTAACAATTACCGACACCATATGTCTAAAAATGACATGCTTAGTCCTTCCTTGTGCCATTATTTGGGTGTTGTCAAACATGAGTCACTGTAAAACATTTTCTTATTTCCTAAGAACACCCTCAACTCACCATCTGTCTTTTAATGTCAATTAGGATATTAAAAATACATCTCTACGGAATACAAGAGCTATATATACAGAAGAGAGAGTTCACGGTTATTAAATGTGATTTCAGGTCTCCGATTGTGGGAAGAAGATGTATGTTGGTGCAAAATAACAAGTTAGTGTGGTTATAGTTTATGAAGCAGTTTACTCTTACTCATGATAGGTCAAACATCACATACTGCAAGCCACTGAGTGAAACAGTTATTTGTCAAAAATTAGCAATGAAGAACAGGACAGGGTAAACCTAACGAGCTAACACATCATATTTTCAAAGCTTGAAAGCAAACATATCTCTATTTTCCCATCCTTAATTATGACTTGCGCAGACAAATGCTGTTAAAGCTAACGTTTCCAGTACTAGAAACCACATCAAAGACGAGGCTTTTTCCAGCTATACAACTTTACATCACAAACCCAGAGGAATATAAAGCTGTCAGTCTTGAGAGCTGGGACACACCTCGGTACTGTTTTCCAAACCTTACCACAAGAACAGGTCTCTAGGCTCAACACAGGTCAGTCTCGTTCTGCTGGGGTCACTGTTTGTTTTTAAAGGTAATGGGGAGTGGAGTGGAATCTGTAGGTCACTGCGGGAGATCACTGTGACAGTGTCATGCACTTGTGAAATGTTAGTCGCAGTTAATGTGAAGAAGTCTATCTGATAGCCAGAACACCTGTGTAAACCTGAAGAGAGTAATGACTTCCTACATCCACCAAAATAACCTTGCTGTTTTATAGTACTTGCAACTAGCTCTGGAACAAGATATCTGAGAACATTTAGTGTGCTATTTCATGATACAATGATATTCAGACGTTTTCAAGTGTGACTTAAGAATCCAAATACTTTTGGGGGCTACTAGATGTAAACTATTCATGTTTATAACATTCTTAAAAGTGACAAATGATTCACTTCTAAGTAGTTTCACGAATCTTAAGCTCTCTACTCTGTCTTGAGTGTCTAGTAACACTCACTGACTCTTTAAGGACTATGTATTAATCAGAAGCTGTGTTTATTAATCTGTAACAATGTGTTTATTACATAAGACAACGAAACAAAGTACAGACCCCCCCCCCCCCCCCTCCCCAACATTCGTAAGCAAAGCAAACATATCTTACTTTTCAGGGCTTGAATTAAAGCTTTCCCGTCCTTAATCAGTTCCTTGATGAACTTATTGGTCTTCTCCAGTTCCAGCTCGTGGGACCTCAGCCTCTCTCGGAATTGAGGGCTGTCCACATAGCAGTCGCTGAACTCTAACGCAGGCAATCCCATCCTTAACTGACTCCAGCTCCACAGCCCAGGACAACAGCGGAACGCAATGCAGATGCAAGTTAAATGCAACTTTAAATAATCTTAAAAAGCATTGAAGTAGAAACTACATAGCTGTGGTCGGAAACGGATGCGTTCTAACAAAAAGATCACAAGTGCATCTTGTCCACAACGCCACTGCGCAAAAGAATGAAATATTTTGCCGCGATCTGTCAATCAAGGGAATCCACAGAAGAGCCGCGCGCTTCTCATGACGACGTCACAATGTCCCGCTGCAGGGTGATGATAAAACAAAACGCGGTGCTTGGGCGTTTTTAAACGCGTCTGTACCAACCTACCATGAAGCGGATAATCCTGTGATTGACATATCGTTCAGCCAATAGCGTTGCGGGATTCCGAAGCTGCCTGTGCGACAGTATAAGAATCTGATTGGTTAGTTGTCAAGAGAGATGATGTCAAAGCAATGCAGGGATTTCACGTAAACTCAGATTATACAGTTGTTGTTTGTTTCTGCTTTTTTGTTTTTATTGTCTGCCACTTTTATGTAGATGGTTGTATTGTTCTATGTGTACCATTGTTGATTTCTTGAGCTTTAAGATATGCTAGATCCAAGAGGGAAAGTTTATTCTTACTGTGATTTCATACAATTTCCCTGTTGTCCATAAGGAATTTCTTACAGTGGTAAAACCAAATGGTCTTGTCCACTTCGTGAAATGTAATTTAGCCTGTCATTTGAAGTGAGCAGAATTTTTTGATTGAAGTCTAGAGTATTTACGACCCAAAATGTAGTAATAAAATGATAAGAAATGTGTTTCAGTCCAGAAAAATAATTACTCTGAGTGGATTTATTTGATGGCTCTTACCTTATAAATGTTGTGTTCCCAACAAAATAAAAGAATTACATTTACATTTTTGCATAATGTATACCCCATAATGAGCTAACATCAAAATTCGGTAACGCTCATTTGAATTGTAGTTTCTGTCATTTCAGTATTGAGTCTATTGATCATCTTTTTTTCAAATGACCCCTTGTTAAAGAATTTTGATCTGACTTGACAAAATTCCTTGGTTCAAATTTCTGTTTAGACATTGATTGAACTATGTGTGATATATTCTGTTATTTTTCTCATTGTAAACATAACATAGAATATATAGAAAAAGTATTTATTTTATTGGCAAAATATTATATTCATACCCAAATTATTATAACATTCCCAACATTACCCAAATTACATAATTTCCTTTATGACTTTAACTACCTAATTATAAAACTATAAAAATCGTCACCAAAAAAGTGTCAAATTTGTCAAACTGTATAATGACCTGCTAAATGTTACATAATTTGATTTACTACTAGGGCTACATGTAGTTCTGTAATTTAATGTTTTTATTTCCTTTTTTATCTTCCTATATTATATCTTTATTCATACTGTCATCCAATGTTGTATTTATTTGTTGAAGTTTATTCTAGTTTATATTTGCTATATAGTTCATAGCTCAATTCATACATTTCTCCCACTGTATAAATTGTGTTTTAGGATCTATCTATCTATCTATCTATCTATCTATCTATCTATCTATCTATCTATCTATCTATCTATCTATCTATCTATCTATCTATCTATCTATCTATCTATCTATCTTCTTAACTTGGCGCCGGTACAGGATGGCTGCCTCCGTGACGTGCTCTGCAAATGTTTTTGTCTTTTTGTTAGTTTGTCCTGTCTTTAGTTATATTCCTGCAATCAGTTTCACCAGGGATGAACTGCTGAACATTCGGCAGAACGCACCACAAGATGTTTTTCCGGATTTCAATTATTCAGACGTTTTACTGAATATTGTTATCGGAGGAGCAGCGGCGCTGATCAAACGCTTCAGGACGCGCAGGCGGGGAAAGCGAGCGGGAGCGCTCGTCAGACTCAGGAAGCGCGGATTTCGAACGCCGTTGCCTAGCATCCATCTGGCAAATCTACGCTCTCTACCCAACAAAATGGACGAACTCCTTCTGCTTTCTCGGACAAATAAGGATTTCACACACTCTGCTGCTCTGTGTTTCACGGAAACCTGGCTGAATGACGCCATACCGGACAGCGCGCTCCATCTGCCGGGCTTTCAGCTGTTTAGAGCGGATCGCGACGCAGAATCAACGGGGAAATCGCGCGGCGGCGGGACATGCTTTTACATCAATGAACGGTGGTGTACAGATGTAATTGTGTTAAAGAAGATGTGCTGTCCAGATCTAGAAACGCAGTTTGTCAACTGCAAGCCGTTCTATTCGCCGCGGGAGTTTCACTCGCTCATTCTGGTTAGTCTTTACATCCCTCCTCAAGCGCAAGTAAGTCTGGCTTTACAGAAACTCGCTGAGCACATCACAGAGATAGAACAACAACACCCGGACTCTGTTTTAATCATTCTCGGGGACTTTAATAAAGCCAATCTCTCCCGTGAACTGCCAAAATACAGACAGCATGTTACATGTCCCACCAGAGACAGTAATATATTGGATCACTGTTACACAACAATAAAGGATGCATATCACTCTGTTCCACGAGCAGCTTTGGGACGTTCTGATCACCTTCTGGTTCATCTTATACCGACCTACAGGCAGAAACTAAAATCAGATAAACCTGTATTAAGGACTGTAAAAAGATGGACTAATGAAGCAGAGCAGGATTTACAATCTTGTTTTGACCTCACTGATTGGAGTGTTTTTGAAGCTGCTGCCACCGATCTGGACGAACTCACAGAGACCGTAACATCCTATATTAGTTTCTGTGAGGATATGTGTATTCCTACCAAGACTCAACTAAATTACAACAATGACAAACCGTGGTTCACTGCAAAACTCAGACAGCTCCGTCAGGCCAAAGAAGATGCTTACGTGAAGGGGGACAATGTCTTGTATAAACAGGCTAAATACACACTGGAAAAGGAGATCAGAGTGGCAAAGAGGAATTATTCTGAAAAAATAAGGACTCAGTTCACTTCGAACGACTCAGCATCAGTGTGGAAAAGCCTAAAGAAGATCACCAATCACAAGACACCACCCCCCAGCACTGTGGAGAATCAACGACTGGCAGACGATCTGAACGAGTTTTACTGCAGGTTTGAAAGAACACCCATCACCTGCCCTGAACACCTCTCCACACAACCGTTCACACCAATAACAACTCCTGCAACCAACCCTGAATGCCTCTCCAAACAACCGTTCACACCATTAACAGCTCCTGCAACCCATCCTGATCACCTCTCCAATCAAGCACTCTCACCATTCACACCTCCTGCATCCCCCCTCTCCCCCAGCAGAAAAGGAAAAAAGCACCAGGCCCAGATTGTGTTACACCAGCCTGTCTGAAATCCTGTGCTGACCAGCTGGCCCCCATCTTCACAAAGATCTTCAACCGATCGCTGGAGCTGTGCGAAGTCCCTTCATGCTTCAAACGCTCCACCATCATCCCCATCCCAAAGAAATCCAAAATAACAGGAATAAATGACTACAGGCCTGTGGCTCTAACGTCTGTAGTCATGAAGTCATTTGAAAAACTGGTGCTGGCCCACCTGAAGGACATCACTGGACCCTTGCTAGATCCTCTTCAGTTTGCCTACAGAGCAAACAGGTCTGTGGACGATGCAGTAAACATTGGACTGCATTATGTTCTGCAACACCTAGACAGACCGGGGACCTATGTGAGCATCCTGTTTGTGGACTTCAGCTCGGCCTTTAACACGATCCTCCCAAACCTCCTCCTGCCCAAACTAACTCAGCTCTCCGTGCCCACCTCCGTCTGTCAGTGGATCAACAGCTTCCTGACAGACAGGCAGCAGCTAGTGAGGCTGGGAAAATACACATCCAGCACCCGTACAATCAGCACCGGAGCTCCCCAGGGCTGTGTTCTCTCCCCACTGCTCTTCTCCCTGTACACTAATGACTGCACATCTAAGGACCCCTCTGTCAAGCTCCTGAAGTTTGCAGATGACACCACACTCATCGGCCTCATTCAGGACGGTGACGAGTCTGCTTACAGACAGGAGGTTAAAGAGCTGGCTGTCTGGTGCACTCTCAACAACCTGGAGCTTAACACGCTCAAAACAGTGGAGATGATCGTGGACTTCAGGAGAAACCCCCCTGCACTCCCCCCACTCACCATCATGAACAGCACTGTGACTGCAGTGGAGTCATTCAGGTTCCTGGGCACCACTATCTCTCAGGACCTGAAGTGGGACATTCACATTGACTCCATTGTGAAAAAGGCCCAGCAGAGGTTGTACTTCCTTCGCCAGCTGAGGAAGTTTAACCTGCCACAGGATCTGCTGAAACAGTTCTACTCCACCATCATCGAATCCATCCTCTGCACTTCAGTAACTGTCTGGTTCAGCTCAGCTTCTAAATCTGACCTCAGAAGACTACAGAGGGTAGTCCGGACTGCTGAGCGAATCATCGGTTCAACCCTCCCTTCTATTCAAGAACTGTACTTATCCAGAGTGAGCAAAAAGGCTGTTAAAATCACTCTGGACCCCTCACATCCAGCACACTCCCTCTTTGAACTGTTGCCATCTGGTCGACATTACAGAGCACTGAGCGCCAGAACGACCAGACACAGGAACAGTTTCTTCCCTCAGGCAATCCATCTTATGAACAGCTGATACACACTGAACACACTGAACACACTACACTTATATTTATATTGTAAATGTATGTGTATATTTATATACACATACACTTAATTTATCTAACACACATTCTTAGTATACACTTAAATTTTGCACATAATATACATGTACATACATAACTGCATTTTTGTAATATACCTGCCTACAATTGTCAATTTGTATATTGTCATTCCTTGTCTACTTATTTGTATTTTTTGTATTTTTATATTCTTTTATTATGTGTTTTATGTTCTGTCACTGTCATTCTGTTGTACTGCGGAGCTTCTATCACGAAAACAAATTCCTCGTATGTGTAAACATACCTGGCAATAAAGCTCATTCTGATTCTGATTCTGATCTATCTATCTATCTAGAGTGCCACCAAAATGTAACCAAAACCACCTAAAATGCACCATAAATTTGAAATATAAAAGCAAAAATGCATATAGGCTATTTTCAGAGTATAAAACTAACCCTTGTCATGGGTTTATGACTCTGCAGAAGCAGTTTAGGTGACCATAAATGTTACCATAAAAAAGGTTCATTCCTGTCCATGGCATAGACCACTCAGTTGCACTAGGACAGTTGAAAAATAGTTTGTTTCACTTTTGCTGCAAATATATTTCAGAGTCTTGTTCAAACCTGTCTGTATCTCTTGAAGACATTTCAAGCAACACTGATAATGAAAAAATGATATTTATAACATCAGCTGAAGCAAGAACAAATGCCATATTGCCATTGCGGTTGAGGAAGTTCACTTTGGTGTTGCTATAGTTGCAGAGAAACAGAAAGACACAATTGCATTAATAATTAAATGCAGAAATGACACAAAACAGGGACAGTGCAACAAAGAAATGTCGCTCTGAGAAAGTTGAACATGGATTTTTTTGAGACATACATGACATTTGTTGTCCTGTGGGTCTTAATTGCCATCTTCTATAATGCCTAACCCAGAGAAGAGCAATGCAGATTAACTGCAGGCTACAAGACGTGTGAATATAATGGTTAAGAAAGAAACATGTTGAATCTTGTGTTGCACAGTTTCTACTCCCAAATGCCTATGGCTGATAAATTCTTATGTACACATGCCCAAAGGCGTGAGAACCTCAGTGTCATAAGAACTGCCTCATATCAATTTCATGACTTGGTCCTGCACAACCATCTGCATCTCTGACATGGAGTATACTGCCACCATGTGTTCCAGAAGGGACATTAATTCAATGAATTAAAGCTTGCAGAAGTATAATGCAATCGTGGAAATTCTACTGTATTTTAAATGTAAATTTATGATCCATTTTTTTATCAGTTTTGATCAGTTTTATCATTTTTAAGCTATGAATGATTGCTTCAATTAGTTATCACAACTTACATTTCAACATTAGAATAAGTAATAATATGTTGCTTCAACTCAAGAAAGTAAGCGTTCATGCTTGATTAAAAATGGCACGTGTAGTTTTAACTTATATCAACAAAAACATTTTTTTGCAGTGCAGATGTGCTGTCATGAAAATGTAATGTATTGTTTCATGCTCAAAATCACACATTGTAATCTAAACTCCACCACTACTTTTCAAAATACAATAACACATTAACACAATAAACTGTCTGCCAAAACACTGCAAACATATCTCAAAATCAAATCAGCACAGTGTCATAAAAAACCCTAACTTCAGACAGAATTACAGAGACTGCATTATTTTATAGGTGTCAGATCTGCCCTGAAACAATAGTATATTGTATTAATCATTGATTGTGTTTTGGTTAAAAACCTTCCATCTCCAGGCTGAGAAAAACTCCTCACTGAGGTTGAGGAAAGTGAAGTAAGGGGCAAGGAAGATAGACATCTTTCTCCATTTCTATAAAATAAAATCTTTTCGATAAAATACTTCAGCAAGGTATCTCTGGCTAAAAGTAGCTAATGTTAAAGATAGTGAGTCCATACTGCGGACTGTTCTCGCGTCTTATACAGTGTATGGCAAAAACACATTTCACTGTCTCTTCATATTAAGCTGGTTAAATGTAAATTAATTGAATTGTACCCTTTGCAACAGTAACTAAGGTAGATGGGGCTTCCCAACGGTCAGTTGTGGGAAAAAAGAAAGTCAGAATTGTGAGATATAAACTGAAAATTGCAAGCAAAAAAAAACTGAGATGTGAAGTCAAATTTCTGAGAAAAAAGGTCAGAATTGTGAGATAAAAAAGTCGCAATCACCATGTTTTATTTTTTTGTGGCAGAAACGGGCTTCCATACTTACTGTCCTACAATGTAAGAACCGTGACATTTATTGTTTGCTGCCTGTAAACTGTTAGTCCCGGTTTTCAGAGGTGCATGTGCAATAATTGCTTATGGCTCATGGAATAAGCATGAAAAATATTGTTTAAACCCTTTCCAATAGGCATCTGTGAAGCTTATTTGGATTATACAAAGTTATCTTAAAATACAGAACACAAACTGATATATAAATAGTCATTTGTTTGTATGTTTAGTAACGACACATTTATACTATTACTGTATGTCAAAGGTTCAGGAAAACTGCTCAGACCTAAATATAGCATGTCCTGAAATGAACAACACAGTTCACTCTCTGGACAGGATGAGGTCACATATCTTCTAACAGATCTGACCACATCTAGTGACAGGAACCGAGCAAATGCCTCAGTGAAAAGACACGGTGAAGAGTTCAGGTCAGCTGATGACCAGATGGTATCATATCGCAGGCCCACGTCACACACGCTTGTCTGAATGTATCCAGTAACACCAGTCATCCATCCAGGAGTACCTGGGTATCCAAAGTCAAAAAGCTCAAAGATACTGTACAATGAGCCTGCATTTCTCTTTGCAGCTCTGAAACAAAGTCACAGGTAAGTCTCAAGCGTCGTTCATTAGCACTCTGCTGAGGGACGTCATTCTCACCGGCTGCTTTGCTCGGCATTCTCGACAACCTGTCTGGCACTAAGGCTCTATTTTCAATAAATACAATGTATTTGTGCAGTGGCTGCTTGGAAAATTCCTGCACTGTTTGTTTTTTCTTACTCCCGACCACGTCTCTGATAGCTTTCCAAACCACCTCAGACGTGCTGTCTGGCTGAGGCCTGTTGAGGTGAATGAAGACAAAACTAGTAATGACTACCTTTTTGGCCTTAAGTAGGGTTCTTGAACAGCTTCAGCATTATGTGAATCTTGTGCATATGTACTGTCAATCCTGCTTACAAGCTGGATCTTACAATAATGGCAATAAATATCAAGTTATTAATAATAATCAATACTTTTACTTTTGAGATAAGTGATAACAGATTACACACACACACACACACACACACACACACACACACACAAACACATATATATATCAATTTAATTGCATATAAAATGACCTATACATTGCCATTAGAGTAAAATGAAAACCTAAGCATAGCAGCCTGATAAAAATGCTTATTTTAGATGAAATTTTCAGATGGCATTTAGAGGCTTTTGGACATGAACTCTTCATATATATATATATATATATATATATATATACACATATTTACGTACAGAAATGGGTAGTAACTGATTACATGTAATCTGGATCACGTAATTAATTAGACAATGTCTGAAACAAAGGGATTTCCGCATGTTTTTGTCAGCCAAAGCACTCTGACATGTGATATTTAAGTGAAATATCTCTCAGGAAGTTAATATTAAATTAATTTAACAGCACATTTGCAAGTTCACAGTTCAGTGTTGCTTAATGTAGGTAAACAAATTTCATATTTCTATTTTTGGTGTTCAAGGGTTTAAATAATAGATTTGAAATGTTTATGTTTGACTAGCTTTGTGGAATGGAATGGAAATGGAAAATGGAATGCGTGTGTGTGTGTGTGTATATATATATATATATATATATATATATATATATATATATATATATATATATATATTCTCTGTTTGTTTTTTTACAATCCATCCATATGGTATGTCTACTGGTAAATCTAAAACAAGTTAGATAAAAAAGTAATCTAAAAAGTAGTCAGAATACATCATCTAAAATCAGTAACCTAGATTACACTGTCTATGTATACTTTATATAGGCCTATAAAGAACAGAACAATATAATTATAGATATCATTTTTTTTCTTTCCAAAATCAATATTACAAATTAGTAGTATACTTCTTGTGGACCAAAATGATAAGGACTATAATTATGTTTCAAAATAGTATAACCTTTCTGACCTGTTTATAATAAGACGGTGTGAAGGAGGCTGATGACGCATAGCTGTTATAAGTGGAAGTTGAGCTCGGAAGACGCATCCATTTCAGTCACGGGGGTGTTGATGCTACAGCGCGTCTCAGAGCAGCACTTCTGCGACATGAACGAGCGGGATATCCCCGCTTTCACACTCCTACCGACGACCACCGAGCAGAAAGAGCCCAAACACTACTCTCTGCAAAAACTCTACTGCAGGAATGGAGGATACCATCTCCGGATCCAACCTAACGGGACTGTGGACGCGAGTCGACAAGAGAACGACGTTTACAGTAAGTGTGCAGTATACAGAATTTGATCTATTTATTTTTTGTTATTTTTCCAAGCATACTTGATATAGATGAGACATAAAGTATGTTCTAATATGTAAAAATGTTAACTAAGATATCTGAAATAATGATAAAAGCTTACTAGCTACTACTAATATACAGTGTAAAAATGTAGGCTAATTAATTTGTAACATAAAAAGAACCTGTAACCTTACTGTAAAACTTATTGTATGACAGCTATTTTAAAGGTAAAAGCAGTGAAAGCAGGATTAGTGGCCATTAGGGGTCATGAGACTGGACTATACCTGGCAATGGACAAATATGGAAAACTTTACGACACTGTAAGTTTTTTAATTAGTTTTATATAAAATGTAATGTAATTCTGAACACAAAAATGCATTAACCTATATGACCATTTAATGCACTGAATTAAATATTTCATATATCCATATGCACATATTTACACCTCCATCGATTTGAGTTTTTAAAACTAGAGTATGATGTTTAAACTTGTTGAAATCCTGAAGTCTGATTCATTAAAGTGACGGTTGTAAAGAAACACACCCCTGGTCTGTGTTCTGTGTGTCAGGTCATGTTGAACGATGAGTGTTACTTCATTGAGAAGATAGAGGAGAACCACTACAACACATACCGCTCACAGAGGTATCAGGAGAGCGGAGACTGGTACGTGGGCATCAGAAAGAATGGATGGGCAAAAGACGGCTCCAAAACACACAAGGGCCAAAATGCAATCTACTTCCTGCCAATTCCAGTGGATGGCAGCATACAGTAACTTGTGTGTTGATCAGAGGCCCTTAAAAGCTCTCTAAAAAACTGTAAACTCTAAATGCAAAGACAATGCTTAATTAGCCATTATAAATATATATATTTATATATAAGAGAGAGAGAGAGAGAGAGAGAGAGAGAATTATGTATATATGTCTTTTGTCAGTTAATGTGAATGTGAATGAAGATTTTTTTTTTCTTAAAGATTGCCATTGTATTGTTTTGAACAAATACAATTATTATGATATAGCCTGATCCTTTTCCTCTGTTAATATGCTGCATATAAAGGCTACTGAATAAGTACACATATACTGTATATTTAGGCTGTACGTAAGCACTGAAATATATCTCAAATAGCCTAGCTTCACTGTGAAAATACTGTGAAAAGTACTTTTAGTAGTGCAAAAAAACCCATTTTAACCATTTACTATCAAATAAAAGTCAATAAAACTGATGACGCTGTTACAAACACATTGGAATCAAAGGAGTTTATCGTTTAGAATGATTGTGAATCCAAAATATATCCACAACAGCTGTGAAGTCACATATTTCAAATCCTTAAAGTACACAATTAAAACATATTCTTTCAATAAGCGTTATATTTATATATATATATTCAACTCAGACCTGTTGATGACGCTTTTTGAAGAGTTTCTGGCATGTACTGTGTACCAAAGTTATTATAATAACAGCACAGTTTTTGGACTTTTGTTCAGTTTTTCTGCTCTGTGCATCCCACCTGACTGTGCTTTTGGACTGTATAAAGCAGTAATTAGAGCATGTGTTTAGCAGCAGTAGGAGGATATAAAATACGCCAAGGGAAACAAAAGAGCTTTTCTTTGGCCCGGTGTAATGTTGAACACAGTATTGAGTTAAACAATTAAACAATATCTACCTAATGAGCTCTTTGAGACTGATAAACCTCCAGTATTGTTTCTTACATGATTATCAGTCATGCTACCATGTTATCAAACAGTGTTATTTTAGCATTATTGTTCATTGCTATCATTTGTTTTTATAAACATTTTAATAAATTTGTATAAATTTTAATATGTGTCATTTTTACCGCCCCCCCCCCAATATTTCTCTTTAGCTTTAGTTTTATTTTAGTAATTTAAGTACTTTTCTTTTTTTCCATTAGTTTGCACTCATTTTTGTTTCTTTTTTAAAGTGTTAATTCAGCTAAAAAGAATTAAGTTTTAATTCAGCTTAATTTCAATCAACAAAAACATAGTTTTTTTTAATAATTACAAAATTGCAAACAATAAGTGCAAAAGTGCAATATATATATATATATATATATATATATATATATATATATATATATATATATATATATATATAATATATAATATACATGTATATATGTATATTAGGGCTGGTAAGCGATCCAAATTTTTTAATCTAATTAATTACATGATGTGGTGATTAATTAATTGAATTAATCGCACATCTAATTTGGAGAAATTACTCCCAAAAGATAATTTAAAGTCATTGTTATGTAAAGCATCAAACAGAGATTACAAAAAGTAGGTTCAGCAAAAAAAAAAAAAATGTTTGATAAAATGTATTACATATAGCCTACTCTTTTGGACCATGTGAGTAAATGATGACATAATTGTTATTTTTTGTTGGGTGAACTATAACTTTAAAAAAAAAAAAAAAGTGAAGTGACATTCAGCCAAGTGTGGTGACCCATACTCAGAATTTGTGCTCTGCATTTAACCCATCCGAAATGCACACACACAGAGCAGTGAACACACACAAACACACTGTGAACACACACCCGGAGCAGTGGGCAGCCATTTATGCTGCGGCACCCGGGGAGCAGTTGGGGGTTCGATGCCTTGCTCAAGGGCACCTAAGTCGTGGTATTGAAGGTGGAGAGAGAACTGTACATGCACTCCCCCCACCCACAATTCCTGCCGGCCCGGGACTCAAACTCACAACCTTTCAATTGGGAGTCCGACTCTCTAACCATTAGGCCACGACTTCCCACGTGGCCTAAACAAACTTTAACAATTTGTTTTCTTTATTTTATTATTATTTCTATGAAAATAGTAAATTATTTATTTAATGAAATGATACTCTAAATAATAAACTAAAACTGCCAGTAGGTGGTGTTAAATGTCTTAATGATTAAGTCATTGAGTCATTTATTCATTCATTTGATTCGTTCAAATGGCTGATTCATTCAGGAGTGAAGTAAAAGGTTCTTTATGAATGGTTCATTGAATCATTAGGCTTGTTTGACCTGAAGTGGATCATCAGCATCAGACCGATCGGTGGGTGACATCAAAAAACCACAAGAGCTTAGAGAGCAGACGACTCCTTGTGCTTTTGAATCGCTCTCGCTGTACTTTGATGTCAAACACAGATCGGTCTGTGCAGTGCCACTTCAAAGCCACCGCGACTATGAATAATGGTTCAATGTGCCAAATGGTTCACCAAATTCATTCAAAATGTGGAACAAGTAATGAAATACTGCTGTAGATTGCTCGGGGATGAACAGTTCTGCTTTGTCTTCATCTTCTGGTTGGCAAAATTGATTAAAACTGTCAACATTGTGTCTAAAATAACACAATATTAAGTTCTTAATGAACTGTTGTATACGATGAATATCACATTTGTACTCGTGTGATATTGCACTTAGCCTACTTCTCGTGTGATATTTCTTAAAGGTACAATTTGTAAGATATTTGCAGTAAAATATCCAAAAACCACTAGACTAGTGTTATATATTTTGTCCAGCTGATTACTAACAATATCTCTAATGTTTTCAACTACTTGTAAATCATGAGAAAATTCCCATTCTAAACAGTGACACAGGGCAGTGCAGTCGCCTGTCATTGACGTCAGTTACCCTTTGTTACCTTTACTGACGTAGAAACCACATGACAACAGTGTCCTGGACAAATGCGGAAGCAGTGTCTAGCGTCCAGCAAACCACTAGCTTGCTTCAAGCAGTTCCTTATTTAATTTTTCTTGCACGTTTTATGGTGGATTGTGTTACTTATTTATGGAACATAATTACTGTTTACCGTCTGCCGCTCATTCTGTCGACAAGGACAGCTCCCGTAAACGTTAGCGTACGGGCCAACCAAACGACCCAAGAAGAGTTTGGGACAAGAGGAGAGAAAGAGCGAGGATCAATGTAGATGTTCCATTTTCTAGATGGAGAGAGCTTCGTGACAAACTTCAACTAGAAAGAGATGCCGATCTCGCTTGTGTTTTACTCGACAGGTGAGTTGTTTTGATTTGTATCTTTACAGAAAATGTATGCTATTATAACGACCAACAAGATTAGTATTATGGGACATACACGGCAAACACGGGGCCCGCACGAGGACGCGTCTGATCCATCGTCTGATCGCGTCTTTGCATTGACTTTGTATGTAATCTACTAGCGCAAATTGTTGAACTCGCGTTTGCTATGTATGCCCAATTATTGTGTTTGAATGTACACAAGTGTATATATGTGTTGAACAAGTGGTTATCATTTTCATATCATCTGACTAAACAGTAATCATCCAATAAATCCATGATTATCTTTCCGTCTGATTGATGGCTGTCAGCGGTTGGGTAGAAGACAACATATCCCATCATTCCAAGCTCCTTCTTAGCGTCATCAAAGCACGCGATTGTTATTGTTTTGGTAGTGCGCACTCTAGTGGCAGGTCCTACAACCTGTACCTTTAACTATGTGATGTAAATATGAGACACAATCTCAAACGGGCGTTTTGCCCCATATCTTGAATTTTAGGGATATTCTCTAGGCTCCATCACGCAGTAAATTGTTGCCCTGCCTCATATTAGTCATCAGTCGACTGTATCAAATGGCAGATGATCCACATACAGTAAGTCTGGGATGGGGCAAGTGCATCAAACGCATTAATAATTTTAACACGTTATTTTTCCCCATAATTAATTAATCTAATTAATGCGTTAAATTACCAGCCCTAATATATATATATATATATATATATATATATATATATATATATATATCTAGATAGATAGATAGATAGATATACTTTGTTGATTTGTAATTATACAACTACTGGCCAAATATACTTAATTAACTTTATTTCAGGCAATTATTATTATTTTAAGGTTAGCTTTTACATCTCTGATTGAAAAAAAGAAGTTTAATACAACAGAAACAAGTCTCTGTTATTTTTGTTTTAATTTTGCAGCGCACTGAGGAGAGCTGTGTAATTACTTTTTTAAAGATTTTGGAGTTATGTTTTTGGCTTGGCAACTGATAAACCAGGAAAAAAGTCAGTTCTGGGAAAAGACACTGTTTTGTTCCACTGTTTTGTTTTTGAGAAAATCAATTTTCAATCGAATGTAAAATTCATCAGGAAAATTGTTGGACACAGATTGTACTTTCCCCAGCAGATGGCGGTAATGTATCTAATGAGCCACTTTTCTGTTGACTTGGGCAGAAAATGGCAATCCTCCACACATTTCTGTGTAACCTCAGAATATATTACTGAAACTTTCTTGTAAGAGTTTGACTGTAAATTATTTACAGGATGCAAACTGATATTTAGTATAGACAAAAGAATGCAGATAATGGGCTGTCTTGCTTACGTAAAGGTACTGAACTTTATGGAGCGACAGCTGAAACAAATGGCTAATTGCAGCAGTAATGCTAGGAAATGAGACTCCCTTCTGTAAACAGTTAAAAGCTGAAGAATGAAATAAGAAAGTCCAAGAACTGTTTTAATAAAGCAAATCTGTGAGCTTTAAAAGACAAACACACACACATTATCAAACAAACAGATGTAAGATTGCATATCCACCCACACAAGCACAGGGGAGAGCTCTCACACACACACACACACACACACACACACACACACACACACACACACACTCACAGCCCTGCACCCTGGCCTCCAGCCTTTGGGGCCACGGTTGGAGCAGGAAGGGAGCCATTCACTGTAAACTGAACAAGCAACAGCTTCCTCTGGGACTCCCCCAGCGCAACTGCAGCCAAGATACCAGCATTATAAAGCACTTTGACAGACCCCTGTCAAAGCGGAAGACAAATCATCCCAAAATTGTACAAACACTCCATCATTACCTCAAGTACACACACACACAAACCCCCTCCCTCTGCACCGTGCCTCCGGAGACTAGTCTTCAAACTCTCATCTAGAAGCGGAGCGTGTTCCATTCCATCCAGGACGGAAAGAGAGGGATGCATGCCGGTCAGCTGATTCCAGTGTAATTAAAGACTGCTTTCCATCTGCTGAAGCACTTTGCAACGTCCCGAGCGGCTGCGAAAGCTATGAGGCTGAAGGGGGGAGGATATGAAGAGGATGGAGGAAGAAAGAAGAGGGTGGGGGGTGTTGGGGTGGAATGGAGAATTCTTTACGGTGCGCCTCGCATGCTTGCGGTAGGGCCTCGGGGATCAGCTTATTAGGATCCAGCCCTTCTAGTGTTCAAAACTGCAGATCTGGGCTGTGTGGACACTTTCTCCAGGAATCCTTGTGCTCTTTAAGCGTTCGTTTGTAACACTATTGCAGGGCTGTCATCTGAGGGACGATCGGGGATCGTAAAGGAGAAGTGCTCTCTAACACAGATTTAGACAGATTTGTGAGCAATATTTGAGAGAAATAGGCCTTTTGTGTACATAGAAAAAGTATTAGATCTTCAGTCTAATACTTCTAGTATTAGAAGTTCAGTTCATGAAAAATGGGGGCAAAAACAAAAGTGTTGGGTTTATAATTTTGTTCAGTGTATTTTTGAAGGCCAGCTTCGAAGTCGGCATCACCCTGATTGCCTCAAAAAAATAAAATAAAAAAATAAAAAAATAAATAATAATAATTTTACATTGGCTTTTGGATATAAATATATGCAAAATATATGTTGTAAACAGTGAAGCTCAATGAAATGAATTTTTGAAACAGAAAATATATTTAGTTTCAACCCTCATCTACAGTACCAAGATATATTTCAAAATGTATTTCAGGGGCAAGAAAATACATTTCCAATTTTACTGTAGCATCCATTTGTGCTAAATGTGGAAGGAATAGCCAAGAGATCAAAACTACATTACTAATAATCTAATCATGCTTATTTTATAATAATAATCATAATATTATATTGTTTCATAAGCTTATTTTATCATTTAATTTTATTTAAAAATGTTTATATGCACATATGTGTTATAGACACGATTTTCTTTAAATGTGAGATACTTTTTTTTTGAGATTATGTTTTATTTTAAATATATTTATGTTTTTAAAATATGGTTTTAATCATAATTCTGCAAATATACATTTAAAGCATATTTTAGCAAATATATCTGTGGTATAAAAAATAAAAAATTTAATATATAATTTTTAAACAATTAACTATTTATGTATTTATTTATTTATTCATTTATTTTTATTTATTTATTATTATTATTGTCATTCAGAGTTCCTTGTTCATCATGACAATTTTCAACAAAAAACTAAAAAAAAATTAACAACTATGATTTTTTGAACCCTAAATACAATCCGAGGAAGTAAAAAGCTAAACACAGGCTATAAACGAAATCAATCAGGGTCACATGACTTCAATGTCACTAATACGCTTTAACTCTTTTAGTCTTTATTTAAAACCTCTTCCCTAAAAGATTTTCAAGAATTTAAACTCAATCAGGATATAAAGGTGTACTAGTGAGTAGATGAATTTACTTGTTGGGCATGATGATGTTTAATGTCTCATTTTGGAAACTAATTAGCAACTGCCTTTAAGTAAAACCTTTTTAAAAAATCACAGTGGTGGTTTTACTGATGTACTTTATGTCATAGAATAAAATGTGAAATATTTTGAGCTTGTGTTAACCACAGACCTTACTTCAGGCATTAACCAGAAACCCCAATCTCCATGGCGTTGGAACCAGAAGTGCTAAAACTCATTTCCAGGTTTTCCAGGCTTTGTGAAGCACTCTGTAGTACCAATTAACTCATCAATATTTGGTCTCAGAAATTTTCACTCAGCCATATATGGTTATGTAGTGAGATTCATCCACCACAGTGCAATAATTCATGTGCAGTAATCCCAATGCTACATTGTCCTGGGAGGCTGCCAGGTTATTGCGTCAATGTCTTGACTCTCTCTCTCTCTCTTTTGTCCTATGTATTTATAAAATCCACAAAATCATGTTGTGTAACCAACATGCAGAAACATGAAGGAGTCAAAAAGATAAAACATGAAAATGGTGTCACTGAGGACAGTAGACCCTCATGTGTGTAAAAGTCAATACATCTCTCAAAATATCAGATCATTTGAGCTTTTTATGACACACTGCCATTCAAAAGATATTTAGTTGTTTTAAAGAAGTATTTTAGGCTCATCAAGGCTGCATTTATTTGATAAAAAAAATATAGTAATACATTAATATTGTAAAAAACTATTGTTATTTAAAATAACAGTTTTCTATTTTAATATACTTTAAAATATAGTTTATTTCAGTGATGCAAAAATGAATTTTTTTAGCATCATTACTCCAGTCTTCATGATCGTTCAAAAAATCATTCTAATATGCTGATTTATCATCACTGTTGGAAAGAGTTGTGCTGCTTATAAACTAAAAACCAAATCACCTCAATGGAAAAAAAAATTATAATCAGTACAGCTCCTGCCAGATTTGAGGAATGTTGGCCCAAACTATAAAGTAAGATGCAATAGATTTATATTTTGCGGCGAATAGTGATTTAAAAAGCTTGTGACATATTATGCAATATTTCAAAACTAAAATGTCAAAAATGACACTGAGAACTGACTTGGCCAAGTCTTTCGGGAACATCTGTGCTTAGTAACTCACGCATTCAGTGTGTTGTTCACCTTTTCCACTTCCTGTGAGAGGCTGTGAGATATCAGCGAGATTTCCATAACAACCAGAAAGCCCAGTTCACACACCACATTCTCGTTTGTCACACCTCCCATTCTTAGGCACATAACTGGCCGATTCATCGGCGGAAAGAGCTAAAAATAGTCTCTCATCCTCCGAACTATCTAAAGATGAGCGCGGCGTTCCGATAACAAATACATGGCAGCTGTACTCTCCCTTTGTGCGTCACACTAACACAAGCGAGGCTATCTGCAGGATGCCTTCTCGATATTCCCAGGATGTGATACAGCACAAGTTATTACATCTCCATCCAGAGCACAGGAAGTCCACCTCCTGTCTTTCATACTTCCTGATTATAAACCCTCTTGGCAGGAGAGTGTGAATGGAATATTACACTCTTTTATCCCTGTCCCATTTCTTTGATGAGCTGTTATACATCCTCAGGAAAGAGAATATTGACACTAGCTTCAATAATTAAGTGGCCGTCAGAGACTGTTCTCATCTAAACTGCCCTCTTATGTGCTGAAGAGCTTTATTTTTGCCATGAAACTGGATCATATAGCACATGTTATGATAATAAAAACATTTTTTGTCTTGTTTTCTGCACAGAAGCCCAGTCATTGGGGTTTGAGAAAATTGTCTTAAAATATGTCAAGGAATAACATAACCGGGTTCTCCTAAAAATCTTATTTAACTGTCTTTCTTCTGTGGAACACAAAAGAAGATATATTTAGAGGAATGTTTGCACGCTCTATTCCACACAATGAAAGTGAATGGTGCGATTTGTTCTAAAGTCTACTGAAGACATGCGGTGTGAGGAAACATGAACCCAGCAGGCACAGGATGTCAATGTAATGTCAGGTCGACGTTGCATTTTGGTTGAGAATGAAAACCGGGTGACATCAGTATTTGATGCAAATTTGACATTAACTTAACAGTGGATTTTAGTTACACAAACTAAAAACAACAGTTATCCATATTAGTTGATGTCAGTATTGGACATCAAATTAACACTGACAAAGTTGAATTGACCTTGAATTTTGGTCAACTGACGTCACAATCGAAATTATTACACTAACCAAATATGACATAAATATGACATAAGGGTTCACTCAAAATTCTGCAGAACACGACAACAACATCAAAAACAAAATCAGGCTTCATAATGATTTTTAAAAAAAAAATGATATCTTCTTTTGGGTTCATAGAAGAAGAAGAAAAAGGTAACCCAGGTTTGGAATAAATGAAGGTGAGTTAATGATGACCGCATTTTCATTTTTGGGTGAGTTCTGAGCTCTCAAATGTTTCATGTTTGTGTATATTGGGAGTAACAGTGCTGGTAGTAACTGATTACATGTAATCTGGATTACGTAATCAGATTTAAAAAATGGAGTACTCTGGATTAAATTACATTTTTTTTAAATGCTCATAATCGGATTACAGTTACTTTTATGGAATACATGATTACATATTATTCATAAAATGTATTTTATCCATAATTTATTCTAAATTCTCTTTCTTAAAGTTTCCTTTCTAAAATAATCTCAAAAAAATTATTTTGCTAAATTATGCAAATTACTAAACAATGGTGGTGAATAGTTATAAGACACTTATTCTTCATCATATCTTCAGTTCCTGAATTTCAGTAATTCTGAACAAAAATATTTCATACCTAGAAGACTTTGGGGCGTGTAATGTCATTGCTGTTTTCATGTTCATTAATATTTTTCATGAAATGCAGAGAATTTTTGTCAGCCAAATCCCTTTGACATAAAATATTTACTTAAAATATCTTTGAGGAAGCTTTTTATCAACTCCAGTTTTTACATTAAGACCAGTTTGGGAAACCATGGTGAAATGTAATGTTTAATGCATTACCTAAAATAAGTAACCTAGATTACTACAGTTTTGATCATTTAAGCTGTAGTCAGTAATGGGCTTTAGTTTGTAAGTATAATCTACCTGACACTGATCGGTACACCAGATTTGACATCAATGATTTCCAACTTTTTATTTAACTGTGTTTCTCACAAAAAAATAGTTGCATTATTCTAAAAAGAAATATATCACATGACTTGTATGGATGCTTTTATGATCATTTTATTGTAGCAATGCACGATATTATCGGGCTGATATCGGAATTGGTTAATAATGGCTTTAAATATAAATATCGGCATCGGCCTGGTATGAAAAAAATATGCCGATGTCTTGCCAATAAGAGGAATACATGAACTCACATGTGCTCAGGGTGTGCTAGTGATTAGATCAGGTCAGTGTGGCTCATTCTTGAAGCAAAGTTTTGTCTGAATGATGATTAGATTGACTGTTTTTAATCTGTGAAAGCAGTACAGAATGCGTTCGGTTTATGATAGAGTCAACAGTAGCACATGCAGCAGCATCCTCCCCCAGGTCCTAACGCCCGTTCTGTAAGGAGTTTTAATCCGTAGGGGGCGCTGTTGGACTACTTCTAATTAAATTAAAAGTAAAATAACCTACATAAATAACATATAGACTGTTTCTGATTAAATAAAGCAGTAATTGATGTCATATGAAAGGTCAGAAGCCTCATCTTACATGAAAAAAAAAACAAATAAAAATCAAACATGACACTTGTAAATTAAATAAATGTATATATAATTTGTTATTTTTCAAACAAATTATAAGGATTAAAAAAAAGCTTAAATGTAGCGTTAAAAAAAACTTCATTACTGTTTATTTAATTCTAACAAATAAGTTATAATTTCTGCATAGGAGAGACTTGGTGTTGTTTTTAAACAAAAGGAAATATATCGGTATTGGTATCGGTCAAAATGATTTGAACAATATCGGTATACCCGATTGGCTAAAATCCAATATCGGCATCCCTTTTTTATAGTGCTTTTCTGTCATTTTTTTTTTTGTGACAAAAATAATACCGATTTGTAACTAGATTTGTCAACAATGCCAATTTACATTCCTGTGTGAACTATTCCTTTAATGTTCTCATAGAAAAAAAAATCTCTATTTAGAAGGCAGCGTGTAACATGCGCACCTCCTTTTTCCTAATAAAAGCACATCCGAGGACCGTCATCTATAAAACAAATGTGGCCTCTGAATGTCTGATGTTTTAACGTCCATCATCACTTCCTTTTTCCTTTTCCAGCCATTCTCTACATAGAATCCCATTGGAATTAAAATAGCCACTGTCTAACCTAACAACAAACAAAAACCACTGAGTCGTGGCCCTATTTATGGTAAATGCCTCACATACCAAGTATAACCCAGGCATCTCTTTCCATTTATGATGTCAGTGCTGCAGGCTACACACACACATACTTATGTATGTATACACACACCCATTCTTTTTTGTCTTTCATTCTTTGCCTCTTTTTTGAGTTGCATCCTCTCTTGTGAAAGAGCAGGATAGCTGCTGTAATTATTCCCTTATTCACAGGAATGTCCAAACAAATAGCCTTTTTGAAGCGAGCCATTGTCTCAATGTGGGAGTGGATCAGGCCGGGCACAGGAGGTACGGAGCAGCTTCCTGTGGACGGGATGTCTCGAGTGAAGCCACGCAAACACTCCCCCGACCCTAAAAGTCCCTGTTGACCAAAGTCCTAATTTTAGGACAGATGATCAGACACTTCCTGGGAGGATATAAATGTAGATTTGTGAGACATTACGCAGAAGAGTCAAACATCCTTTCAGAGAATCCTAAATGCAGTAGGACCTTTTCAGAATATAGTATACAAACACATTATACAAACATATTTGGACTGTATAGCCAGAGGAGAACTGGCCCCCTGCTTCAGCCTAGTCTACTTGTTTCTTTTTTCTCCATTATCAAACATCAAAAGGTTTTCCTTCCTAGTCACAGTTGCCTATTATATTATTTATAAGTAAAAAAGAAGTGTGCTTAAGTTTATCGAACTTTTAGTTTACTTCAAACCATTTAAGTATATTAAAAAACTGTACTTGCAAAGTATATAATATTAATGAAATGAAAGAACACTTAGGTTTACTTAATGATGTAACTGTATATGCTGTAATAATGTTGTGACGAGTGGGGCGGGGCCGAGGGACATGGGAGCGAGGCCGGGGGAGTGATTGGAGATGAACTACACCTGTTCGTCCCACCGGTCTCGAGGCCCATGGAGGAGATGGAAGGATATAAAACTGGAGCGACGACAGTGAAGGACGAGAGAGGACCAGGCCTGGGCTTTTAGTTGTGTTTTGGTTTTATTTTATGCGCACCAGTCGTCCGTGAGGGGCTGGTGCGCTGTTTTGGGTTTATTTTCCTTTATTAAAATGTTGTTTGATTGTCCGCCGGTTCCCGCCTCCTTCTTCCGGATGAATATGAAGGTTGATATCGTTACAGTGGTGCCGAAACCCGGGAGAAGGAGGGACGCGCTGCTGAAGATCCCTCGCCGCTGTGGTGAATCCGCGGTGCCATCGAGCTGGCGAGGAGTGTGCCGCCATGGACGCTCGAGGCGGTGGACTGGAGCGAGTTGCCGGGGACGGGCGAGCTCGCTACCGGCCGCCCACGATGTGGAGAGACGGCTGCCGTCCGTGAGGGAGCGGAGGAGTCGGCGCCGTTCGCCAGGTGGCCGGAGCCTGCTGCCTCCGCCGGAACGGGGAGGAGCAGGGAACGGGGGACTCCTGCCGGCTGCCCAAAACCGGAGGAGCCGTCGCCGTCCACCGGGCGGCGGAGGAGTGTCGTGCCGTCCGCCGAGGGCCGTCCAGTGCCACCGCCAGGCACCGCGGAGGAGATCACCCAGCTGGTGGAGGGCCGAGCAGCGGTGCGTCTGGGAACCGGAATTTTTTTTTTTTTTTTTTCCTCTCTCCCCTCTCTCGTCTCTGTCGCTCCTCCTTCCATCTCCTTTTCTCTCGCCTCGCCTGTCCTACCCCCAGGTTCCCGCAGGTCCCCGGGAGCGGCCCCCCCGGAGGGAGGGGGGGGGGGAGTAGAGCGCAGTCTCGGGAGTACCCCCCGGCCTGCGAGGGGCGATGGGGGTATGTGACGAGTGGGGCGGGGCCGAGGGACATGGGAGCGAGGCCGGGGGAGTGATTGGAGATGAACTGCACCTGTTCGTCCCACCGGTCTCGAGGCCCATGGAGGAGATGGAAGGATATAAAACTGGAGCGACGACAGTGAAGGACGAGAGAGGACCAGGCCTGGGTTTTTAGTTGTGTTTTGGTTTTTATTTTATGCGCACCAGTCGTCCGTGAGGGGCTGGTGCGCTGTTTTGTGTTTATTTTGTTTTATTAAAATGTTGTTGATTGTCCGCCGGTTCCCGCCTCCTTCTTCCGGATGAATATGAAGGTTGATATCATTACAAATGTCAAATTCACAGTTTTACTTTTAAATTAAATTTTAAAATCATGATTTTAAATCATGATTCAAAGAAGTACACTAATTTAGTTTTCTGACATACTAAAGCACACTTAAAAAACTTGGTTATTAATTTTATTACACATTATCCATATTTTGAAGACATTTAAACATACTTAAGTCCTACTTAAGTTCAAAAAGTAAAACTCAAAAGGCACTCTTTAGTTGAACTACTTGCAATGAATAAAAATGTAAATGATAATTTAATTGTAACAAAAATATTTAATTATAAATATATTGCCATTAAGTGTTTGAAAACATTAAATAAAATTTGAACAAGTATATTTTACTGTTATAATACATTCTCTTTTTAAAAGAATGCTAAAATGTACTACTCTTATGAACAGGTTCTCAAAAAAGTTCACGGTTAAGTTTGATTTATTTAGACAGATCACTCATGCACTGAACCATTTGCAGGAATTTCTCACACCAAAGTAGTAAAGGGATATTTTTTTTTCTAATGGACTTTTTCAGCATTATTGCAAACACTTGTCATTAAGGAACACTGAATAATTTTGCTGTTACAATAAAATGTCAATACTAACTAACCTCACATTAAAATGAAAATACACAGAGCACTAATCTCAGATCAAAAATGACATATTACGAAAGTGACTTAAAATCTGTAATCATATTAAAAAAGTCTGCACATAAAAAACAGAAGAAGAAATAAACAGAATGCTGTATAAAGAGGATTTTTACCTGGCATCTATTGTACCAAAAAAAAAAAACCTTGTCTTTTATCAATTCTCAGATTTATAAAAAAGAAGCCACCATTCTGATGACTGATTGAAACACCCTACTAAATTTCAGTTGTGTCCTACAATAGAACAGAACTTCCAGCTTTCCTGTAGAAGCATTACAGAAAATGCTAGGCCTGTGTATGTAAGTGCATCAGTCATCTGTGTATTTACAGTAATGGGTTGGTCAGGAAGCCTGCAGGTGTTGTTGGCATTGCATTGAGAGTTCATTTCTGGTAGGACAGGCTGCTGGAGTGTAATAAAGGTGCCTTAGAGCTGCAGTGGGTGTGGTAAGAGGTGGTTAGAGGGGATTTTCAAGCTTACTGGCCGTAGTCCTCAGGAGAGACGTGTCGCTTCCTGTCTGGAAGAGTCTGAGAGCTCTGGACACAGATCTGTGTGAGAGATGAGCTGTTTGTCTAACTGTGCGCTGTAGTCTTCCTTTTTACTCTTCCGTGACTGCTGTTTTTACAGTGCTCAGAATGCAGCTCATTTATTCATTCGTCTTCTCTAGAATGATTAATTCAGCTTTAACTCCATCCAATTTGTTTTGTTGATAAGGTTATAGATAGGGTATTATCAAGTTATTTATTTTTTTGAAAGCATTATACATTAGCTATCTAACCAACAGTGTTTGAATCAAATCTAATCTTTCTGTTAACATGCTTGGATACAGCACTCTGTGAACCGACAGCTTCTTTGGCAGTGAATGTTTGTGTCTTACCCTCCTTGTGAAGGGTGTCAATGATTGTCTTCTGGAAAACTGTCAGATCAGCAGTCATCCCCATGATTGTGTAGCCTAATGAACCAAACTGAGAGACCATTTTGAAGACTCAGGAAACCTTTTCAGGTGTTTTGAGTTGATTAGCTGACTGGCATGTTACCATATGTTGAGATTGTGAATTGGTGGGTTTTTGTTAAATGTGAGCCAAAATCATCACAATTAAAAAAACCAAAGACTTAAACTACTTCAGTCTGTGTGCACTGAATTTATTTAATACACGAGTTTCACAATTTGAGTTGAATTACTGAAATAAATGAACTTTTCCATGACATTCTAATTTATTGAGATGCACCTGTATATATTACACTTATACTTATTTCCAAACACAACATATAAACAATTTACCACAATAAACAATATATTTAACAAAAAAATACAAGCACTTAATTTTTGTTTTAATTTTTTTTTCTTTATAAATTTCTTATAATAAATCACATTTATTCAAGATAATTTTAAGTTTGTTACATTTTTCTTTTAAGTTTGAGTCCTATCCAAAATCTAACAGACATTGACTGTATTGTTGTAAGATTTGGATACTGAATTTTATTTATTTTTAATTTAATTGTATTATTTTATAGAATTATATATATATACAGTACAGACCAAAAGTTTGGACACACCTTCTCATTCAAAGAGTTTTCTTTATTTTCATGACTATGAAAATTGTAGAGTCACACTGAAGGCATCAAAACTATGAATTAACACATGTGGAATTATATATGGAATTATATACATAACAAAAAAGTGTGAAACAACTGAAAATATGTCATATTCTAGGTTCTTCAAAGTAGCCACCTTTTGCTTTGATTACTGCTTTGCACACTCTTGGCATTCTCTTGATGAGCTTCAAGAGGTAGTCACCTGAAATGGTCTTCCAACAGTCTTGAAGGAGTTCCCCGAGAGATGCTTAGCACTTGTTGGCCCTTTTGCCTTCTGTCTGCGGTCCAGCTCACCCCTAAACCATCTCGATTGGGTTCAGGTCCGGTGACTGTGGAGGCCAGGTCATCTGGTGCAGCACCCCATCACTCTCCTTCTTGGTCAAATAGCCCTTGATGCCTCCAGTGTGACTCTACAATTTTCATAGTCATGAAAATAAAGAAAACTCTTTGAATGAGAAGGTGTGTCCAAACTTTTGGTCTGTACTGTATAATATATATATATATATACATATATAATACATTTTTTTTTCTTTTTTTTCATACTGAATCGTAAAACTAACACTGTTCTCAGGTAAGTGTAAGTTTGCAAAGTTTCAGTGTCATTCTTTAGCTTTTTGTGAATTTTTTTGTATACATTGCTGTAACCTATATACTAAATAAATGATAATGACAGCTTAAAACCAGAACAATGAAGACTTAACGTTTGCTTTGTCCTTGTGCTAGCTTCTGTCAGACTCCACAGCAAGAGAAGGATTTCTAATCAGAGGTCCCTTTGGAGCCGGTGAAAGGAGCAGTTCCATGGTAGACTAGAGAAGAACAGCAGCCTTTGGGGCCCTGCCGGTGGAGGCCAGCTCACACATCACTGCTCGCCTGCTTCTTTGTATGCATGTGGAATTAAAAGGATGTGGGTGAAAGTTTGTGAGGAGAAGAAGCAGAACTTCTGTCCATTCACTCCTTAAATCTCACACACAACTGACTCAAGATCTTCAAAAGAGAGAAACATTGAGCACTGAACGACTGACATTCTGCTGGTTTTACATTGTGAGCAACTTTACTTGTTCCTTTTTTTTTTCATGGTGTAAATTACAAGATGGACCACATCCTGATCTTTTTAAACCTATATAGCAAACCTCCAAGACAGTAATCTCTTACAGGAAAGAGATACTTGGCAAAGGACAGCTTGCTGACTGATACATATAGACTCACGTTTCCGTACCATAAATGGGGAAATATCAGTTTACATTCTTTAAAGGGCTTAGATTTTCATTTGACAATGACAAAAGGAATTGTTTTCTGTTGTATGCCTCATTTTATGACATGAACCAGAGAATTGTGTTAGTAGAATGAAAAGAATGTGTACAAGACAACTGGGCTATTCAGAGCAGGTAATGCAGGTGTTGGGCTCAAAATAAACATGAAATGTTATTCCAAAACACATTTTACTTCCGTATTGGGATGTATTTACAAATGAAACAGGATATAAAAAAAAGGGTGGGAAGGTAGGTGTAAGATACCAAAGTTTGCAAGTGAGGTGAATTAGAGGCTTTTGATTAAAAGCATGATATAATATTTTATTGAAATGATTATAATTTAATTTAATTTAATTTAATTTGTTTAGCTACAGAACTATATTTTATCAATTTAAATTATAAAAATTGGAAAATACTTTAATTATAAATATTTCCCCCCTTTGGAATGCAAGTATTGATGAAGACCAGACCAGAAAAGTAAATAAAGAATGTAAATAGAAACTATTTTATTTCATACTGACTTCAAAAGGAACGACAGGTAAAGAAAGGTTAGTTATAATCAAAAGCAACATTATTCATATTCATAAAGTACATTTATTGTAGTACTGCTTTATTTATTTATTTGTTTGATTGTTCGCTTGGTTAGACACTGACATGCACAATATCAAGATATGGACTAAAAAATGAGGTCAAGTTGTAATATCAGAATTGTGTAAGTCATAATAAGCAAAATCACTCCATAAACATAAAAAATAAAATGTTTGCATCTTGAGATTAGCAGGATGCATGAGTACCATTCAAATGTTTTGCAAAGCTTTGCAATGGAGCTAGACACGGCCTTCACAGAGTTGTGTGTGTGTGTTCAGAGCACTTGTGCTCTGGCGAGGTTTCCCCACTGTGCCCCTTAGCACAGCGTATACAGTTACTCACATCCCCAGGAAGCGTAGGTATGACATCACCCTTATCAGCCACTAACGCTCAGCCTCTACAAGAGCAGGGGGAGCGCAGGAAGACAGGAGAGGCTGTGAGATGGATTACAAGGAGAGGAAGAGGAAGGCTTGAGATTGTTTTTTTTACATTACAAAGGTGTTTTAAATTAGTGAAGAAACACAGTGGATCACAAGCAATGGGATCCTTCAAACAGCTGAAATTTGTTCAATCATATTCATATTAAATGCTAAATCTATTAAGAACTTGTATGGGCCAGATGTACTGATAAAACATAAAAGGAACATTTTTAATGCACTGTTAGTTGCTTTGGATAAATTGACCATTAGAATATATATTTATATAATGACAACTTTCTGAGTGGTTTGCATGGTACAATACATGACAATGTTAATGTGCTTGGTCTTGCTGGAATAGATCTGGTACACTGCTGCTATGGCAGAGCGAATAAGGAGACTTGCTACTGCCAATACATGAGACATGCTGCTGTGAGCAAGTAAGGAATACTGCTGCTGCACATATAACAGATATGGATAATGCCCTTAGCATACATGACCATCCCGTAGTTTTTTACAGGTGGAGCTGCGGAAGGTGGAGGGTTTCTGAAGTGCACTGCTACTGCTACAGCAAGCACTAGCTGAGTATTTGAATGTTGAGCAACTATATATATATATAGTATCAGGTATCAGTATCAGGTTGGACTCCCCTTTTGACTTCAGAACTGCCTTAATTCTTCATGGCTTAAGCCCCTTTCACACTGCAGGCACGGAAAAAAACATGGGTAATGTGTCCCGGCAATTGTTCCTGGGTCACTATATTTTGCTCGTTTCACACTGCCAGTGATTTCCCAGAATATGTGCGTGCATTCACACACAACCTATAAAACCTATAAAAAAGAGTCGCACGATAACATGCATCATCACTATGACACACACTTTACGGCATTAGCTCTGGCTTTTGTTCACACAGAGCTCGTTCTGGGACTGAACCTGCAATTTACAAGGTCCCCAACCCCGTGATCAATCCTGGAATCTAACCTGGGACATGTTTGTGTTTACATAGAAGGTGACCCGGCAATTTTCTGTGACCAACGCGCAGTGTAAAAGGGACTATAGATTCAACAAGGTGCTGAAAACATTCCTCAGAGATTTTGGTTCATATTGATATAATAACATCACGCAGTTTCTGCAGATTTGTCGGCTGTACATCCATGATACAAATCTCCCATTCCACCACTTTCCAAAGCTACTCTATTGGATTGAGATTTGGTGACTGTGGAGGCCATTTAAGTAAAGTGAACTCATTGTCATGTTCAAGAGACCATTCTGAGATGATTTGAGCTTTGTGACATGGTGCATTATCCTGCTGGAAGAAGCCATCAGAAGATGCGTACACTGTAGTCTTAAAGGGAAGGACATGGTCAGCAACAATACTCAGGTAGGCTGTGGCATATAAATGATGCTCAAATGGTACTAAGGGGCCCAAAGTGTGCCAAGAAAATATCCCCCACACCATTACAACACCACCACCAGCCTGAACCGTTGAGACAAGGTGGGATGGATCCATGCTTTCATGTTCTTTATGCCAAATTCTGACCCTACCATCTGAACGTCGCAGCAGAAATCAAGGCTCATCGGACCAGGCAATGTTTTTTCAATGTTCTATTGTATAATTTTGGTGAGCCTGTGTGAATTGTAGCCTCTGTTTCCTGTTCTTAGCTGACAGGAGCGGCACCTGGTCTTCTGCTGCTGTAGCCCATCTTCTTCAGGGTTTGATGTGTTGTGTGTTCAGAGATAGTATTCTGTACACCTTGGTTGTAACGAGTGGTTATTTGAGTTACTGTTGCCTTTCTAACATCTCTAACCAGTCTGTTCATTCTCCTCTGACCTCTGACATCAGCAAGGCATTTTCGTCCACACAACTGTCGCTCACTGGATATTTTCTATTTTTTGGAAAAAATCTCTGTAAACCCTAGAGATTGTTATGTGTGAAAATCCATTCTGATGCTCGATTTGACCTTCAACAAGTCGTCTTCACCACATCTAGATGCCTAAATTCATTGAGTTGCTGCCACCATCTCACCTTACCATCCCCTTTTGATTAATAATGTGTATTATGTAAAACTTTTCATGCAAATGAAATGTTACAATTCTCTACTTATGATAATTCACAAACTAAATAGTGGTGCTTGGCCAATCAGAACTCTGTACTGTAACAAGCTGCTCACAAGCAGAAGCAAGTTTTCATAATCTTTCTCGCAAAATGATTCAAGTGCAACCTTTAATGTTCTTTAAAAAGAAGACAACAGAAAATATTTTCCTGGATTATAATTTAAAGACATTCCCCAACATTATGTTACTGTGCTGTATGTGTGACTGTGAGGAATTGAGAGACGATAGGAGAGCTGACACATATAACAGAGTCATCGACTTTACAAAAAAAAAAAAAAAAACTCTTGAGAGTCCTAAAGCATTCACTGTGCGATGAAGCCTGTTAGAATACAGTGAGAATGCACTTATAATTCAAGCAATGAAACAATTTTTTTTGTTACATTTTTATATTCATTGTTCAAGCAATGTACTTTCCTGAATATCAGCACAGGTATGTGAGCACAAAATGTAATTTTATTAATAAGATTCGGGAGGAGCGCGTCAGATACTTAGCCTAACCAACACAGGTGGACCATAATCAAGTAATCAATCCCATAGTATAAATATCGCTGACTTACCTCTATCCACTGACGGTTTATCAGCATTTTGGTCCGCACGCGTAGCACCATGTCCCAAAATCGAGACTCCTCGTCTGAAGACTCATCCAGCTCTTCGCTAGCCCAATCGCCGCAGCCAGCCAGCTCCAAGGCCACCCCTTCCCGGAGTGGCAACCAAATCGAGCCCCAGGCTCCAACCCGCGGGCGCGGTACGACGCGAGCAGCCACTCGCCTACCAAGACGCCTAGGCCTACCTTCGCCGCCTCCGGCGAGAACCGCGGCCGTCTCCCCCGCGTCCTCCTACCGCTCGGCCAGGCCTACGATTCCGCCAATAGATAAATGGACGGTGTCGAGTCTGAGGCAGGCCCTGTCCAAAAATGACATCATACCTTCAAGCAAGTTGAATAAATCCGAACTTTACGACCTGTACGCAAACTATCTAAATAATAACATTTCTCCTCAGTCAACCCCAATTCCAAAGAAAGGAAAAAAGAAAGGAATACCCCAAAATACGCCTCAAAGCACTCCACCATACTCCGCCGCAAGGCCTAGCTCCCAGCGGCTATCAAGCAGCTGTAAAAGGCCCTCAACAAACCTGGGCCGCGCTCCGATCCCGACCGCCGGCGTACCCGCTACGTTGGCTGGAGCCCAGCCTCCCACCGCGGCTTCAATCTCAACAGCACAAGGCGCTGAGGCCCAAGGAGGCTCCTGGCCGCCTCCTCCACCCATCTCAGCCCCACCGCACGGAACTTTTAATACCGTTCCTGGAGCCCGGGCAAGCGCCTGGCCGAACAGTTCACCATATACAGCGCCGCCACTCGCTTCTTCCAGCTTCGGGCCCGAGGCTCAAGCTAGCGCTTGGTCGAACTGGCTGTCTCACAATGCCCCGCCCCCCGCTCCGCAGAGCTCCGAGCCCGCCGCTCAAGCTAACGTTTGGCCGATCTGGCCGCCTAACACAGCCCCGACTCTCGCCCATCCCAGCTTCGGGCCCGCGGCCCAAGCAAACGCCTGGCCATGCTGGCCGCCCAACACGGCCCCGCAACCCGCGTCTTCCAACTCCGGGCCCGCGGCTCAAGCAAGCGCTTGGCCGCAATCGCTGTCAAACACAGCCCCGCCCCCAACCGTCGCCACCACCCTCCTCCAAGCGAAATCCCCCCACTCACTTTTCTCGGCTACACCGATGCCCGTCCCATCAAACGCTGTCGCCCTCGAACCTCCCCAAGTGACTCACAGCATCCGAGCACAGATATTAGCAGGTGCGGACGTAGACCTCTCGTCTCTCCTTTCTCTCCTGCCCACTACAGATTCAAACCGCCAAATCGATTGCGGGGATTTCTCAGTCACGCTAAAAAACCCAAACCCCCTTTCATCTCGATTACTCTCCTTCTCCGAATTCACCATTGCATTTAACCGCTTCACCGAGATAATCTGCTCAGCCTTCCCCCACAGGCGACGCGAACTCAACGACTATTTATCGATAATAGCCGAACTCGCGTTGTCCTACGGAGGGGGGCACTTCTACACTTACCACAAGCTTTTTTCCGCTAAATGCGCTATCCGCATCGCTCAGTGGAACCAATGCCCTTATTGGGGAGCAATCGACTCCGACCTGCACAGCCGCGTATTCCTAGGCTGCAGGAGTATTTCGTGCGCAGTCTGCAGGTCCGTGGCTCACTTAACCACATCCTGCCCACAAATAAATCCGGACGCAACCCAGCACTCCGATACTCCCCCGGCAAAATCCACTAGCTACGTCCCAAGATCAGCAACCTCGGCAAACTCACGTCTAGCCCAACCAGGAGCAGAAAGCACATCGATATGCATCGCTTTCAACAACGGGAAATGCACCAGACAACACTGCCGCTACCTACATACCTGCAAGTTCTGTGGCGGTGCCCACGCACGCATAGTTTGCCCCGTGTATAAAGCCGTAAATAAAAAATCTAAAAATTACCTATCGACTCCTGTGAATATCTTTCGCTTGACCATCGAACTAGCACACCATCCTGACAAAGAATTTACAAATTATCTCCTGTCTGGTCTCAGACACGGTTTTAACCCGGGCGTCGTCTGCGAGCTTTCCCAAAACACGGTCTGCCATAATCTACAATCCGCCCTCGCAGAGCCCGAAATAGTAGCTAACCTTATCAAAAAAGAAGTCGAGTCAGGTTTTATGATCGGGCCCTTCATTAAACCCCCCTTCAAAACGTTCAGAGTCAGTCCAATCGGAGTGGCTACTAGAAAATTTTCAGGTAAGAAACGCTTAATAGTAGACCTTTCATCTCCACACCAATCCACAGTCCCAAGCATCAATAGTTTGATACCCCTCGACGAATTTTCACTCAAATACCAAGACATAGATCAGGCAGTCGAACTGATAAAAATCGCGGGCCGAGGAGCCTGGCTAGCAAAAATAGACATCACCTCTGCTTTCAAAGTGATGCCTATCCATCCCGACTTCTGGCACCTTTTCGGGATACGATGGCTCGAGAAATTCTATTTCGCCGTCCGGTTAACCTTCGGATGCAAAAGCAGCCCCAAAATTTTCGATATGCTATCCGAAGCCGTTTGCTGGATCCTTTCCAACAATTACGCAATCCCACACATTATCCACCTTTTAGACGACTTTCTGGTCATTTCACCACCCAAGGCAATCCCAGCCGCCCATATCCTCACCGTCCAAAAAGTTTTTTCCGAGCTCGGGATTCCCATCGCTCAGGAAAAAACCTTGGGTCCTGCCACAACCCTAGAGTTCCTCGGCATCAACCTCGACTCAGCCGAATTTCAGCTCTCCCTGCCAAAGGAAAAGATCGATAGAATAATCCTCGTCTCCTCCCACCTTCCTCGACAGCCCAAGTTGTTCAAAACGCGATCTCCTTTCTTTGCTCGGGCACCTAAATTTCGCCATGCGCATAATTCCCCAAGGACGCCCATTCATCACGCATCTCTTAACACTCGCATCATCAGTCCACGCGCTCGAAGACCTCATCCCCCTAACCCACGCATGCCGCGACGAACTTAAATTATGGATCCTGTTCCTCAGACAATGGAACGGGCTTTCCTTTTTTTATAATAATTTAATTTCGTCCCCCATCGACTTACAGCTGTTTACAGACGCAGCTCCCTCAATCGGTTTCGGAGGTTTCTACCAAGGCCGTTGGTTCGCGTCCACATGGCCCCCCCAGATGCAGGACTCGACCCAGTCCTCAGCTTTTTTCGAGCTCTACCCCCTCGTAGTAGCAGCCTTTCTGTGGGGAAACGAATGGACATCTAAAAGCATCTTAGTGCACTGCGACAACGAAGCAGTAGTTCAGTGCATAAACAAAGGCCGTTCAAACTCCCCCGCCCTCATGCCTCTCCTTAGACGTCTAATATGGATCGCAGCATGCGACCAATTTATAATTATCGCTAAGCACGTTCCAGGTACAGAAAACCAAATTGCTGACTCCCTGTCTCGTTTTCTGTTTCAGAAATTCAGGATGCTGGCTCCAGAGGCGGACCAATTCCCCACTCCGGTTCCTCACTATTCAGAATTAATATTCCCGTAACCCACCCTTTAAAACCACTCCTCGAAGCATCGCTTGACTCTATTCTCCAAGCAGTCTCTCCCAGAACCCTCCAGTCATACGTCACCGCGTGGAGATGCTTTAAATCATTTCACCTCACTCATAACATCCCTTTCCCTGATTTTTCCCTACTCTCCATAACCTCTTTCATCTCGTTCCTCAACCGCGCCAAGGGTCTCCAAGTCGGATCCATTAAAAGCTACCTGAGTGGAGTCCAGTTCTTCCACAAACTGACGACGGGCGCTCCCTCAGCCGAAATAAATAATTCACAAACCTCCCTCCTAATTAAAGGGATCCAGCGATCCCAGCCCACCCATCCAGACACCAGGAAACCCATAACGCTAGATATTCTCACAAAATGTATCCACACCCTCCGCACAAATTACCAACCCCTCAGCATCGCCCACACGCTCGACGCCATGTTCATCCTAGCTTTTTTCGGTTTTCTTAGGTGCTCGGAGCTTACGATCTCTTCTAAATTCAATCCTAAAATCAACCCCACCGTATCTGACCTAACCATCCTAGATGACGAAACAATCGCTTATTTAATCAAACAAAGCAAAACAGACCAAGCCAACAAAGGCCATTTTATATACATTTTCAATCTCCCCTCCCCAATCCAGCCTTACCAATCCATCCTCGCTTTTTTACACAGTAGGAATTCCCAGGCAAAGTCCCCGCACGAACCTCTATTCATCGACGAGTCTAAAAAACCAGTCACCCGTTTCTGGTTCCAGAAACACCTCAAATGCGTCCTGCAATTATCAGGCATCCCATCAAACAACTTCTCCACCCATTCCTTTCGCATAGGCGCAGCAACTTCAGCAGCACAAAAAGGCCTCTCTAAACAGCAAATCCAAACTCTCGGTAGATGGTCCTCAGAAGCATACCAAAGTTACATCAGAACAAACCAGTTCCACATAAAGAAAGCCCACCAAACCCTCATCGGCCACAAGTAAAAAAAAAAAAAAAAAAAATTCTAAGTCTATCATTCATAATCAATACCGCCGATGCTAGCCAACCTTACCTTTTCAATCTTATGACCAGCGAGGCTTCTCTCTTCGATGACAGGAGCTTGAGCTCCCATCGGATGCCGACGAGAGCCTCCCGGCCAGACAACCTCACCTTTTCCATTCTGCGGCCAACAAGGCTTACCCGTTCGTTGCCTGGAGCTCACACTCCCTTCGGACGTAGGTAAAAGCCCCTGGCTACCTGTTTTGCCATTCTGTCTTACGTACGGAGAGGTTTACCCATCCAATGCATGGAGTCAAGGCTCCCATTGGATGTAGGTGAGAGCTTCCCGGCTAGACAACCTTACCTTTTCCGTCCTTTGGCCAGCGAGGCTTAACCGTTCGATTCCGGGAGCTAAGCTCCTGTCGGCCGAAGGTAAGAGCCTCCCGGCCGGACAACCTTTTCCGTCCTTCAGCCAGAGAGGTTTACCCGTTCGATTCCTGGAGCTAAGCTCCTATCGGACGTCGGTCAGAGCCTCCTGGCTAGACAACCTGACCTTTTCCATCCTTGGCCAGCGAGGCTCACCCGTTCGATGAGAGTGCTCCCATCGGACGCCGGCGAGAGCCTCCTGGCCAGCCAATCACGACCATTCCGCATGGTCTAGGTTACAAAACCTACAAGCAAGCCGTTCGATGCCGCACGCAACGAACACACAATAAACCCTCCCTCCTTCCTACGGTCGCCAAGGCTTACCCGTCTCTTGCCGTGAGTAGCAAACTCCCATAAGAAGCTGACAACAGCCTAACGACCACACAAACTTACCTTTTCCACCCTACGGCCTGCGAGGATCACCCAGTTGTTTTTGGGGAACTGGAAGTCCCCGTTGGATGCGGGCAAATGCCTCCTGGCCACCTATCGTTACCTTTTCTGTCACACATCCGGAGAGGCTTACCCGTTCGATGCGTGTGCTCCCTTCGGACGCCGGCGAGAGCCTCCCGGTTAGACAACCTTACCTTTTCCTTTTCTATGGTCAGCGAGGCTTACCCGTTCGATGCGCGTGCTCCCTTCGGACGCTGGCGAGAGCCTCCTGGACAGACTGGCTTTACGTTTCCACTCTACGGTCGGCGAGGCTTACCCGTTCGATGCGTGTGCTCCCTTCGGACGTCGGTAACAGTCTCTCGGCCACGCAACTTCTTTTTCCATTTGACGGTAGGCGAGGCTTAACCGTCCGATGCTACGAGTCTCGTCCTCTCGCCAAATCCTGCAAAAAAAAAAAAAAAAAAGAAAAAGAAAAATTATAATAACTCAGCTACCCTCAGCTACCCTCACATCTTTTAACCCCGCCTGGCGAGGCTTACCCGTTCGATGTTCTGAGCCTAATGCCCCATCGGATGCTGCGAGAGACCTCCCAGTCGGGTTTTCCTTTCCACTCTCCCCGTCCGGCGAGGCTTACCCGTCTGTTGCGTGCGCTCCCTTCAGACGTCTGGCGAGAGTTCTCCCGGGCGGGCCTATGCTTGCCGGCCGCAAGTGAGTCTCATCCATCTAATGCCGTGAGTCGGGATCTCCCATCAGATGTCGCCAGAGTCCTCCTTGTCGGCCAGCCCAAAGCTTTTTATCTGCCAAACCGAGAGGACCCAGACGTCCGTCATTCTGAGTCTCAATCTCCTGTCGGAGGCTTCATGGGCCCTCTCGGTCAGCACTAGGCCCTTCACCCACTGAATAGCAGGGGCTATCAGCCAGTAGGGCCCGTACGCCGACACCGTGACCTATTCCGGTCGAGGCAACTCGGGTCCTCCCGGTCGGGCACCACAACCATGCTGCTCCTCCTCATCGGCCGGTAGGGCTCACCGTTCCAACGCCAAAAAGCTTCAGTTGAGCATCGGCCCGAGCCCTACCGACCGGGCGCCAACAACCACGTAGTTCACTAGCTAAAGCCGGTAGGGCCTACTCTCCCAATGCCCAAGTCGCTCTCTCGGAGTATGTAGGCCCTTCCAACCTGCCAACGAGACGAATCCTCAGACACCAAATCAGCCCCCGCCAGTACTCTATGCTTTTGGGGGGGCATTCTCTAAACTGGCGGCTGTCCTCATGTACATTTGCTTTTTGGGGGGTACTCTAGGTTCGGGCCATTCCCGAGCTCGGAGCCCTTCCCCGGACAGCACGCCAAATACGCATTCCATACCTCAGCTAATTATATGTAAGCGTGAACTATTGAAATGTAATTTTATTAATAAGATTCGGGAGGAGCGCGTCAGATACTTAGCCTAACCAACACAGGTGGACCATAATCAAGTAATCAATCCCATAGTATAAATATCGCTGACTTACCTCTATCCACTGACGGTTTATCAGCATCCCTCCTCCACCCCATCTCCTCACTTCAAGTTCACTTTATAAATAGACGGGGAAGGGGGGGTACTCTAGGTTCGGGCCATTCCCGAGCTCGGAGCCCTTCCCCGGACAGCACGCCAAATACGCATTCCATACCTCAGCTAATTATATGTAAGCGTGAACTATTGAATGTGCTATTAATTTTATACAGCATAGTAACATGGTGTTTCGTTCCTTGAATGAATCAGATTTTAAACAAATCGAGTGAGCCAGTGATTCAACAGTCCATTCAGATGGACTTATTTGTTTAGTTTCTAATTGAATCAGCCGTTTTGAAAGAATCATCCTTGGTGAGCATAAGAGACTTGTTTAATTCAATTCAAGTTTATTTGTATAGCGGTTTTTACTATACAAATTATTGTAAAGCAACTTTACGGAAAATTAAGTTTCTTTTCTTATTTTACATGGTTAACAATGGAAGAACAATGACTACGTTTACATGCTGTTAAAATTCGGGTTATGGTCGGGTTAAGGTCACTATTTGGGTTTCTGAAACATTCGGGATAACCAGTTTACATGCGTGAGCAGAGAGAGTTACCAATCCCGATGTAAACGGCGACGCACGGTTAGCGTCTGGACGTACGGACAACAAGACGCATTATGCGTCATTTCCTATTCTTCTTCCTGTATCCAAAGACAACAACAGCAGCAGCAGGCGCATAATGAATAGTTTGGGGCAGATAGCGATAGTCTTTGTTTGCACTTTGGCGCTGGTACTGATCCACCAGCAGCACTTGACACTACTGTGCCTTTATACTGCACGCGGGGTTTTTTTATGCGCCGTCTCTACTCAAAAGACCAAGATTCCTTGCGAATAGAACATGCGCAGAGCACACATTTTGATGGGGATATGCCGAAATGCGTTTACAAGACCAAATATTCGGGTTAGAAAAGGGGTAGCTACCCCAGGTATAATATGAGCATATCCGGGTTTTTGCCGGTGTTTACATGGCCGTGCGCGACCGGGTTATTGCTAATATCCCGGTTTTGAACGGGTTATTGGCTGCATTTAAACGCAGTCAATGATTTCAAGCATCACCCTCCTTTTAACATGTCAAGTCTGCCATTCTAACCCAATCAGCCTGACATAATGATCTCCAGCCTTGTGCTCGTCAACATTCTCACCTGAGTTAACAAGACGATTATGGAAATGATCTCAGCAGGTCCTTTAATGACAGCAATGAAATGCAATGGAAAGGTTTTTTTGGGATTAAGTTAATTTTCATGGCAAAGAAGGACTATGCAATTCATCTGATCACTCTTCATAACATTCTGGAGTATATGCAAATTGCTATTATAAAAACTTAAGCAGCAACTTTTCCAATGTCCAATATTTATGTAATTCTCAAAACTTTTGGCCACGACTGTAGTTAATATCAGTGATACGCAGCATGCACAATGCAAGGAAATGATCATTAACATCATCACTTTGAAGTACGATATCTATATCAGTAAGATCGATTCCATGCAATATAATTAAATCTAGTGTATGATTAAAACAGTTAAAACTTGTTCTAAAATTATTTACAAATATTAATTTCTCAGATTATTTACTGGTAATTTACTGGTAACTTGACCCCAAAGAACTAGTTAATTATAGACCAATCTCGAATCTCCCTTTTCTGTCCAAGATACTAGAAAAGGTGGTATCCACACAATTATATTCCTTCTTAGAGAAAAATGGTATATGTGAGGATTTCCAGTCAGGATTTAGACCGTATCATAGTACTGAGACTGCTCTCCTTAGAGTTACAAATGATCTGCTCTTATCATCTGATCATGGGTGTATCTCTCTATTAGTTTTATTGGATCTTAGTGCTGCGTTTGACACAATTGACCACAACATTCTTTTGCATAGACTTGAACACTTTGTTGGCATCAGTGGAAGTGCATTAGCATGGTTTAAATCGTACTTATATGACCGCCATCAGTTCGTAGCAGTGAATGAAGATGTATCCTATCGATCACAAGTGCAGTATGGAGTACCTCAAGGCTCAGTACTAGGGCCGCTACTCTTCACGCTTTATATGTTACCCTTGGGAGATATCATCAGGAAACATGGTGTTAGCTTTCACTGTTATGCTGATGATACTCAGCTCTATATTTCTTCGCAGCCCGGTGAAACACACCAATTTGAAAAACTAATGGATTGCATAGTCGATATAAAAAACTGGATGACGAGTAATTTTTCCATCTCAAAAATATATCTAAATTACGGCCTATGCTCTCAATGTCAAATGCAGAAATGTTAATCCATGCATTTATGACCTCAAGGTTAGATTATTGTAATGCTTTATTGGGTGGTTGTTCTGCACGCTTAGTAAACAAACTACAGCTAGTCCAAAATGCAGCAGCAAGAGTTCTTACTAGAACCAGGAAGTATGACCATATTAGCCCGGTCCTGTCAACACTGCACTGGCTCCCTATCAAGCATCGCATAGATTTTAAAATATTGCTTATTACTTATAAAGCCCTGAATGGTTTAGCACCTCAGTATTTGAATGAGCTCCTTTTACATTATAATCCTCTACGTCCGCTACGTTCTCAAAACTCAGGCAATTTGATAATACCTAGAATATCAAAATCAACTGCAGGCGGCAGATCCTTTTCCTATTTGGCGCCTAAACTCTGGAATAACCTACCTAACATTGTTCGGGAGGCAGACACACTCTTGCAGTTTAAATCTAGATTAAAGACCCATCTCTTTAACCTGGCATACGCATAACATACTAATATGCTTTTATTATCCAAATCCGTTAAAGGATTTTTAGGCTGCATTAATTAGGTAAACCGGAACCGGAAACACTTCCCATAACACCCTATGTACTTGCTACATCATTAGAAGAATGGCATCTACGCTAATATTTGTCTGTTTCTCTCTTGTTCCGAGGTCACCGTGGCCACCACATCCAGTCTGTGTCCAGATCAGAGGGTCACTGCAGTCACCCGGATCCAGAACGTATCCAGACCAGATGCTGGATCAGCACCTAGAAAGGACCTCTACATCCCTGAAAGACAGTTGAGACCAGGACAACTAGAGCCCCAGATACAGATCCCCTGTAAAGACCTTGTCACAGAGGAGCACCAGGACAAGACCACAGGAAACAGATGATTCTTCTGCACAATCTGACTTTGCTGCAGCCTGGAATTGAACTACTGGTTTCGTCTGGTCAGAGGAGAACTGGCCCCCCAACTGAGCCTGGTTTCTCCCAAGGTTTTTTTCTCCATTCTGACACCGATGGAGTTTCGGTTCCTTGCCGCTGTCGCCTCTGGCTTGCTTAGTTGGGGACACTTCATCTACAGCAATATCGTTGACTTGATTGCAAATAAATGCACAGACACTATTTAACTGAACAGAGATGACATAACTGAATCCAATGATGAACTGCCTTTAACTATCATTTTTGCATTATTGACACGGTTTTCCTAATGAATGTTGTTCAGTTGCTTTGACGCAATGTATTTTGTTTAAAGCGCTATATAAATAAAGGTGACTTTGACTTTGACTTTGGTAATGTATATAATCCTAATGGTCCAAAAACAGGCTTCATTTTTAACTTTCTTTCTTTCTTTCTTTAATTTGTTGTGACCTAGACACATTTTCATGAGGCTGACCCAACAAGTCCATATCTGTACTAAGTTAACGACATGATGTGGAACATTGATAAAACTACTTCATTGTGATCTATTGGTATAAATCATTGAGGTTGAACTCAGATGTACTCATTACACAATAAAAACAACCCACCGCACCATAAGTACCACCAGATTTGGATAATAGCACAGCTACAATAACAACTTCCCCCTGTACAGCTATGAGTAATCATTAAAAATTATGTGCTTTTCGAAAACAACCAGCTCTATTGCATAGTTCACCTAAGCATGACCTACACAAGCTGATTACACAATATTGCAAACTAGCAGATTTTGACTTCGTGCCAATTCAAAATTGGCCGGGTGCCTTCATGTCAGCGTATCTGACAGCACATGTAAAAACTGAGCAGATTTCCTCTTGAAATGTCTGTGGGGAAAATACTGAAGTTGCGAAAGAGAGGACCGAGGATCTGGTTTACATGTGTGCTAAATTACCATACGTCCAGCAGAAGCTCTGTATTATTTGTTTTCCAATTGAGAGCTTCAGGTGGACCGTGAGTCCTGTCTCAAGCCTGGGCCCACAACAAACATCCAGAGAGGGCTACAACTTTATTTACTCTCCCAGAGCTGAAAGACACCACTGTTACTTTACAGTAAATGAGGAAAGAACAGGAGGAGAATGGAAGAGAGAGCATGAAAACCAGCCTGTGTGCTGTAATCAGAGAAGGAGAGAAGAAGAGAGCCAAGGAAATGAGAGAAGTAGACAGTTGGGCTGATTTAAAGACTAACATCGCCCAATTCAGTGTTTCTCAATCAGTTTTGCCTTAAAAATATACTGTAGATTTAATACGGTTATGCAGTGTTTGGGGTACTGCATTACAAGTAACGTAATCAGATTACTTTTTCAAGTAATTAGTAAAGTAACACATTACTTTTAAATTTACAAGAAAAGATCTGAAGGAAGATCACTTTTAGAGTGAAAGGCCTTACAGTTCCCCAAAATATAACTTCTGGGATTTTTGTTATTAAAAATAAATAAGAAAGCCTAGCTTAGCTGATGAAAAGTAAAGCAATTAGATACTTTTTATGGAGTAACACAATATCGTAATGGATTACTTTTAAAAGTTACTTTCCCAACATTGCAGTTATGCTCTGTTTCATGGACTTTTAGTTTGCATTACTTAGTTTTTGTGTAAGTGAAAAGTGCTGAAATATTTGTACATTTTGTATAGTGTTATTTGGGGGTAAGAAACAATGATACAATGTGATACCACTCATGTACATTTTATTGCTGATTTAAAATATGTTCCTGAAATATAAGTTTGGCAAATTGTTTTAGATTTTGGTATTTCTCAATTAGATAGGATCTGTACTTGCATGACTGAAGGTCAATGAGTTCCCAAGATCGCTGCCTGGTGAACGGTCATGCTTAGAAAGGAAAAATAGGCCTGTTTGAGGTGAAAAGAATGGCAATTACTTCAATTAAATATAATACAGCACTGTACTAGCACAGAGAGTGTCTGATTCTCGTGGTTTGAGTGTGGTTAGTAAATAAGATACGGGTTTTGGGTTGAAATACCACAAAAGTGGCACAACTCTTAGGTGAAGTCATCCGTGAGTGTTTGGGTTTAAAATGTCTCTTATTATTATTAATTTTTACATTCTGTGCAGTCACTATATCTCAGTACAAAGCACAAACCAAGTATAACTATCCTTGTTGCAAGTTAATCTTTATTGATTGTAGTCTGAGTGGTTTTACTTTGTCTTCATGCTCATGGTTTTCCAAGAATGAAGACATCACACAATGCGTCTATGTTGAAACATCATTTTGCTGTTTAACACTGTAAAGCTTCTTTGACACAATTTGTATTGTATAAAGCTCTATATAAACAAAGGTGACTTGACAATGAAAAATGAATTAGTGCTATAATATTGTAGAGTTTATTTGAACACACCTTTTTTCTGATAAGCTGATCATAAGGTTATTTATTCCTCTGTTCCAATTATGCATGATTAAATGTTTGAATATATAATGGAAGGAAAAATATATATTGTTTTTCCCCCCACTTGATATATTTCCATTATGAGTTTTGCATTGAAATATATTTTTTCTTCCCATCACATATTTGTTTTAAGGTAGGGTCACAGAGAGCAGGGGAAAACAATGCTGAATACAGCTAATCGTGTAATCATGCATTGTGGAAATAGTAGAATAATTCTAAAAAGAAGCCCTGCACGTCCAATCAGACTCTACAGTATTACGGTGTGAATTAATTGTCACTGGCTAGAAGCTATAAATTAACGTTGTAAAGACCAGATGGTGATTTTGCAAAATGGCGAACCATTGTTGGCACAGACGTAACGCACAGAAGTATGTTTCACGCAAAGAAGTATCAACTTCGCAAACACCTACATTTAGTAACCAAAAAAAAAAAAAAAAAGGTTAACCAAATAAAAAAATAAATAAATGTTGAAATTAAAGTAAGAGGAAGCTGTTTCCAAATTCTGGTTCTTCAAGGCTATGTTGGTGTAAAGGTGCAAACTAGCAAAGATGTTAAAGATTAGGCTTCTCTTCTCTAAAATGTGGATAGTGGAAAACAGTAACTTTACCCACACAAAGAGCTTTTATAGGCCTTTCAAAAGAGTCAAGAGTTTTAGACATATTAGCATGACCTTAGAGAACAAGTCTTGTCAGCTAGTTTTGCCTGCAAGGGACACACTTACTGAAAATTGCTTGACTGCTAAATGCATACCATTACTTCGAAACTCTCTGAAAAGTTGTCTGTGGTTGCTTTGAACTAAATCCCTAACTTCCCCCTCCCTAAGGGCTCCTCTCCGTCTGAATGAAAAACCCTGCATCCATGTTCCACCTTTGAGGCTTCACTTCCTGATGGTCACCAACACTCTCTTTGAAACACAGGAAGTCCAACCAATAGGCCTGCTGTTCATCACCAGTACGCAACAACAAGACCAGGATAGGGGGCACAGAATCTGCCCTGCCACCAAAAGTGCCTCGTGATCATCTAAATGGGGTGGTTAGGGTTGGAGGGGGGGGAGTGGACCCATTATTTGAACTCAGCCCTGGCTCTTTTGTGAGCAGCTCACTGTTTGAATGGGAGCGATCAGCCAACCATAACAGACCATAATGCATTTTCTGCCTGATCCACAAGTCTAGAAGTGTGCCTCCGGTCCCCGGCCCCGGCTGCACATCAGCAAAGCGGTGGTCAGCATGCACCATGGTGGAATAAAACTGCTACTCGTTCTGCTGACATCAAACAATTCAGGCAAATATTGTCACAATGCATCCATCAATGTCAAATTTGTATCCTAGACCATTTGACTAAATGCAACTAAATCCTTGTTGACAATATTTTTGCATGTAAATGACATGCTGTGCATTAGGCATTGCATACCACGATATTGTAATCTGACACCATCACTAACCATACTTTTTATAAAGAAAACGATATGTAAACTGGAACTATATGTGATTTCTCAGGAATATGTGTTTGTGAGAGGCTTCTTTACATAAAGACGTCGCTATCAGTCTTATGTTTTAAGAGTTATTTTAAGTGCCTACAGCCCTTTCCTCTTATTCTCCTACAGGATTAGTATCCATCTTTTTGGGAAGGGGGAAATTAAGTTGCTGGATCGTTTTACAAGCCGTAGGGTAAGAAGGAAAGGAGCCAGACAAATTACTAAATGAGTCAAGTAGGGGGGCACCCAATTTCAGTTACCCTAGTTAGAACCATTCAGCCCAGGTAAGAGCGAGAAGGCCTGTGCCCAGCCCTCCAGTGCTAAAGAAAAGAAACCATGGAACAGGCAGCTCCATCAGTTATTTTCTTTGGCTAGACTACACCAAACAGAGACTGAAATCAAGCGCACCTTAAAACAAAGCATTTACATTTACATGATTCCATTAGTGCTGGTGTGCATATTAATGGAAAGTCCGGGCTGCCCCACACATTTATAATTTCTAATCAACATGAAATGCAACATCTTCATAATCCATACATAATCTGAATGAAACCAAGTAATCATCGAGAAAAACTTTACCCATTAGGAATGGATTGTATCATGAAAAGTGGAGATTGGACAGAGGGCCAAATAGTTAGAATGATATGTGACATCAGCTGAGAAGGAAGGTCATTTTTAAGAGGTGGAGCAATATTTATATTTATTGAGAAGTTATAAAGACAAGCTTAAAAAAAGAAAAATTTAGTAATAATGAACAAAGCACATTAAGAACAGGAAGTGCATAGAGGAGCGTAATAGGGTCCGTTTTGACTTTACATTGACTTTAACAAATGAAATGATGGATGTCACATATCAAAAGTTTAAACACTGTGCATGTCTGAAAACAAAATGATTTTACTTCCTGACAAGACCTCATCCATTAATGCGTGACAGTCATACTTGCTCTTTCTTTTAGAAATGACCTTGTGTCAGATTTAAGAAAAATGACCCTCTTTCTTGGTCTTCTTCAGCAATTAATTTGCAGCTAAGAAAATCATTGTGCTGGAGTCTTGGAGGGACTCCTAAGCAGGAATGCTGCTCTTGAAAAGTAGTTATGACTTAATGAGAATTCCACTTGCAGCAGGAAGGAAGGGCTCAGAATGCGTGTCCCTCAGCGAATTGAACGAATGTTAATCATGATCCCTTCGGCACACGAAAAGCTCGAGCTTGGGCTGCTGAAGAAACAGAAGGGAAGAGAGAAATTGCTACAGAGTTAAAGGATTCATTTTGTCAGGGTATTTTTCACAGTTTCTTTGTAACTGCATCAGTGCAGAGATGTCCAGTGTTCAGGAGGTTACTTGGAAGCGAAAGTAGAAAGAAATAGCAAATTACATTGCAGCTATATTTATTATTCATTTGACGATCTGAATTGTGTGACGGCACAAATTCAACATCTGAATCAATCAATTTACACTGATACATGTTGAACATTGTTACTAGTAAACTACCCTTGAAAACAGCAGAAGTACTTCTATGCTAATGTTAAAGTTAGTAGCATGTCTTTTAGCCATGTCCCAAAACTTGAGATGTCTTGTGTCTTGTAGACCGAATCAGTTGAGTTGTGTGATATTTCAGCAGATTTTTTTTCCATCGCTGTCATTTACGGATAGCTTGAATCCAGTATGCACTGCAAATAAACAGATGGTCTGAATTTTCTGGGCCTGTTTTGATTAAGGGTTACATGCGTCCTCCAGATTTGCATGTGTGCTCTGACTTGCAGCCAGTCTGAACCAGTCTTTCTTTCTCTCTTTTTTGCCTGTGTGTGAAGGACAAGGATGTGAAGGACACCAGGGCCCATATTGTTAAAGGTTCTAAGAATCCTCTAAGAGAGCTCCTAATTTATCTTAAAAATTTCTACGTAGGAGTCGCAGCTTAAAAGTGATTCAGGACCAGTCTGAGAGTAATTCTGAGTGAGGAAAAGACAAAAACTTTTATCTTAGTGAGGAGGCGGGGTTGACCCCGTTGCTAGCTATGACACAGTCTTTTGAAGACTGATTGGTTGGGTGTCCAAGAAGCAAATAAAATAGTTTTTTTTTTTTTACACTTGTAAGACTAGGGTCTATTATAATCCTTCACTTTGAAATTACAGGTGTATTTTTTCCCGTTTTATCATACTCTCTCTCTCACGCACACACATTATATATGTATATTATATTCTTTATTTTTTATTTACCATGCTGTCATACTTAACATATTTTATAGGAAATGAACAGCAACACATTAAGGTTCTGAAAGTGTTGTAATTGTTTGTGTGATCACTTTGCTTACAGAAGGTTGTGACAGACCCAAATTATCACTTCTGCATCATTGCATTTTTCCAGTCGCCAAATATGTTCATCTAGTTAACATAGTGATTATTTCCATTTCTGGCACTATGGCATTTCTGCCCGTTGTCGGAGATGTTAGCTTATCTCTAATAAGATCGGTCACAAACATAATCCCTGCACGATCTAATGTGTAGTGTCTTACACTGTCATGCATTGTGCATAAAATTCGGGTTATGGTCGGGTTAAGGTCACTATTCGGGTTTCTGAAACATTAGGGATAACCCGTTTACATGCGTGAGCAGAGAGAGTTACTCCTGTATGCATGGAATGTGTAATCAGTCGCCAATCCCGATGTAAACGGCAACGCACGGTTAGCGTCTGGACGTACGGACAACAAGACGCAATATGCGTCATTTCCGATTCTTCTTCCTGTATCCAAAGACAACAACAACAACAGCAGCAGCAGGCGCATAATGAATAGTTTGGGGCAGATAGCGATAGTCTTTGTTTGCACTTTGGCGCTGGTACTGATCCACCAGCAGCACTTGACACTACTGTGCCTCTATACTGCATGCAGGGTTTTCATATGCGCCGTCTCTACTCAAAAGACCAAGATTCCTTGCGAATAGAACATGCGCAGAACACACATTTTGATGGGGATATGCCGAAATGCGTTTACAAGACCAAATATTCGGGTTAGAAAACGGGTAGCTACCCCAGGTATAATATGAGCATATCCGGGTTTTTGCCGGTGTTTACATGGCCGTGCGCGACCGGGTTATTGCTAATATCCCGGTTTTGAATGGGTTATTGGCTGCATGTAAACGTAGTAACTTTTGCACCTTAAGACCTCTTTTAAAGGGTTAAGATGCTTTCTGAATTATTTTTCTTTACTAGGATCTTTTCATTAATTATAAAGAGGAAACAGCCACATTTCTAATAATTTTCTTATAATTTTGTTACTAGGAGCAACTCTTATCAATAAGAATTTTCATGAATACGGGTCCAGTCCTCCAGAGATTCTATCCCAGAGGAAATAATGTTTTCTGTCCCATTAGTTTTTTTCATATTATTTATGTTTGACAGAGCTCTTTGAGACAAGTGGCTGCCATATGGAGAAAATAAAAAATTGTGGTGCTTTTCCACTACGAGGGCTGGCCAGTCCAGGCCATTATTCCATGGATAAAACATAGAGAAAAGCCATCTCTATAGCAAGAACTGATGATTTGGGACATTTTAATTGAATTTGAATTTATTGCTATTTTGCACTGGTACATTATACTTCAGCTACATTGGAATTCTTGTGTGTTTCTCAGAGTCAGATTTATAGTAAAATAATAAAAAAGGTACATACATACATACATACATACATACTTAAGTAGTATTACACATTATAAGGTAGTACTTAAAATACATAATATTGCACATTGTGGTAATATTTCACATTTTAAGGGAATAATAGGAGACAACTTTGTGACAGTCTAGAAATTGCCTATTGTTAAAATAGCTTAACATGCAAGCTGTATTTCCTAGATATGTATATGCACTGTAATCAGCTTCCTGATATACTAGCATCTGCAGTTAGATATTAGTTTGGTGTCTAATGAGCAAAGTTTTGAAAATCTAGTATGTCTTTAAGAACATGTCTTTGAGAACATGTGCATGTAAATTTCTCTGGATTACACATCACCGGATTCATATCACTGGGACATAACATTCTTGTTGGAATTTCCACAATGCATCTTAGTTGTCCCTCACTCACTCCTTCCGAAATAAAAATGCCTTCCATGTCTTGCCCCAAAGGGAGCAGCTGGGATAACTAATCCCCTCTGGGGCACCTGATCAACCCCCCCCCCCCAACCTACCCTCCCAAATCTCCCTCCCTTCCTCTTTCCTTCCTCCATCTCTGTTCTAATGGCTCCCTTGTTCATGCTGGACAAAACTGGCCCTTTGTGGCTGCTCTCGAAGCAACATTAAAAACAGGAATAGGGAAAATTGTAAACAGGAGGCTTCTAGCCAACAGGCCAAGGCATACAGCAGGCCTCAGAAGCCTACTTCAGTATAAAGCAGAGAAACAGACCCTTGTTGCTGTGGGGATTAAAAGGGCTGGGGGATTTCAGGAACACTGCAGAGGCACAAAGCCAGTGGGAAGGGAGGGCTTGGTAACGAGATACCTGCATTATATATCTACAAGCAGAAATCATACCTTTATTTATACAATGGCATGGGTGACTTGATATGGTATAGGTGCAGAGCAAATGGAATGACACTCGCTGAAGCCAAACTTCAGGATGGCCAATCTGTCAGCTAGATAGTGGATCAGCCCACAGTGCTCGGCGCTGCTCAGCCAATGTAAACTCAGGCTGCTTTGTAATTAGTGAGGCCGCACAAACATGCTCATAGTTTGCATTTGATTGGAGTCAATTCTTTGCTTCACTGTTAATGTTTGTTTGGTGAGTTAACCAGGCTTGGTTGAGGTAGACTGATCTTAACTTTTGGTCATGAAACAGATATCCAAGGTGAATCTTTCATCCATTACTGTTGCTCCACAGGCACGCTGACATGTTTCTCTATAAATAGTGGCATACATAGCAGAACAATGGATTTACCCCTGAGCATCAGATATACGCAGATTTGGGTCATTGCAAGTTTACCCCAGTTCTCGGGTTTCCACTAGTAAACTTGTCCATCGAATGTACGTGAGAGTCACACTGACATGTGCTCTAGTACAATGATTCAACATGACTCATCAAAAATTAATCCTGCGACTGCAGAAGGCACGTTGACAAACTGGACACATGGTTCTCTTGATGACACATCATTCCTCACCACTGCATGATAGCAAAAAATCTGGGCTGATTCACTTCATTCCAGCGAAACGTGATTAGAGTTTATTCAGAAACTGCATTCAGAATGAATTACAAGATGCAGTTCTGCATCAAAACTGCATTCTTTTTGAAAGCTCACATTACATTGTGCATAACACAATAAATTGAGATCGAACTGAGGCTTAACATGTATTTAGCATCAGAGACACATTTGATGTTAACTGTATGCACATAAATAAAGATTTTTACCACAAGTGCCATCCATTTTTAATTAAAGAGCTCTCTCTGTTTCTAAAGACAGGCACAAATTGAGGGTTGGAGGCAAAATCATTTGTCCCAACTGTGAGCTGCATTCTTATCTGTACCAAGCAGGCTAAACTCCACAGCCACTGACTGCTTTGCCTTCAAAAGACACGCCATTTGCTGTTGAAGATACTGTGAATAAGTCATATGTTTATGAAATTGAAATATATTTAGTATGACGGCAAGGTGGTGTGTACAGGAGAATGATAACCTAATGTTTAAGATTTACTGCCTAGGAGAACACAGAGTATGTCAGGTTGGGGAGGCCTTTCATAATCCCCTTTGAGGCCCTTGCTAGCCTCCACCACCCCCCCCTCCCCGCCCCACATCTCTTTGCCTCTCCGTATGATTCTGAACTTTCCATCGACTTGTGCTCACTGTGTGTGCTTTGAACTTCTAGCTGCTCTTTGAAGGAAACTCAAAGAAAAAACTTTTATTTGGGCCTGGTTGCTTTGATGGGTTTGTCACTTTGTACAATGCACTATTCCATCCTGGGGAGACAGTCTTGTGTGTCTAACAAGCTAGACAGGTTGTTGGATTTGGACCGAACCGCCCAGGGCTCGGAGGCAGCACCTAAAAATTAGCGAACCTGATCTACTGCACACATTTAGGCATTTCACATTTTAACAGGCTTGACACCCCTGTCTTAATGTACTTAGTTCACTTCGGTTATCATTTCTTGCTTTCAATTTGTATTCTTTCTAGTTATGGCCGATGTCTTGATTCAAGTTCAATAACTGGCAGTCTCAACAAGAAATCCCTGTGCTTGTTTTTTTTGTGGGAGAATGTAGCACTTTGTACCACTTTGTGAGGAAGACATAAAGAGCAGCAGTAAAGACAGTGGGACACCAGATAACCTGTGTTTGAACAATGCCTTCAAATTAATCCCGGAGAACAGTTTTACATGTACAAGTAACTGCTTTCAGTGGCCTGATCCACAGGGCTTCTGCAAAGCAACGTTTAGACCCCTCCTTTCAAATTTATACTTGCTTTTCACTAGGACCAAGCAATTATAGCCTGGATCAAGGCGAAAGGAAGTGAGGAGAGTCCCGAGACAGTTGGGCACAAAGGCAGTGTGAAGTAAAGTGGAGTGATGCATGGGAACCAACACTGAGAGATCTTTCCAGATAGGTTTCCGAGCCCAGGAGCACAAAGGTGCCTCGTTGAGGTTGGCACTAGGCCAGCGTCGGAGCACTGCTGTCCCAGGTGTCGAGTGTCGGGGCGCCATTCAGCCCAGGAAGTGTCCCGTGTCGCCCTGTCCCCACGCCCATCAAAGGAGCTGCTGTGTGCTCGCCATCAACCTCATCATGGCTTAATGTCCAGTGGGGAAAGACATGGCCAGTCGCTTCTTTCCCAGGACTGCAGGTACCTGAGCTGGATCAAGGAAAAGAATGGATGTGAAACAGAGCTTCTGCGGATTGGCTGAGCTTTCTGTTTCAACCCTCTCCCACGGTCACAAAGGAGTGAGAGGATACCCAGCAGTGAGAGGTTTTACTGGAAGTGGTGAGGATTAAGGGATGTGAATCACAAACTCCTGTTTGGACATTCCAGGCTTTTCGAAAATATTTGAATGTTCTACATGATGTGTTATTGTGAAACCATCTTAAAATAGATTTTACATCAAACTTACATCCTCTATTTGTGAATTTGTGTAATGGACAAACTGTGTACAAAGACTGGAGACGCCTGGTTTTTAATTTAGGAAGTCTTGTGTGCAAGGGTTTCATAATTCAGAGTTCAAACTTTTAAAAAATCTGACTTGGCTTGAGGAAATAGACAGAGCAAACTGAATGTCACATCTGTCACTTCCCAAAAGGTAAAGTTGAATTAAATAAAGCTAAGTGTCACTAAGAACATCCGTCAGGCTACTAGTCTGGCTAGAGAGTGACTTAATACACTGGGGACAATAGAACCCTGGGTGACTGTAGCCCACCTCTATCTCCATTTATCACAGAGTTCAATTTGGGGGAAGGGTTACAACTGATGAAAAATGGGGGAAGGGCAGGTGGGGTGAGGGCACTTGGAAAGGGAAAGAGTACATGTTGTTTCAGGTGGCCTAACTTGCAGGCTTCCAGCTGGCCCCAGGAAGTAGCCCTTGAGGGTGGTATTGGCAGCTCATTAGCAGAGATCAAAGCCACGCACTTCCTCCTCTACTCAGCACCCTCCACCTAGATCCCCCAGAGCTAATCTGATTGATATGCAGACAATAGGGCTAATTAACAAAATGGAAATTCTAGAGAAGCAGCTAAACCCCTGGACATATTGAGGATTTCGGGTCAGTACACTACAAAAAATGTAACAAATTCCTAAGGGTGCAAATGATGCGGATATCACTGAAGGTTAGCACTTAATCGGTCCATTGGAATATCCTACTTCCTAATCTTATTTCACTGACTGACACGCAAAGCCCTCCTGCTCATTAATCATTAATGCTGAACAATAAATAACTAGAGTACCATCCAGGGATGTATGCAAGCTTCACCTTCATCATTCAGAAAATTGCTGTCTCACAGGAAGTGGGCTGCTGATGGGGATGCATGCCTCCTCCCAGCTGGAGCTTATTTTAGCTGATAGCTTGTCAACAAAGACCTCTTTGGGATGGATAATGCTGATCCACTGTGCTTTACTTGGGTCAGCATTGCTGATTCAGGTCTCAAATATAGCTCCCCGCTGTTAGTGACTCCATGATGCACTACTAATGAAGGTCAGGCATTCTCATGTCAACAAAGTGTGCCGAGGACAGCACACAGGTTGCCCTTATACTTTATCACCCAAACGCACTGAATGACATTATGGCCAGATGTATAACTTCTTACTCAAGCCTGACAGAGCACATATACGTACAACATATAACTTCAATAAAAACAGTCCAAGAAAACTAAGCTATACTTTATAGATAAGATCAGGTTATTTAACAAGAGGAACAGTTGACGTGTAATTAGAGGCCTCGCACATTTATTTTGATTTTATCTAGTTCTACAGGCTGAGAACCAGCTGCTGTCACAGGAAGTAGGTACTTGTCATGTATGCAAACACACACATGTTTTGTTTTGTGAAAAGTGGGGACATCGGTTATGATTGATAAGCGTTTTGAAAAATGGGGACATGGGTTATGTCCTCATAAGTCACCCTCTCCTTGTAATACCTGTGTCATACCCATGTCATTATACAGAGTTGTGTCCTGATATGTCAAAAACAAGAGCACACACACACACACACACACACACACACACACACACACGTTTGTTTTTGTGAAAAGTGGGTTCATCCCATAGGCGTAATGGTTTTTATACTGTACAAACTGTATATTCCATCGCCCTTCACCAACCCTACACCTAACCCTAACCCTCACAGGAAACTTTGTGCATTTTTACTTTCTCAAAAAACTCATTCTGTATGGTTTATAAGCATTTTGAAAAATGGGGACATGGGTTATGAGTTGTGTCCTGATATGTCACAAAAACATGCCCCCACACACACACACATAAAAAGGCTGAGTGTCCTTTCTGGTACCAATTTCATATGTTTATTTCTCCTTTCTTGCTTTTTTTCTCTATAAAGGCTTGTATGTGTGGAAATTTAGGTTATTGTTTTCTTGCAATGATGGTGAGTAATGGGAACTTTGTGATGTTTTTTTGTGTGTGTGTGTGTGTTTTGGAAAACGGGGTACTGGTGTGGGTTCTCATGGGAGGGGGAAGTCTGCTATGCAAGGGGAATGGCGCGTGGAATGACCAGAATGCTTGTTGCCTGAATGGCAGGTCCACACCCCCAGCAACAGGTCACGCTTCATCGCTAGTTTGTCCCATGGGTGAGAGTTCAGGGCCGCTCCTGCCAGTTCTCTGAAGAAGGGTCGAGGGTCACCATCTCACCAAGAGCTCGGCTTTCCCTTCTGTATCAGCAGGGGACCAGAAGGGGCCTACCACTTCTTCCCACACAGGCCCAGATCTCCAAAGACTTGCATTCTCTGCATATATCCCTCACACAAGCTCCTTCCTGTGGGCTTGGCTTGAAACTGAGGGATCCCCCCAATTGGCCACAGGCTGCTGCTTTTTAAATCAGGTCACCACTCTAGTCTGGCCTGAAAGCAACAGCACATATTTAAGTAAAAGTATTGAGCATTCATGAAAAATTATACTTTATTTTATTTTTTATTTATTTTGAATTTTTTCTTTCATTTATGAAGGCAATTAAAGCACTAGGCGATTAAACTTTACGCATAGTACAGTGGGGTCGTTAATTTAGAATTTTTGGAATTACAAACTACAATCCAATTTAAAATGCTTTATTTATTAAGATAAATAAATAAATAAATTTCTTAACCATCTAATCTTAAAAACCAAAACGTTTCAACTTTAGTAAAAAGAATCTATTACATTTATTTCACACGAAGTAAAAATAAAATCTATTAACATATTTACTAACGTATAGCTTACTGATACTTACTGATTCATACATTTGAATTAAACTTTATTTGGAGTAATACTTGTGCACAATGCACATTGCTTAATATTAAGCTTAAAATGTGTTTTAATGTCACAATTGATGAGGACTATAAGATCTTTGCATAATATCAGTTTTTAAATGTTCAAATATTCAAAGTGTACTTAAAGTACTTGCAATAGTTCAACTTGAGCACAATCAAATATACTTCAGTACACCTTTAGTTGGACTTCAGCACTACATTTGCACAATTCAAGTGGATTAAGTACAAATCAGTGGATCCAATTCAGTATATTAAAAGTACAATTGCACTGCATTTTTATTAAGTACATAAATAAATAATATACTTAGCATGAACTAAATGTATTTTAAATATATTTTAGTAGGCTATATTTATGTTTCACTAGGAAAAAAATGAATAAATAAATAATCCTATACATCAGTGATTTATCATTAGATTTAGGCTATATGACATTAGGCAGAAACCATTTCCATGGTATGGAGCCCATTGTGTATTGGAGATGTTAAATTGCAACATTTGATAACCTTATTCTCAGTTTGTGGTCATCTGGTTCGTAGAATCCAGTCATAAAAACGAAATGCCTAACGCGGATGGAATATGCCACATTTTGGATGACTAAATCAAAAGTAGGTCAGTACACTTGAATCAAAACATGACATCGACTAGTGTCTGTAAATATAAAGCCCCAAAAATGCAATATATGACTTGCACGTTCTGCGTGTCTGTGGAGATCAGGCGCGGACTGGACACCGGGAGAACCGGGACAATTCCCGGTGGCCTGGCAGCCGATTTTGCCCCACTATTTAATATCATTATTGTATAATTGCCTGCCGAATGTACTAAAGCGATCATTTGCGAATCCGCCATTTGATAATTAAATCTCTAATAAATCATGAATTGTTAGTCATGACTCGCGCGCTCTCCGCGCCTCCGCCAAACGGTTTGGATCAGACTCAGAGTAATCAATGCGAGAGAGAGAGAGAGAGAGAGAGAGAGAGAGAGAGGGAGAGAGGCAGAGAGAGAGAGAGAGAGAGAGAGAGAGAGAGAGAGAGAGAGAGAGAGAGAGAGAGAGAATAGAATAGAATAGAATAAAATAGAATAGAATAGAATAGAATAGAATAGAATAGAATAGAATAGAATAGAATAGAGTGGACTGCTGGAGCAGAGAAGCAGAACTACTGTTCAGGGTTTCAGGTCAGTTTCATCTGTAAAGATGCTTTTTTGTCTTAGTTTTTTTATTTATTTAATCAAGCAGCAGCACGTTGCTCATCAGTCATCACTCAAAATACTATATAAAGGACATCATTTTTATCTGTTGTAATGTTACAGTAGGAATTTAGCTGAAAAAAAATTCCGATTTTTTTTTATAGGTTTAGGGGGAGATACGACAGACAACAACACAACCCTTACGAAAATTAACATTTTAATATTTAACTATAAATCCAGAGAAAATGGTTACTATTGTTTAACTGTGATAACCAAAAATGTAAAATTATTTTACAAATGTATTTATTTAAAATAAATACAAATCCATTTGCAAAAAAATAAAAAAAAGAATATTTTTCTTTTATATAGGCTAATAAAAGCATGGTAATTTTTTGTAAGGGAAAAACATGACTCGTGTACAGTATTAGGATTTTTCTATAAAGATATTGTAGTATTGTAGAATATTGTATTGTAAAGTATAGTTTTGTTCAATCTTGAGTATTAAAGTCATGAGAGAGATGGATAACAGGGCAAAATAAAGAGACTGAAGAGAAAAATGGAAGTGAAGGTGCAGTTCAGGAGAGAACTTTTAATTATTTTGCATGTCCCCAAATTAAAAATTTAAACCTTTTTTATGTCAGGTCCATACAAAAAATAGTTTTGTCCATGAATTTGTTTGTATGAGTTTGAATTTTCCAGTCTGATTTTTTTTCCCAGTCCGCCCCTCCTGTAAATTAATGGCAAAGACATGGTTTCATTTACTACACATTGGCCTACTGAAACTCGCAGTGTTTTCAACCTCTGCTGCCTTAATATAGGAGTACACGAGCACATAAACATAATTTCTAGAACTGCTCTGTGTCACTTCATGTGCATTTTACTTATTTTGAGAAAACTATCATCATATCATATACAAAGAGACAGCAGTTTCAAAAAAACACCAATGTTTCAGGAGTTTATTACACAGAATACGTCACATGCTTATTAGATAACTGTATTTAAGTTGATGTATATGCTTTTATTTATTATTATTTAATTTTCACAAATTTAGAAAAGTAATCAAAAAGTACTCAAAAGTAATTAGTTACATTACTTTAATAAAGTAATTGAAAAAGTTACACTACTATTACATTTTAAACAGGGTAACTTGTAATCTGTAACCTATTACATTTCCAAAGTAACCTTCCCAACACTGATCAATACTAAATGTGCTGTTTCTTTTTCTTTTTTTCACAGTTACATTTTAGTGGAGTATAAATTGCGTACAACAAATCTATAACAATAATGAACGCCTTTCTCTCCTAAATTTAGCACATCAAATAATGTGATTATATTTTTAATATGAAAGCAGACGTTGTCATGGAAATGTGTTCTGATGTAGAGGCTGCCCATTAACATCTGACAGCATTAGTCAAGCCACAAGCTGGGAACGATCCGTTGGGGGGAAGAGTAGACACATGGATGTTAAAAGGGAAATTCACACACATTTCCTACTTGTGGGATCGTTACAAATCGACAACATCCTGTTCTTTTGTTGGTCCTGCATGACCTCGTGCTGCTGCGTCATAAACGTGTTTGTGCTACTCCAGTGCAGCCTGGAAATGAGAAATGAAATGGGAACGCTTAAATGCAAACTCTCTCACTCTCTATCCTTTTCCCCTTCCGTTTTAAGCAAGACCGATCGTTCCTGACCTGTTTTCTGATTACCCAAAACGAGGAGAAAGTGCACGCCAATCGAGGCTTATAAATTAACCCGCGGAGATGAAACTCAAAAATGTTTTGGACTTAAACGTTATCGTGCATTTTCATATATCAACTGCGTCATATCAAAAATAACACATGACCACGGCAGTATGTTCAAACTGTCCAGCCTACGCAGTGGCCTTAAAAGTCTTTTCAAGATGATTAAGAATGCTTCCATACCGTAAAAGGTCAGGCAGGACCTTTGGAAGACACACGCGAATAATATATAGAAAACATGAATTAAAGCAGTAGTAGCCGCCTTCTTCATGTAATCCGCTTTGACATTGCCCTTGTGACGAAAAGCCCCCGTTCTACCATTCATGAATCTTGAAAGAGCGCATGCGCAGTAAAATCCGGAGCTCTCTCATTCATAAAAGTCTAACCCCCGAGTCGTAATGCCCTCCCATTCACAAGAAAAAAAAAAAAAAAAAAAAAACAACGCTGTCAAAGCATCTGCGCAGTACGTTTCTTACCCTCCCATTCATAAAAAGACATTTCCCTCATGTAGTTGCAACATCGTATGGAGAAGACTGTGTCCTTACTGCAGAGCACATCGCACGGAGAGTCGTCCGGATTTTTCACCCTTCGTGGCTTCGTTTGGATCTATCTATCATTCTCTCTCTGGTACTGGAATATATTGCAACATTCTGTTCATCTGAGAAGAAATGATTTGTTTTCTAAAGCAAGTGAGTTTTTCCTTTATCTTAAAAAATATATCAGTGTTTGAGTGTGTGTGTGTTTATTATTATTATTATTATTATTATTTTATTTTATGTTTTTTTTTTTTTTTTTTTGTAAATGTAATCGAAGTGTCAAGGACAACATGGAGTGTATATCCTCGCTTCAGATCGAGTCGTTTCCATTCTGCTGGTTTATCACAAAGCGCCGATACAGCCGTTCTTTAGCAACGCATTGTAGGTGTATTTGCGCCTTGTGTAAATATTTAACTACGGACCGGTAACTAACCACGACAGGATCGTGGGCGAATTAAGAATGAAATGTACACGTAGAACAGGTGAGAATTCGAGGTTAACCGTATACGCGTCGTTTCTTCGATCGGGGAAGCGACTGTGTTGCGTATCATGATCATCGCGTGACGCTTCTCTGCAGCTCGAAGCACTGAAGCTCATCTTAAGCATTAAAACTGTTTTAGCACTTAATGGAGATTAGTCAGAGACATATCAGACATAGCTGTATTTATGATCCTTAGGGTTTTTAGATTAATGTAAATATACTGGTTCTTGTTAAACACGCCGTTTGAATTTTTTTCTGCTTTGTATTAAACTCTAATTGTGGCACGCCAACATATAAATCGGCGTTTCAGACGAAACTGCTTTAGAGGCTGCAGTCTTACAAGAGAAGTGCAGAAGCAACGCCGCTTCAGTACATTACATAGCTGACACAAAAAAAATCTAGCAACAGGTTGATATTTGTCATATCATATAGCCTACAGTTTTCGATAGGCTGTGTAACATTTTAAAGGACCGTACAACGAAAACATTTCACTGACTGTTTAAAACGTGCAGCCGCGTTTAGGCGAGTATTTTACCTATAAAACTCGATTAATAGCGTCTATTTAACTGTAATATTACTAATCTAACTTCATCAGCGTAGTGAACTGTAATTTAATTAAGAAAATCTGTAAATCTTAACCCTAGTTTAATCTACTAGATATGATTTTTTTATTCAGAATAAACCCCTCCCATCAGAACACTAGCTCATACTTAATACTAATAAATCTGATTGTGGAAGTGAAAGTTTATACAGCTTCCTTTTTTAAATCCTAATAATGAGTTGTTATTAAATATACCTAACAATGTTACACATGTAATTTTCTCTGTTATGCAAAGGGCCCATTTCAGATGTATTTGTGGTCTTTTTTTCACACAAACTGATTGTTACGTTATCTGATTAGAATTCTGTGAGGGTGGTTTTCAGTACTAAGCTGTGCTGTGGTCTTTGCAGGAGTGCTAAATGATGACCTGAGCTCTGGTATATGAGGAACACAACCTACAGATGGAGTCAAGGGTTCCTCACCACATTCCTGGAGTCTCTTCCTCCATAATGGTGCAACCTTTGCTGGACAGCCGCGTTCCCTATGGACGGCTCCATCACCCATTAACTATTTACCCCATTGACCAAATGAAATCTTTACATTTGGAGAACGACTACATTGACACCCCTGCTGTGATCTCACAACAGCCACCAAGCCACAAGGCAAGCAAGCGGGGGCAGGAAGTCTTGCTGGGAGCCCCCCACCATCCTCATCTGTCCCGCTGTGAGGTCCCAGATGCCACCACACATCCCTGGATTTCCTTCAGTGGTCGGCCCAGCTCTATCAGCAGTAGCAGCAGCACCTCCTCCGACCAAAGGCTGTTGGACCATGCAGCTCCCACCCCTGTTGTGGATCCGTACACTACTGGCATTGGCCATGTAAGGACCCTAGGTGCAGAGCAACCCAAGGTGCTGAGCTCCAAGACTCAGAATGTGAAGGCAGTTGCGGCATTGCCAGTGGAGAAGAAGCACGCACTGTTGTGTGAGAAATGCGGCAAATGCCGATGCACGGAGTGCACTTTGCCCCGGGCCCTGCCCTCATGTTGGGTTTGCAACCAAGAGTGCCTGTGTTCAGCGCAGAACTTAGTGGACTCTGTCACTTGCATGTGTCTAGTCAAGGGCATCTTCTACCACTGCACTGATGAGGATGAGGAAGGTTCCTGCGCTGACAAGCCATGCTCCTGCTCGCACTCGAACTGTTGCGCACGCTGGTCCTTCATGGCAGCCGCTTCATTGGTGCTGCCCTGCCTGATGTGTTATTTGCCCGCCACTGGTTGTGCCAAGCTTTCTCAGAAGTGCTACGACGGCATCAGCCGCCCAGGCTGCCGCTGCAAAAGCACCCAGGCTTGCAAGGTGGCAGAGGTCAAGGCCTGTCAGCTGGGAAAACAAGCCTCATGATGGCCTGCCAGAAACGGAGATTACAAAGTGACCTGCGCGCAAAGTTCACAGGACCTTCTCCGATAGCAGTGTACTTTCCCAAAATCACGGTACTTAAATCTCACGCATGATTCTCGCGCTCAAGGCATCCTGCCGTAAATAAGTAGCAACATTTGACTGACCAAAGGGCACAAATCCTTATTTTACTCGTTTGTAAAGTACTACAACAAAGGAGAGACCTGCATTTTCTTCTCCTGGGGTTCTCGCGATGACCGTGGGATCAAAGTCTTTGCCATTTCACCACCTACAAAACAACTTGCTGACACAAAAAGCTGCATTTGAGCAAAATGCCTGTTTGAAAGATTCCAATCCCTTCTCTGATGTTTATTTTCTCTTTGGGCGGCTTTGAAAAGCCAAACTAAATATCACCCATTCAAGAAAACTCTATACTTTGGCAATCCCTCTCCGGATCTGGCACTGCGGAAAGGTTGCATTGAATTCCAAGCTGATACACATGTCACAATCAAAATAACCAGACTTCATCTCTGTGCACAGTACATTTACAAGCTTGTTATAGAGCTTTATTTTTTCTGTTGTTTGAAGTGCAAACATGGGAGGTAATTTGGTTTCATTGAAGGATTCTAAGTTCCCTTGACTGTTGCGAAAGTCATTGGTGACTGCCCATAGCCACGTGACAGGATGTTTTCTATCTTCTGCTGGGACAGATTGTTTGTTTTTGATGGCAAATGGGTAACATAGCTTTCATAATTCCCTTTGAAAACATGCCATAGCATACATAAACTTCCATAATTATTCTTCCAAATGTTAGCAGTTCAATTTGTTGTAGACAATGACCTCAGGGATCATCAGTTCATCTGAATTAAGTACAGCATGTGAATTCAGCTTGGAACTAGTCGTTTGACTCGAGATAAGGGAACGGGCAGTGGTCAAAACAGCAATTCAGACACCAAGCATTCATAAGCTACCAGGAGAATCGGGCCAGTAGTTACGGGACAAGGAGAAGCTATAAAGTTAGCGTATACTACTCTGCCGCTTCTAAACAAAACATGCCAATTGTATCACCTTTATAATGAGGCAAAAGCACAGTATTATGAACAGTAGCATGTACAAAGTGTTTCACTGTAGTTGGAAAAATTCCTCTAGTTTACTACGCACCAAACATAACACTCTATGGACATGCCCTAATATCGAACTGCTTTCTCCACATATATATATATATATATATATATATATATATATATATATATTTTGTTATATGTGTAGTATAGAGATTTTGCCAAAGGAGTGCACCATGGAGATTTCATTGACCATTTTTTAACCATTTGTTTCCAAGTGGGCATGCATTGTTGTACTCTAGCCAATTAGTGCGAAAGTAAGCTCTTAAAGGTACGGTGCTCTACTTCCCAGGATTCCTAGAGTCTGGGAGCATGAGGGAAAAATTGTCGGCCTGTACGACACAAACCCACGATTCGCTCGTTTAGTCCCACATACTCCAACATTTGTACTTGTTGCACAAATCCGAAAAGCAGAAATACACTACTGTTCTTAGTCTTGAATGTATAAGGCTAGGGTTTAAGTCTTTTTGCAATCTAACCCGTGGATAGGTGCCAGAGTAGTTCTGAATGGAGAAGCTTGCATAGCTGCATAGGGAAGAGTTGCAAATGTACCATAGAGATCTTAGATTTCGACCTATGCAGGTTACACGTTCTTGTAAATAGTTTTAAGAAAAACTAGCTATATGTTTCAAATGTCCTGAGAAATTGCATGGTACAGTTTAATTACAATTCAGTACAAAAGTATATAAATTAATTATTATATTTTTGGGAGGGCTGAGGGTGGGTGGGGGTAAAGATTATGTGGCTGTGGCATAGAAGGTAGGGTGTTTAGGTATTTCGATTACAAGCACTTGATTTAGAAAAGTGTGCCAGGCAATAAAAATACCTCTGTTAATGCTAGCCATGCCTCATTAGCACGAGAGGGGCACGGCTAACTCCCGGTTCCTCGGTGCCCCTGAAACGGTAGATTTAATTGAATTCGCAGAGGGAACAGCGTTTCGTCACGCTCAAAGTAATGCTTTTTCACCCCAATGTGGCCAAGCATTTTGTTTTTCCTTCTTCCTCCTAAAATGGTGCAACATCTTCAGTGCTTGATTGACATATACAGCTGCTGTGTGTGAACTTGTCTGGGAGGAACGGGGATCCCTCTCAAGTAACATTCCATTCCATCCTATTCGGTGTTTTGCTTTTTTGCCCCACCTTCTTGCTTTTATTTTTCATAACTTCACAATTCTGTCAACTACAATACAGCTGTAAAATGTAAACTTTATGGCTGTTCGCCTAATATCCTGGCCTGCATGATGAAATTGACCGATCTTCCTTCTGTCGAGCCGTTGCTGAGAGGTTTTCATCAGGACGCTGTGACTAAATCTATTCGTGGTACAGTTTCTTGGTCACTAGAAACCCATTCTTCTTTTTTAACCCCCTTTAAGCTGCCTTCCAAACTGGGCTTGTACTCTATGCGTTACTTTGGCTTCATAGTTCATGTTGAGGATTAAAGAAAAGAGCAATGTGCTTTTGTTTTGTTTAAAAAAGCAAAAAGGAAAAAAAAAATCTCTCACACATATGAAAATGTCCCTTTATAGATATATTTATTTTGAAGTTCTATTTTATATAGTATTTATTTAGATGCCTACATTTGTTTGTGAATAAAAGCTTATGTCAAAACGGAATGTACAATGAAATTGGAAAATATATATTGTTAAATATAAAACTCTGTGTGTTGTGTCTTCAGTGTCCCTGCATTCATACAGTACATGCTATTATTGGAAAATATGATATTTAAGACACACTGACAAAAAACACATATATATATATATATCAAGATAAAAATACTTAAGCAAAATGACTTAAGATATTAAGTCTTGTTTTCTGAAAAATGTATCAATTTTGTTCATTTTTACTTAAAAGAAAAAAAAGTAATCTTAATTCAAAGGGATAACATGATTATTTCTCTGACCCCATTGGCAGATAATGTTTTATTGTTTTAAGCAAAAAGGAACACAATTTACATATTTTTATTACATCAAAAAGCAAACAAAACTAAAAACAACAACTTAAACTTAATGTAGAAATATTGTAGATGAAATGGATAATTTCCAAATAACTGGACATAAAATATTACTTTTAATCTTTTTATCTCTCAATGAAGTCATGAAACAATGCATGGCATGAAACAATTGACAAAAAATATGCCATTGAATCCAAAAAATGACCAGTCAGAATTAAATAATTCAGAGGGTTATGAAAAGGTAATTTAAGCGAGTAAACTATTCAGATACATATCTTAGTGCTTTTAATAATACCCAGTTATACGCTTTTCAAAACAACTGTAAGTATTTTTTTCATTTAATAGTACCTTATATAGTTCTCCGAAACTTAAATATATGGCCATTGGATGCTAAAAGGGCAGATATGACATTTTGAGTTAAAACATTAAACATTCTGAGTGTCCCTAAATCATCTTTGCACATAGAGGACGAGGTGCAGTCCGGGTGTCTTGCACAGGCCCCTGGCTACAGGGAGAGGCTCTTACTTTACATGAGATTGCTCTAGTATCAAGACATTGGCTCTCAAGGATCTGGGGCTGCAGCTCACATAAAATCTTTACAAACCTGGATGACTCACACAACCATGAATCTGTTGACATCTATCCAAACACACTCACACAAGTACGTTCCCCTATGAACCTATGTACATGAGCTATAAAAATCAGAAAGTGACCTCTCAACAAATTGACATCTGTGTGTGTGTATGCCATAACACAGAAGGCTAACATTCCAGCAAATTTGAAAGATTCCAGTCTCTTCTTATGTTTATTTTCTCCTTGGGTGGGGAAAAGACAAGGTAAATGGCATTGATTCAAAACCACTATATTTTGGCACTTTACACTTTCACCACTGACTTCAACTGATTAATGAACATTTTCTAAATTTAATATGAGTGTACTTCTTTCCTGTGCAAAATTCACTGTTATGCTGCAAGTCATTGTCAGGGCATTGTTATGTGGTGGCTATGTATTTGGAGGTTGCTATAGATTGCTTTAATAGGTTGCTATAGTCTTCTGTGTCGTATCTAGGGTTCTCTAGGCTATTCTGGGTAGTTGCTAGGTGCTTTCATATTGGCCCATGTCAACTTAGCCTACCTCCAAGTCTCTATAGGTTTGTCTGCATGCACTGATTTTCATGAATCCGATCTTATTTCACATTCTATTTATATGAACCCCTAAACATTGCGATCCGATTGATGTTTGTTTACATGAGCATTACATGCATTCTGAAGAAAGCGTTACTGCTCAGTTGCTGTGTTTAGAACCAGAGAAAGCCAATGTGATATTGTTACCAGAGCTACTGTGAGTATGACAGACTGCTGCAGGGATGACATTTTATTGTAGGCTGCGACGAGATCACATTTTAGCACCGGTGCTGAAGTCAATCTTGTGTGTGTGTGTGTGTGTTTATGTGTTAAATGCCAGATATAATGTCTGTTGTTAGCACAAACTTGTTTTAATCTATGACACAAAATCTATCAGTAATACCCCCTTGTTTTAAGCTTTTACTTGCCTTGTTGGTTGCGAACAAGTGGCTAAATGGGACTACAGATGTTGTCAATGTAACTGAACGTCATCACGTTGAATAGGTAAACTCATCTACTCACCAGTCTGCTTTTAAAGCCTTTACTGTGTTTTAATCGCAATCTTGCAAACTATTCTAAATGGATTACTGTATTTGGTTGCATGTAAATTTAGCTCCTGATGTTCTGGGTTCCTCCTTCAGTGGAAGTCTAAAGGATTTTTATTTGTCCCATTAAATTGCCCTCCATTTAAAAATCATTAGTCTGTTCACTGTACAGAAGACTCTGTGTGTCCAGTCCTGCAGATTTCATCTCCAGCCCGCCCTAAACATACTTGCCAGGAAGTTTCTAGTGATCCTGAAGACCTTGATTAGCTGGTTCAGGTGTGTTTAATTGGGGTAAGAACTAAACTCTGCATGACTCTTGCCCTCCAGGAGCAGAGTTGGACACCCCTGCTTTAAACCAACTCGCTGCATGCATCAAAGACCTGAACTTTTCTCCTCGCTGCTCTATCTGTCATCTGCTCTCACTAAGTCATGTGGCCAGTCATTTTGTACAATTCAGTCTGCGCATTTCCAAAGTGAACTCATCCATGCTGACTTGGTTCAAGAAAATGTCCTCTTGCAAATGACATATTGCAAAATCCTGAGCACATCTGGTGCTGTGCTCATGCCCTCCCCTCTCATTCTCATTCTGTATCTCTCTGTCAGCCCCCAGCCCTCCCTCACCAGACTCGGATATGAATGCAATGCATTGGAGAGGCAAACAAGAGTGAAGCTCAGAGATTTGCAAAGCGGAAGTCAAAATGGAGTTCAGCTCTTCGTGGAATGCCCTATGGTTTATGTGTGTGTGTGTAAATCTGATCCTTGAATCATTAGATGTGTTTTACTGAAACAAGATTATACTAGACTGCCTATACCTGCCAGGGTGTTCATTGCTATGCATTATGCAAAGATAAAATCCATTTTAGTTATACAGAAATTATATGTAGAGTATTTTCTAAGTAAATAACTTTATGGGTAACCTTTTACGTAAAGGCTTTATGTATAATGCATTATAAAAGTAGTTTTAATGCAATAATGATGCCTTGTAATGCACCTTATAATGCATTCTACAACCTTAAGAATAGTTTTAAGCACAGTTAATACATTATAACACTTATACATGTATTATTGCACTGCATTTTAAATTATTTATGACAATCATAACTACTACTTTATGACTAAGTTTTAAACTTAGTATTAAATATTCTTACTTCTTACTTGGTACTGTTCAGTGCTAGTACAAATATCTTTGTAATAAAGATGAATTTACCGAAGCAAAATGACTTAGGATATTAAGTCTTGTTTTCTGAAAAAACAGATCTAATTTTAGTTTTTGCTTATAACAAGAAAGAAAAAACAAATCTGTAAATTTAAATATAATCTTAAATCATCTTAGTTGAGAAAAAGTGAGAAAGAAGGAAGGCCAGACACAGAGATGGCTCTGAGAATTGGCCAAATCTTCCAGTGTGAATTGGCTCGCCACACTTATTTTGCAAACTCCATGGCACGGACCCAAGTGAGCAACTTTTTAAACAAAGGGCTACTGTCTTGCATCATTTCCCCTCTCCACCACCGCTCCGGAAAGCACTTCTTATCACCATTTATTGCCGGTCCGTATCAGAGGCCTGGTCTATGCTAACACCCAGCCCGAATGGATTTTCAGTTCTCCAAATGCAAAAAGTTGTAAAATGCATTGCAGGGCTGCCTTACAAATTCTCCTTTACTTTTGCCCCAATAAATTCGCCATGTTTTATTGGAAAGATTCTTCCCTGTCAATAGGCATGATGAAATACCCCATCTCCCAAAGCTTTTGAACAGAAAGCAACAAGCAAAATGAGAATGCACAAATGCATCAGTTTAGAAACAATGTTTTGGTTTCACAGTTTGCAGATTTTCATGTTTCAAGTACTAACACTGCAAGCACACACACACACACACACACACACACACAGTGGTTGCTTATCATCTGTGGGCTGTGTGAAAAACAGCCTTTCCACTGAGTGCAGCAGCCTCCTGAGGAGCCGGAGGGGTCGGAGACTCGGAGCCAACCAAACTTGGCTTTCGATATCAGAAGTGCAACACGCCCACTTGGCCTCAGCAGTGGTGCATTCCTCGGGAGCTCATTGTCAAAAGCCAAACACTTCCTCTAGTGTACAGACCGACACGACCGCAGAGACATTTTATACATGCATGGCGTTCAGACCGAAGACAGCTGCAACCCGCTTAACAAGTCCTCATCCCGTTGCTTTTTTACTTCATTTCAGTTTTTAGAACAGCAAAATATGTATAAAAAATAAAACAGTTTTTAATTCATTTTTAGAGATCTGTTAACTTACTTTAAATATGATAATGAATGGTAATGTAAATATACAGCAGTCTCAAAAAGTATTTGGACACTTGTATTAGCAACTAGCAATATTTAATAACCTGAATCCAAGTCTTCCTTTAGAATAGTAAATCTTTTATTTTATTATAGTAAAATATTTTATTAAAGGTGCATGTTAAAATTGGCCTGATATTTTGCTTTATAATGTCATCTTAATGTGGCCTTTAAGTATCCCAATAGTTTTGGGCCACTAAAAAAAAAAAAAAAAAAAAAAAAAAAAAAAACAGGTAAAGAAAGTAACAACCCACACAAAAATGAACTGAAAATGAATTGAGTACTAATGGGCTGAACTTGAATTTCTATAAATGGTGACCTTAAAATCTGTGCTTTTGGGTTCAGTATATTTTTTAAAAGAATTTTATTGGTCAGAAACGTCATCCCTCTCTCACCTCATACACTACATACCAAGTCAGTCTGCTTGAGGTAAGAGTGAGGTACTGAAATATGGAATATCTCACTCAAAAGGTTTAAAAACATTAATACTTAGAACATTTGAAAACATCGCTACTATATATTTAGTGGTGAGGTAGTGAGTTTGGGCCTTATGTGTTCGTCTATATTTGAGGTTGGAATATGTTGCAAATACACACTTGATCATTTAAAAGCTGAAAGTTTTTGACTGACCTTTTCTTATAATGTTTTATATTTACAATAAAAAATGTCTTCAGTAGTGTAATCAGACAATGTGCAATACCTATAAGGTATGCAGAAAAACAGTGTAGAGTTTGAGCCCCATCTGGTTTTAGGACATTGGTGGCAAACACAGAGTTTAACATCTTAAAACAGGTGTACAGTCTTTACTGATCTTCCATTGAGCAAGACTAATCTGGCTAATCTAAGTAGCCTCATTATAAAAATGTATATTTTGGATGGCTTTCTCATAGTGTCTTGGCCCAGTGGTGTAAATCAGTTTGTGGGCAGTGAGGTGGTATGAAGCAAGGCAACCCAGAAGTTGTAAATTCAAGCCTCACTTGAATGCAGTAGACACTCTTGGAAGTTGGACCTTCCTTAAGTTTTGCAATCAGTCTTGTGGCACTTATAAACCAGTATGCAGCAGGACTTAGGTTGCAAGACACACCAAAGAGTTCAAGAACTGAGTTTAAGATGGACCTTCTGTAGCATTTGTGCTAATCTTTATTTGAAGTTGTGGCTTGTATATTGTTTGTTTATCTGCAAGGGGAATTTTATTAAGAGGATTTCAATAGCTAATGCGAGAGAAAGGTTTGGGGAACTCTTTGGGGAAGTCGTGGCCTAGTGGTTAGAGAGTTTGACTCCTAACCCTAGGGTTGTGGGTTCGAGTCTCGGGCTGGCAATACCAAGACTTAGGTGTCCCTGAGCAAGGCATTGAACCCCCAACTGCTTTCCGGGCGCTGCAGCATAAATGGCTGCCCACTGCTCAGGGTGTGTGTTCACGGTGTGTGTGCACTTTGGATGGGTTAAATGCAGAGCACGAATTCTGAGTATGGGTCACCATACTTGGCTGAATGTCACTTTTCACTAAAACTGGTTGTCCATCTTCAGTTGAGGTGGACACTCTGCAGCATATTCTAATCTTCTATTGAGTGAGAGGGTTTCTGAACTCTGGCTCTTGAGATCAACTGTTCTGCAAAGTTAAGCTCCAGTCCAACTCTGATCAAAACTTGAACATTTCAAGTAATTCTGAAGACGTTGATTAGCCTGTTCAGTTGGAGCTAAACTCTGCAGGACAGTAAAGCTTTGAGGACCAGAGTGAAGAAACCCTGCTGTAGATGAGCTGATGCAATGTTTTTCAGTCCTGGTCCTGGAAACCCACAGCACTGCACATTTGAGTGTTCAACAAGGGCTTCAAAGGAATACGGAAAAATGGCAAATGGTACAAAAGACATTCTAGTAAGGCAAGAATTCAAGAATTACTGTTTTGTGACCTTTATTGTAATTGAAAGAGCATGGAAAACAGTCTTCAAATGTCTTTTTTTGTGTTCCACAGAACCAAGAATGACGTGAGTGTGAATTTTCATTTGCAAGTTAACTTGCCCTTGAGCTCCACCTCTTAATGATAGACTGAATATGCTCTTTACCGGATGTTGTCACGGGGCGTCACAACAAAGATAGCTCACTCCTGAGAAACCATCCAACATCTGGCCTAAAAGCACCAAGTCAGTGCGACAGGAAGCAAGTCCTTATGTAATATGTATGACCTCACAGAAAGGCAACTGAACAAAGGATTTGTGGGTTTTCCTTTTTTCAATGCACTAGACACACATATAAAGGTCCACTGTGTCTCTTCCTTGGGGTTACAAAGATGCTTTGTTGTCCCACTCCGGAGAGGAGGAGGAGGGGGAAAGGGACAAGCATACTGTATGTGTTAATTGTCTCCTCCAGCTCACGCTGCGTGGGCGGACTGTAGGCATTAGGCCAATCTGATTAAAAGTAAAAAGCTACTCAAACCCACATCTGGTGGGGGTTACTGTTGGCCTGTTTTATACCTGTCTCTCCTGTGCTATAGGAACTGAAGTCCTGGCAATGATAAGAAAGATGAACTTTGACTTTCAGCAAACCGAGCTATGGATTACCACACTTGAGCAAACAGCAGGTGAGATCACTCTTAGTTTTACAAACATCCTCCGAGCCACACATTGGCTTCCTGATGCGTGATACAAAAAATGTCACGAGATATGACAAGCTAAAAATACAAAAGCTTCTTCATTGAAGAATGCTTCAAATGAATGCTTGTAAAATGAGACTGGATTGGGGAAAAAAATGGTTAAACCCCTTTTATATCATTTGTTTATTTATTCTGAGGTCTATTTCATTTGGCACAGAAACAGTCATAAGTGTTACCATTTTACACCCTCTCCATGAATTTTAGTATGATTTGAGATCAAGTTGTGTGTCTGCTTTATTTAAATGTCATTACAATGTTGTGAGTCATTTGAAGGGACAGTAGTCACAATAACAGAGTGGATAACTTGAGATACACTAAAAACTTTTATTAAATACTTGAATTATTAATACTTGAAAAAAAGTATTCTGCTGTTTAATAATAATCTTACTCTTCCTTGTTCTTAAATATGAAAGTTGCTGAAGTTCTGAATGACATTTTGCAGCTTAGTTTCAACCAGTGTTCATTTTGGACCTCAAAGAAAGTTCTACAATTTAAAGTGTTTTCATAATATATTCATTTCAATAGATCCATGAAAATATGATTCCTCAATATTTGACCCCTTGAAGACTCTAAGACTGTCAGAACAACTGTGGGAAAACACAGAATATAGATGAGGTTTAAAACATCCAGAAACTCTAGATTTTTGCAATGTCACACCACACTTCCACATTCCCACTTCAACTCGGCTCTGAATGACGAGAATTCCTCTGTGCTCTGAGCCGTAATGATGGAGTAAGCTTTTTCCACAGTGACATTCGAAGGAATGCCGCAACAGGAAGTAAATTTAAGTGGTGACCACAGCTTGAAATATATCTCCTCTGCATTTCATTGTGGTATGGAACATGCTTTTGTAACAATTACTCAACTGAAGTTCTTTTGGTTAGAGATGCTGAAGCTAATGAGATCGTTTTATGTCAAACTGATGCATATATACACATTAGACCTTAGAAAAGTTGGAGTAGGTCTTAAAGGAGTAACGATTATAAAGTGTATAACAATAGAGTCATGTTTAAATTGCACCCTACACAACCCAAGCACCACAAAAGTCTGTTGAAAGTTAAAAACGGAGCAGAAACCCGTCGAGCCCATCAAGGCTAGGCCTCAAGGGAGCACTGTGAGGTCTGTAACCCAAGAATGCAGAGCAGTCAGGTGTGTGTGAAGTGTTGGCTCCTTGTTGAGGATGTGGTGGGTCATGGTACTCCATCACAACTTACTGGGTCAAAATGCGAATATCTCGCTCGGAATCCTGTACTTTCTCTACTTGTAGGTCTTTCACATTCACATGCTTCCCCATTGATAAACACTCCCCTATTATAAAACAACTTGTAATGTATACAAAAAAATTATACTTTTGAACATTAGCATGACATGAACAGCTTCATAGCCTTTTTAACGTAGAAACCACTGCAAAATTGTACTTGTACCAATGTAATAAAAACGTGGCCTTGGCTTTAAGGACCAATCGCTGGACATTTCACTTTGAAACTAGCCCAAAATGTGCAATAAGTTGCATTAACATTGTCACAAGCACGTATTTGCAATGAGCCTGGGTCGGTCTTACCTCTTTTCTCCTTTTTCTTTTTTACAACCTGGGGCATCACTACACCATTTTTACCTAAGTATTGCAGGTATGACAACCAATTGTGTGTAAAAAGTCTACACTGTAACATGGAGGAACCCGATTTCTCCATAACCTTGAACGCTGACCTCTCTATATTCCAGAAATGAAGTTGAAATACGCAAATCATTACAGCAAAGAAGGCTAAAGTGTCTTAACAAAGCCGTTTTATTGGAGCATACATGCCTAATAACTCATTTCCACTCCCACCAAAGTCCATCCTTTTTAACAAATCCAGTTTCTCCCCTGTCCATCCATCTATCATCTGGTTCTTTCACTGCAAACACAGTCCACTTTTCCTAACCAGCCAAAATGATGTCCCCACGGTCATCTTTACTTTTCCCAACTCATGTCCAAAGTCCTTCCACAAACTTCAGGGCACAGGAGATCTGGTGGAGAAGTGTGTATGTGTGTAAGCATGTGTCTGTGAGCCTCCTACTCCAGTGCATTAGTGAATCTACATTAATCTTGGCTGACACGGGCCAGGAAGGGCCTCTGAGAGAGCCGGGACCGCGCACTCGCACCGCCTGCTCAAATATTTATCCAGGATGTTTTTTTCACCAGGGAGAAAGAGGCATGTCGCAGGTTAACTAGATCAAGATGAAAAAAGTCATTCAGTGGGATGCAGAGGCTCACAGGACACACAGGGAAGAGCGCTCATCTCAGTGCAGATGTGGACAGTTGGGCAAACCTGGACCCTTGGTGTGGATTCTCAACTAAGTGTACAACATTAGTAATAGCGTGAACTGGCAGAAATGGCCATATTCTTCTCACGACATAATGTGCATTGCATTGAATTGGTTTTTGTGTTATGAACCTGAATTAAAATATGACAGCACATGCCAGACTAAGTGTTCCCTAAAATAGCTATTTCCAGGAGAGCGGTGTTAAGCACTGTAATCATTCACCTGACTAAATGCACCAAGGGTGGATGAAAGCACAAGGATGTGGGCATCAAGTGGAAATACCAGATGATTGGCCCAAATTAGTGGGGGTGCATTAAGCGTGATTGCTAATTGTGCAGTGATTGTTGGAACTGTTTGATCCTGGTGGCCGAGTGCATGCCTGGTGGGCTTTCCCCTGCAAATGCCTGAAAGATGTACAAAACAGCATGTGAATACACACAACTTTGTGCAATTAGAACTTCCCATGCTTATGCTTCTTTTGTATCTACAAGAAGCATCATTGCTGTTATAAAAATGCATGTGCATGCAAATATGCATGCATATCATGTCAAAATGTTACGATTACAAGAGGCAGTTTGCGCTAAAGAAAGTATCTACCACTCTTTAAGTTATAGACTCATTTGAGCACATCACTGTATGAAAAACTGAGAGTGTCTGGATGGCAGTCAATTGGGAGGGTTTTTAAATAAAGTTGGACATGACAAAGCTTAAAGATAATATGCACCTTTGAGGTTGAGAAACCTTTGCATTTGGCACTCCGACTGTTGCAGCTGACGGTTCTGCAGAAAACAAATCTAATCATTTCTATCTCTGCCGCTTTCCGAGGTTGCTCTTTGGAGACATAGTTAAATGTTTCATGAAATTACCTTGGTATTAGATGTTTCTCCTAAATTTACGTAGAATAAATGAAAACAGACAGAAATTGGTCTATTGTTGACATTCACAAATAAGATCATTTGGTTCATATTGAAATTTCAGAATTCCGATTGCAGTCTTCGGGAAAGTTTGAGCTTTAGACAATTGTTATTATTATTATTATTATTATTATGAGATCTGAAACTCGTTAGTGTTACTCAATTAGTTGAATCTTTGGATAAATGTTATATTAAATGTGACCCTGGATCACAAAAGCAGTCTTAAGTCACTGGGGTATATTTTTAGCAATAGCCAAAAAACATTGTATGGGTCAAAATGATCGATTTTATCGATCTTTTACACCAAAAATCATTAGGATATTAAGTAAAGATCATGTTCCGTGAAGATATTTTGTAAATTTCCTACAGTAAATATATCAAAACTTAATTTTTGATTAGTAATATGAATTGCTAAGAACTTAACTTGAACTACTTCAAAGGTGATTTTCTCAGTATTTAGATTTTTTTGCACCCTCAGATTCCAGATTTTCAAATAGTTGCATCTCGGACAAATATTGTACGATCCTAATAAACCATACATCAATGGAAAGATTATTTATTCAGCTTTCAGATACTTTAATTACTAATTTGGTACAATTATCTAATTGTGTATATACATGTTTTTTTTTAGCATTGTACTTTTGTTTTTTTTTTCCCCAGGAAGAAAATTGACCCATTTATTTCCTAAATGTCTAAAATGGGTTGAAACTGATGTTTTAGCGTGCACATTTGCAAACAATAATTAAAAGTGCATGCTCTTGATTGCATGTGGCAATTTGTACATGCCTGTGTCAAAGCCAAGTTTTGCAAACATGTAAAACCTGTCACAACACACACATGTGGTACACATAATGTTCAAACAGTCCATAATAAATGTATTAATAATTTTGGTCTGGTTTAGATCTTGCTCACAGGAAATGTATACATGTAAGTCATCACATTTGTGACTAGTGGGAAAACAGAGAGCCACATTTTTGTCTAGGTAATTAATTTATCATAAAATTGAAGATTTCAGAGCATTGTTATATTTAGTAAAAAACTGTAAAAGCAAAGTTTTTATTATTTTAGAGAGAGATTTCTTTTTCTTGATTGTAGATTTCGTTTCCCCCACAACTGCTTAAATATTGTTGCTACTTTGTTTGAAGTGCTCTGTCGGGACTGAGCAAAATGAATACAAAATGAATCTCACTGCTGTCTCAACAACAATTGAGACGTTAAATAGATTTAGTTTCTGATTTTTCTTTTCTAGGGAGTGTGTCAAGCAAGAATGGGTTACTATATTACTAAAGAATCTATTAAGGCTCTAATTAGCTTTGAAACTTCTAGGACGCAAGGTTATTATAGTTTTGCTTTTTTAAAATGAGTTTTTATTTTAATATCGTTTTCAATTTTGCTTTAAATTTAAGTTTAGTTTTAGTTAGTTTCATGAATGGTTTTGTTAGTTTTAGTTTAGTTTTTAGTTCTTATTTTATTTAGGTTCAGTTATAGTTTTAGTAGGACGGAAACAAACTTTTCTCATACACTCACAATTTTAAGAAAACTTACACTAAACTGTAGACTTCTTCACAAATCAGAAAGGGTGCAAAGGCAGCACTAAACAGTCCCAGAGGAACTAAATATTTACAATTTACTTGACAGTTAACATTAAAATCATTCAAATTCCAATATTTATCTTGGGGATTTATTTGCTTTAAATCTGCTCACCTTTGTTCTCTTTATTGCCACAAGTGGGAAAGAATTTCCTTGCCTTCCAGTTGTTTCATTTATTGCTACGAATGAGGTCTTTCGTGGTTTTGTTTTACACAGAGGAGTGAGATTTGGCTTTCAACAGGAGAACATGGTCATAATTCAATTATGACTCCACAAAGCAGTGAGCACTGGAGTACGAAGACAGAGAATAATTATCAGGTTCAAGTGTAGCTATTGCTAAAACCAGATGAGGACATTTATAGGGTTTACTATTTTCTATCGGACAAGGACTCTGGATTTAGGCCATGAACTATCATTTATAAACTTGCATTTGTAATTCCAAGATAACTTATTTAGATTTGTGTTTCAATTTATCGGTTCAACTTTTAAATGAAGTCAAAGTTAACATTTTGGTGGTTTTATAAGCTATGCTGTGCAATCTCTACTTTATAATCAACATCAAGGTTTCTGAGTAAAATATATGAAAGCTTATAACATTAGCATTGCGAAAACTTTATTCATATCTGACAAGGCAGCCAGGAAATATGTGCAGAGTACAGGGGAAGGAGATGTATTTATAGGACATCTTGAAGTATTCCGCTCCATGTTTTTATCATCCCGATGCCGCATGAAGGCATGTAGCATTCCTTTTCATAGAAAAAGTTACATTGCTGGTCAAGCAGCGTTTTTAAGAAAGAGAGGGAAGAAATGTGGAGGGGAAGTAGTTGAGCGTTTAAAGAACGTGATTGTGTTTATTTGCGGGCTGTGTGTGGGATACAGGAAGCCCCGGGGGCCCGGCCTCTCTCTCTTTTGTAGAGTAAAGAGGAAACTGTTGGCGGTCTCTGTCCTCTAAAACTGGGATGGAGCCGCTGTGGAGCCGTTCGGTGACATGTTGTTCATTGTTTTTATTATATATTAAGCAAACCAAATCTCCAAAATCAGATAATCTCAGACCTCTTTTCTTAGATGCAGCTCAGAGTGTTGCAAAATACGAATGTACTGTATATCGCTGCTCTCGTTTGCCTTGAGGTTTCCCCTCCGTTACCTTTTTTGTAATTTGACATTTTCATCACATCCACTTGGGTTTCTCGCTGGTTTCTTGGCTCTGAGCGGCCACGGCCTTTTCTGGAACTTTCTACCCCCTGCTAGGTCTCTCTTGTGTGGTTTTCCTCCAAAGCACATGCAGGCTTGTGTCCCAGAGGGGGATGGAACATCTTGTGGATCGGAGCAAACATGGTCAGGCCAGCTAAGGACATTTCTTTCGCAAGGACATAAACAGCAAACAAGAGCCTGAGGAACTTTTTTTAATTGAGCAATTTGTTCTATTTTCAAATCTTTTCCAAGATCTTCAGTTGTGGAATGGAGGGAAAAGAAACAAAAAACTGGAAAGACATGTAGCCAGACAGGTCATCCGTCCTTCTTGACACTCTATCCTTCCACTGCGAGTCAAGTACAGGCCAGATCTTTTCCTCTGGCAATCGTTGTGCTTTCAGAGCCAACATGAGAAAAATATGACTGAAAATCCCAAATTTGTTAATGAATAATTTCCGCAGTCAAATGCTGTCCCTGTAGATTGTTTTACTTTAAATGCTGCAAAATGCTGTCCACAGATCCGTGGTTGGGATCGTGATCCAGCAACACAAAAAACCTGAAGTGGATTTCAGCTGTGAGATTCAGAAATAGACGAGGCATAAAGCGTGGTTTTGCATCAGGGCTAAAATTTACTCTATTTTTGGTTAAACGAATATTGGATACAAACCCACACAAAACCTAGGCCTCCTTCAGAAAACATTTTTGCATGCAATATAGTGTAAGAATTGCTCATGTAAAAAAGAAAATACCGTTAATCTGTAACTACTGTTGTAAGTGTTCCCAGGGGATTATCAAGAATAAATATACCACTTTGCGTTCCTCTTTAAAAGATTTAAAAGTATCCAAAAGATAAAAGATATAATTTTATTCCATGGAATTCAAAACATGTTGAGTGGAATGTTCATGCTGTTGTTTTCAATATAACAAAAGCATTCTGTGATTAAAATGAGGTCTTGTGAATAAACTTGATTGTGCAATAAACCATTAGAGAAAACTTACCTAACCCTAAATTTTATGCTCTTAAAGAAGTTTGTGATTATTTAGCAACTGCATTGATGAAGACTGTGCCAAGACTTTACTGCACAAATTTCATTAAATGTTGACGGCAGCATTCATCTGGAGTCTGGGGTGTTTTATTGGTACCACAAGAGAAGCCCCAAACATTCACAATCTTGCTTTAGGTAACACAATTTACTGCCTTTTAAATCATCTATTTTCATCCTTGCCCAAACACCTCTGCCCTTCCCTGCCGCCTCACTACCGGGGCTGGAAGGAGCTCATTTAGCAGACAGCGGGACAGCTTGCACTCACAGAGTCTCAATAATGCCTCCACACTGGGCCATGGGCGACGGAGGAGGAGCAGACAGCATCACTTAGCACTTTATGGATCATACTTCCTTCACACTAATGCTCAGATTTACTGGCCCCGGCTGAGCAGCGCATGAATTCAGGGAGCGCCAGTGTCTGGTGGCGGCTGCCCTTTACGACTCGCTGTCTCTTTATCATACCCCAGCACAAGGAGGTATTAAAAAAAGACACGGGGGTGACCCCTGCTCCTAGGAAAGAGGAGGTAAAATTAACACAGGGAAATAATTAACCCAATCCAGGTCCAGGCAGGCTAGTTTACGGTCACCCCGTAAAAGACAGCGGGATGTCTGGTTCTAAAAAAAATGTATGGGGTAATGTTGCACTTATCTGTTTGCTGTTTTTCAGGGGTCAGTACTAATTGCAAAATTGGGTTAACTATAGATAGCAAAACATGTCAAATAAACTAATTAATTACCACAATAAATCATGATATCAATAAAGTTGTCAATTGATCAAAATATTTAATAGCAACTAATTAATTTCATTGTTACATTTTTTTTTAAAGAAAACTAAATTCTCCTTTGTGTAATTACAGTTCTGCAATTGTTTTTGAATGATACTCGAGTTAAATTTTATCCAACACTGTTCTTTTTTTGTCTCACATACGTTAAACAAGTTTCTGTATTTGATTACAATGCATGTAACCAAGGAACTTTATATAAATTCCTGAAACAATTCAATAATAAACAAACTCTCCACACATTACGGACTTATTATTGCATGTGTAAAAATGGCACTGGACTACACATGATGGTGCTTTGCTAGGTTATATTTTGCTTGAGCTTCTGCAGCAATTATCCGGTGTAAAAATCTTTGCCAAATAAAAATGTGGATCATTCACTGTGGTGACTCCTAATGGGGGCAGCCAAAAGTAAGAGAGAGAGAGAGAGAGAGAGAGAGAGAGAGAGAGAGAGAGCTTCAACAACAGTTTCACCACACAAAGAATGCAAATGACTTTACTTTTATTAAATGTTCCATCCAGGTTTGGTTTCTAAATAAATTACCCATTAAAACCTTTTTGGATACTCTGTGTTGCCTATACATTAGTCATTTTGAGCTGTGGTTCTTGTTGGTTTCAAAAGGCTGATAGCTCACATGATAAAGACAGATATGGACAGATTACATTCATACTTCATAGAAGAAACTTTTTAAACATTCACAATAGTAATTAATTATTCCTCTGTTTTTTTTTTTCTTTGTGGTATGTTGATTAGTGATGAATTTAAAGGGATAGTTCACCCAAAATAAAAATTACCCCATAATTTAATCACCTTCAAGGTGATTGTTTTACATCTGTTAGATTTGGTACAGTTGATCATAATATTCTTATTGATTGTCTTAGGGACCAGGTTGGAATTCAGGGCTTAGCCCGGAAATGGTTTTCTTTTACTTTTAGTTTAGGAATTATTCGTCTACTATTGTACCCTCTTGTGTGTGGGGTTCCCCAGGGTTCTGTTTTGGGACACATTTTATTTTCCCTTTATACAGTATGCTAGGTTCAATTTTTGAGAAATTTGGGATTCACTCTCATTTTTGTGTATGTGGATGATTCTCAGATTTTTTTTACCACTGAAACATGGGTATAAATCTGATTTCAGTCCCTATATGAAATGAATGCTTGACTGAGGTTAAGTGCTGGTTGGCAAATAACATTCTCCAGTTGAATGAAGATAAGACAGAGATGATTTTATCTGGTAATAATAAGGGGGTGTGCAGAGGTTGTTTATGATTGGCTAGGGATGTTTCCTTGGGGAAACAAATATTGATATATATATAGCGTGAGAAACCTTGGTGTAATTTTTTACTCTGATCTTAAATTTGACCAGAAAATTAATGCTGTTGCTAAGAATAGTTTTTATTTTATTTTTTCATCTGAGATCAATATCTAAATTGAAGTCTACACTCTCTTTTGAAGGTATGGAGAAGATTGTTCATGCCTTTGTGTCATCCCATTTGGATTATTGTGATGTGTTGTATCTGGGTGTGAGCCATGTGGAGCTCTTTTTTTTATGATGGATGGATGGATGCACTTCTTTGGACTTCAAAACCTCAACTCCCATTTGCTGTCATTATAAAGCTCAAGGGGGAAGGACATTTTTAGTATAACTACAATTGTATTCATCTAAAGGAAGAAAATAATATACACCTAGGATGGCTTAATCATGGGGTAAACTTCATTTTTGAGTGAACTATCCCTTTAAGGCGGCTGCTTTCATTATAGATTTTAAGTAACTGGGGCATCTGACGGAATGCAAATAGAAAGAATTATGTACTTTTTAAGTACCCATATGTTAAAAAACCTGCAATCTCTATTTTTATGGTTAAGAAAGTAGTGATATTTTCCAAAGCCCCCTCCTGACCCAGCTTGAGTACCTGCTTATTTATTTCAGTGTGGTGAATCTCTCAGAATTAACATCCTGATAAAATGACGTCAGGCAGCGGCTTCGACTCTCAGACAGAATTCCTCACTGATGTGCTGTGCCAGGCTTAGAGAGTATAACATTCTTTCTGCAGAATAAATAACGCATTCGTTGATGAGCGGCGGGAGACAAACGAATGCTTCTCGCCGAAGATGAGGTCAATGTGATGCGCACCACTCCCCCAGAGCTTGGTTCCATGTGCTCAGCCACGTAGATAAATTCTCTGTTTGTTTTTGTTAACTTGACAGCAGGAAAGAGTTGGGATTTACAAGTTCAGGGCTTGAAAGCAGCAAGCCTCAGAAATGGTTGTGCTACCAGGCAAGTGCAATGACACACAGACACACACACACACACCACTCCCTGAAATGCGAACATGCTGTTGTAGATGTATGGACAACAGTTTATGTAATAGCCCATTTAGCTGTAGCCCAATTGCCTGACCTGAATATTTTAGCTGACAAAGTACAACATGTTTGGAATTTCAGAGAGCATGTGTGTTTTTACAGGATTTAATACCTAGTGGCTTTCAAAAGCATTTTCTGAAGCTGCATTTTGTCATTTAAATAAACATATAACTAAATAAAATAAAAAATAAATCAATCTAATATTTGCATAAATCACCATGTTTTATGGTAAACCATCACCTTTTGAGGGACATACCAATTTTGTAAATTGCTCAGGTGTAATTTCGGCCCATGACTCCAGGCAGATGGGGTCCAGTTGTTTAGTTTTGCTTGATGATGCTTGAGTACTGCGGTTTTCAAATAGTTTTGCAGATTCTCAGTTGGATGAAGATCTGAGCTTTGACTGGAGCAGTGCAGGACACTCAACTTGTTGTTCTTGAACCACTCCAGTGTGTTTGGGATTGTTTTGCAGAAAGATAAACCGTCTCCCGAGCAGTTCCAGTGTTGCAGCCGTTCCATTTTTCCTTCTGTTTTAACACAATGCTTAGTCTCGGCTGATGAAAAGCAGTCCTAAAGCATGAGGCTCACATGAACCCACTGTAGCTGTTGTTTTTTGAGAAGTGAACATTGTTAGATGTTGTATCGACCTTTGTAAATATATATCTTAGTCAGATTTGACCACAAAATCTTTGTCTACATTGCAACTGGGTCAATATTACAAATATTCTAAAAAGCATGCACATTTCCAAATGGTTATTTTAAATAATAAAATAAATTGTGCCACACACCAATTCAGGTCATTATTATGAAGTGCTATTGATGTGGTTGAGTGGCGCACCCTTAATCTGCAGTCATTTCCTGCATTCATTAGCACCTTGAAAGTGTTTTTATTTTTGTTTTTTATTGTTTTGGTTTCTCTTGGCATTTCCTTTTTGGAAGCAGTGCAAAATTACATTTTAAAATTTTTAAAAAAGATGAAAGGTCAAGAGAAAACAAACAAACAAAAACAAGAAAAATAGCTGCGAATAGGGGTTAAAATAATAATCATGTTTTCCATTTGAACTAAAATTATGGGTGATTTTTTTTCTTGTTTATTTTTGTATTTTTTTTTCAGGAAACAAGACTTAATATTGTAAGTCATTTTGCTTCTCAAATGAACTTATCTTGATTCAAGAATGTTTAGATATTTATACATTTTTCAGTGTGCTTATATTGCCACTGTAAATAATTGGCCTGGTAAAATAAAATGACAGTATTTGTATCCGATAGCAGGGAAACATTTGATCAAATGTTGCAATGCTAACATCTTCACCAGGTGGAAGTTCTGCTATTTTATTTGCACTGAGCAGACACACTCAGCCTTGTGCTGAAATGTCCTCCCAGAGATTTATTGAGCTAGAGGCCCTGCTCAGCACTAGAGAAACCCGCCAGGCAAACCAAAGGTGGAGGAGGACACTTACAGTGCGATGAGGAGCACGAGGAACACAGCTGGTCCTGCTTATGAGCAAGGAATTTCCTAATATGTGTCATTTTTATCAAGCAGGCTCATCAATTAAGATGAAATATTACCATGCATCACTTCACACTGAAAGTATGAGTTCATATGTATCAACTCATAATGGAGAGAAACAGCTAGAAGGTTAAAGATACATGTTAGTGAGCAGCTAAGTAGCTGCCACTGTTCAGTTAACTAAGTAAACAAAGTGCAGGTCTGCCAGGAAAAGTCTGGACAAAATCCAGTGAATCACCAACACGTTTAGCGCTCTGGCCCTCTTCGTTTAGGACTCACACTTACCTTCTTTGCGGTCAAAAGTGACCGAAGAGGGCCAGAGGGTTAACAAAAGTTGGAAAAAATGGCCGGTTGGGTCAGTTTTAGTGTATAGGCTTGTCCACAGTAAAGGTGCAGTCACATTTACCATTGTTCAGCCATTCTAATAGGAATTTGTGCAATTGGCAGTTATGCGCAAGGGCAAAAAAAGATCCTCACAGGGATTTCACTCATGTTTAAGTTGGTCATGCGAATTCGCAAGCTGTTTATTTGAAAAGAACTTCAGGGAAAGCAGTGTTTCTATGCTACTGACAATAGTGATGAATCAATCATGAACGAATCATTTATTTTGAATGAATCCTTTATGTGACTCGGGACAAACGAGTTGTATCAGAGGATGATTTATACATATTTTTATGACCGCACATGCACAACATCCTTTCATTCATGAACAAAATGACTCGGGAGGTAAACTAATCAATTATATTTCCTGTAAATATTACTCAGCGGTACAACATTCTGGTACAGCAAACAGAATTGATTAGTTCACCTTCTGGTCTGAGTCGTTCATTTTATTCGTCACATGACAGCTGCATAGGCTATGTACACAATATAAATGATTAGCAATAATTTCCTGTGACATGGAAAACGACATGTTTTTAAGGAATGTAGTGGAGTGAAAAGTATGATATTATGCTTTGGAATTTAGTGTAAAAGCAAAAGTAAAGGTTTCTCAAATTAAAAATACTCCGGTAAAGTACAGACACTTGAAAAGCACAGTATCGAAGTAAAAAGAAGATGCCATTTTCTTTAGAAGAGAAATCAGTTTTAACATTTTGATAAAATCACTTTATTGGTATTTAAATGTTATTAAATAAAACTTAATTCGTGCACATACAACTGCTGTAGTAAGTAGCATATGAAATGTTACATAAAACTGTCCGACATGTCTGTAACAAAAATTGCAGCTAATCCACTTCATCTGTTCTATAATACACAAATACACAAGCATCATTCTGGCAACCAGAAAGTGTCCGAACACGACTAAAGACTTCTGTTCACTTTGTCAAGGCAAATCGCTGTCAGTGAGAACACCCCATAATGCATTCGAAGGAAGCCGAGGTTTAGTTTACTGGAGTTTCCTGTACAAGGTGCTGATGACCAGTCAAGCAGAAAAGACCCCCCAGGTAAGCTATTAACATACTGTGACCTCTGACCTCTCACCTCTGACCTGATAAAATGGAGTCTTAATAGAGGCCAGACGCCAGCTCAGGGTGACGGTGTGAGCCATGGGAAGGACAAGTGTCTTTCAGTTTCAAGCACCCACTGAAGAGGCCCAATGAAGAGGTGGAGGACAAGAGAGGAAGTTTATACAGCCGACTTCTGGAGGGCCGCAGGAGCACTGCTATTTATAAAACTAGCAATCCTTTGCTAAAATTAATAAATACGCACAATTGAAGGCATCCTGTTATTTTGTGGCCAGGACTGAGGAAGTTATTTTGTGGTACACTGATAATTTTGGTTAGAACACCAGGCTATAAATACTGTCAGCACCGCTCCCTCCCAAACTCCAAATGAAAATCCGATGTTTAGGAAAACAACTGCAGGGGGAAAAAAAGATGGAGGTGGAACATTTTTGAAACAGGAGATCTGAGGGAAGACTCTTGTGCTTGAGCACAGCTTACAGACCGTCCATAACCCTGTAGTCCGAGTCACAGATGATTGCAAAGGGAATTTTGGAATATCAATATGGTCACAATGTAAATACTGTGACTGAAATGCTCAAAGCAGCAACAGGAAACTGGTCTCTCCATAGTAAATATGAAACTGCATGTATGACACAGGTATTACAAGGAGAGGGTGACTTATGAGGACATAACCCATGTCCCCATTTTTCAAAACGCTTATAAATCATACAGAATTAGCTTTTTTGGAGAAAGTAAAAATGCACAAAGTTTCCTGTGAGGGTTAGGGTTAGGTGTAGGGTTGGTGTAGGGCCATAGAATATACAGTTTGTACAGTATAAAAATCTTTACACCTATGTTTTTCATAAAAACAAACATGTCTCAGCTTTCAAATTATAACATTTTCTCATGAAATTCAATAAATATTTTAGGAGCCTTGTTGCACGTTACATGTACTTATAGTTATAACAATAAATTATGAATAGTTGCATGCAACTTACCCTAACCATATAGTAAATGCATGCTGTTCATTAATATTACTCAGTATGTAATTGTACAACTACATCATACAACTGTCTCAAGGACACCTAAAAATAAAGCGTAATCAAACATTTTGACAAGAAAACAATGTCAGAGAGGGAGAGCAAAAATCTCTCTCCCTCTTGGATCATATTTGCAAAGGGCTATGAATAATTTTGAACACAACTGCATTTATTTATTTAAAAATATGACATTTCCAATTGCAGGAAGATATCACTAAAACAACTTGTGAACAACATTTCATTTTGTAATTTTTAAAATAGTAAATATATATATATATATATATATATATATATATATATATATATATATATATTACATACTGCATGCATTTGATCAATAATCATAAATGTCTTAATACATTATAAATGTCTTAATTATTAAATTAATGTTTGTAAAAAAAAATCAGAAAAGTATCTTCCCTAGTAAAAGAGTGATATATTTAAAGTACATTTACTTAATGTAGTTTAAATCTATTAACACATTTACTGACATATCACTGGAGATTTATTGATCTTAAATATTAAAATTAAACTTTATTTAGAGTACTACTTTAATACAGAGCCTGAAATGTGTTTTAATGTTTTGTTCTATTGATGAGAATCATATGTTCTTTGAATAATAGCACAACCAAATACTCTTCAGTATATTTATTTAGGTGGACTTCAGTACTACTCGTGCACAATTAAAGTGCATTAAGTAAAATTAGTTAGTTCCAGTTTAGCAGACTTTAAGTATACCACACTGAAAAAAATGATCAATTTATTTTTGCTACATTTAAATAAACATATTTTCATCAAAATGGGTTTATTTAAATGTAGCGAAAATAAATTTGTTAAATTAATATATATATATATATATATATATATATATATATATATATATATATATATATTCTCAGTGCAGTTTAATACACCAAAAGTACAATTGCAGGGTATTTTTATTAAGTACATAAATATTTACATTTATTTGTAGTATACTTTGCATGAAATAAATGTATTTTAAATGCATTTTAGCATATTTATCATTCACTACAGGCCATTTTCCCAATAGCAAGTTATTATAACAGTTAACATTTAAATGGATATGTAAATATGAGACCAACTAAAAGTATAAAACATATTAATTATGACAAGCAGAGATTTTGGTTGGGCCATTCCCAACCAAGCAACTGACCAAATGGTTTAGGGAAAACTAAATGTTTAAGGAGGCTTTAGACAACTTTGCAAAGAAGCCATGCAAAGCAATAATGCTGCGATGCTGGCCTGCTTTGTTCTGACAGCAAGAGCGCAGGAGTGGCTGTTGAAAGCAGCTCTTTTTTTGCTGGGTTTGTTTGTTATTTGATGTAGCTCAGTCTACAGTCTTGTCAGTTGACCATAACTCAAGTGAACGTTGCTGGGGCACTCCAGTCAATTATGTAGATGCAGTAGACAGGGTTAGTTAGTGTTTGATAGGTGGGAGAAACTTGGGGTCAAGCCCCAATCAACACTTCCCCCCTACTGGTCTGTCAAGAGCCATTTTCTACTGACGCCAATGCCATAAAACTCAGCTGACGTTTAGGACACACAAAATGGCTTTTATGGCTTAACAGAAATGGTTTTACAATAAGACTCAGCACTCAACATAATGACATTCCCAGCTTCTGAGATTATCTGGGGCCCAATATGGATGGATATCAAAATACATTTGGATAACTGCTATAAAATATACATATTCATCTGCACAGAGTTCTTACTTAAATAAGTCAAAGTAAACTCAACATTCATGCCAGCCACCACTGTGTTATTCTCTAAAAAGTCAACATTAACATAGGGCATAAACAGCTTCCTTTGGTTCCGGTGGTCTCTTCCATGTTGTCCCAGTGTCCTGGCCCCCAACAGAGAAGGCAGGCAACAGGGGCCACCATGACCCCAGCATGTTGCCGCGGGATATGAGCTGGAGCCAGCTTGGCTCGTTTAAGGCTTGTTTATGGCCTCTGAGAGGCAGGAAGTGCCACCAGGGATTCCTATTGGACCTGAACTTTTTATTTACTGATAGTTACACTTGGGCCCTTGTCATTCATAAGGAAAAATGCAGAGTTTGAGCTTACGAATGACACCGCCGACCACTCTGTTCCCGCTATCCTTCCTAAACTTCTTAAAATCCTCTTCCTCTGGAAAAAAAAACGTTGTTTTAGGATGCCAATGCGGCAATATCTTTGCTTTCAATCAGTGTCCCGAGCCCAGACAGTTATTCCTGGTCATCGGAGCAGATTGTTTATTCCTGTCCTAATGTGTTTAATTCTGTGGAGGATGTTTTGATTTGCCACCAGGTCTGTTTTTCATTGGAAGTTCATCAGCTAACCACAGCCCACTGCCCTGTAGATGGGAAGAAGTGACTGAACAGATTCTGAGAAGTGTCCTGTTGAAAGACACAATAAAGAATATACTCCACATGTTTAACGTCCACATTTTTTAATGAAGGATCCAGAAGCTGAGTGATGATTTAGATAATTGGTCTAATGGCAACATTTAAATTTTGTCAGATAAAATATTGGTTGTTTAGCGACTGAAAGTGTATTCCATTTCCTTAAATTGCTTCTTTTTTTCAGTTTCAACCCAAAATACCCAACAAATCATTTATTATAACAGCTGAAAAATGTCATTTTTGGGATGTGTCTAAAAAAAGAGAGCTGTTTTGGAGTCTATGGCTTTAAATGTAAATAAGCTGCATATTCCCGGCCCATCTCCAGAAGAGGGTGTCGCGAATGCAGTACGTCTCTCAGCATTGCATAGCTACAGCAATAAACAGCTGGAAGATGCAACATAACTGAGAGTGAGAGAACCGGTGTTTAGCCGTATATATGGGAAGCCAAATGCACTGAAATTGGGACCTGTCATCGGCGCAGATCAATTGACCAAGTTGCGCGACTACGCTACCGAATGAATCTCGTACTATGAACGGCACAAACTAATCTCACAAGCGCAGCGCTGATCAGTTAAAATATACTTAATGTATGCACACAAATACAGTTAAATTGCTTACAAAACATAAATGTTACAGCTGCTTGAGTGCAGAGAAAAAGGAGGACAGCGTACAATTCCCGACCACCTTTTGTGTGGTCATATGTTCAAAATCGGTCATTAATACATTTCCATATTTGTTAAAAAACAATTTACATATATCATTAAAAAAATATATATATATAATCCTTTCAGGACAGAGATTCCAAAAACAGAGCAAGCAAATATATTCAGTTTGAAGGGCGCTGACATCGATGCATCACTTGATAGGAAGTGGAGGGGGAACAACTGTCATTTTTCAGAACTAACTGTCCAAACCACTGATCTATAATAGATCTATAATAATGTCAGGAATTTCCCCTGCTTATTAAAGTTATGTTCATATACATTACAGAATAACGGCAGATGAATGTGAACATCAGAAAAACGAGATCCTCAACATATGTAGAGCTACCTTTACGAAAAATAAGTTTATTCAAGTGTTCTATTGGTTTACTTCTTTTAAACTAAAAATAGGAAAGTATGCTTTTAGTTTACTTTTTATGTACTTATCAGAAATATACTTAAAATATAATTTAAGTATACTTGACTTATACGAAGCTTAAATATATTTGAGCTATACTTGCGCTCCTAGAATCCGTGTTTTCATTGTTATACAATAGAGGGTGCTAGTACACATCTTCTGCACAGAATTTCCAAAAAAAAAAAAAAAATGAAGAAGAAAAAAAAACAACAGATACTAACACATGTAATCTAACACGATCATCTGACATGAAACAGCATCAAAACTGTAACGTTATGGAATAAAATTACAGATGAACATTTTGATTATCATTCTGAATCCAATTCATTGTCTTTTTTCAGCTTTTTGTTCAAAATGTTCTTTCTTTCTTTTTTTATGTAATAAAAATGTTGAGATTATGAGAAGGCATGAAGCTAGAATAAAAATATTTTGTTTACAAGCAGATACCCTGTTCCCTCTTTTGATGTTTTGTATGTTCAGATATTCATAACAAAATATATACAAATTAAAACCTAAATAGGGACATAGCAGTAAACTTAAAGTATGATGTAAAGTTTACTTAAAGAAAAGTTATGAGTATTCTTGCAGTATAAAACTACCAAACTAGTAGTTTACTGAGACTATACTTCAAAGTGTACAAAGTATTTAATTAGTAAACTATCAGTATACCTATAAGTTCACTTTTAGTATAATTGCAGTACAAACTACAAATATAGAGGTAAACTAGTTGTGTACTAGTATTTGCTACTTATACTTAAAGTATACTTAAAAGTATACTTTTATATACTAGAAAATGGGCCAATTTAGTCCCAAGAAGTATTGAAACAGTACACTTACAAGTATACTACTAGAACACTGATATTTGTATACTAGTTGTGTACTAGTATTTGCTACTTATACTTAAAGTATACTTAAAAGTATACTTTTATATACTAGAAAATGGGCCAATTTAGTCCCAAGAAGTATTGAAACAGTACACTTACAAGTATACTACTAGAACACTGATATTTGTATACTTGCTACATAAAGTATACTTGAAAATATACTTGAACTTTACTTAAGTATACTTAATAAAATAAACTTGAAGTATACTACTTTTTGGTAAGGGTATTACAAATCACAAAGTACTCATTCTGAAATCTGAATAAAGATTTATGCTTTTTTTTACACATATACCTTCATTCGTCTTGTACAGTTATTCACTGTTTATGCAATTTTTTGATAGTGTTTTTATTCGTACAGTAGAATAATTGCAAATGTTTCAACAATGATTTTGTTAACAGTTCATTCTGAAGCAGGAAATGATTTAAAGTTTGTTAAATTCATTATTCATTTAACATACGTAACATATTACGGCATATTTTCGTGATCTTGGAGAGTCTGAAATAGATGTTGCTCAAACAGAACATTAAAAATATACACATCATAACTTATTCACAGAAATAACGCTGACTACACGACTTCGTATCGTATCGTATCGTATTATTCATTGTATATTAGAATCAATTTTTGGATACTAATACCAGATGTTCATGTTTAATTATTCCTGCATGATTACGTACATAAAGAAATATATTTTGTGTTGGATCAGTTACCTGTGTTTGCAAGTGAGCAGCTGACACACCTAACTAAACTATTTAAATATATTGCTTGTCCTGCCCAAAAAGACCAGTTTGTCCATTCATTTGAGTACAGTATTGATCAACTTTATTATTACTGTTATACAAACTAGAGTATTTATGAATGGTTATGGTGATGACTATTACATTTGCATACTCTCCTGAATAGGTATTACAAAGTAAAAGTGTCATATTTATGTTACATAATTTACCTTTTGAGTGTTTACTATGCAGCTGCGCTTGGGAAAGAAAGCACATGAGATGAGATACAAATCAATTATTGATACCATGGATTAAGAACAGATATGCACATAGTTAACCAAATCAAAATGTATTTTCATATTGCATGATGGTTACAGTACAGCTTCAAATCTGTTAATAATAGCTGCAATAGTCATACAAGTATACACATGTGTTGACTAAATTTATTAGATACACATTGTGAGTTTTGAAAATGTATTTTATGTGTATTTTACATTTGAAAGTAAAGTAAATAACTATATTTATGTATGATATGTGATGTGCATGACCTTGTAGTCAGTGAAGCCCACTTCAACTGGTTTCCTGTTTAGGGAGAAGAGAGCAGAGAACAGTGTGTACTAGGGACCCTGTCAACTGGAACACACCTAATGACTGTGTGTGTGTGCTCTTGTTTTTGTGACATATCAGAACACAACTTTGTATAATGACATGGGTATGACACAGGTATTACAAGGAGAGGGTGACTTATGAGGACATAAACCATGTCCCCATTTTTCAAAACGCTTATAAACCATACAGAATGAGTTTTTTTGAGAAAGTACTTTCCTGTGAGGGTTAGGGTTAGGTGTAGGGTTGGTGAAGGGCCATAGAATATACAGTTTGTACAGTAAAAACCTTTACACCTATGGGATGTACCCACTTTTCACAAAAACAAACGTGTGTGTGTGTTCTGGTATTCACTATGTTACAGGGACCAAATGTCCCCACAATAATAGTAATACCAGTACATTTTGACCTTCCCTTACCAAAAAGTAGTATATTTCAAGTTTATTTTTTAAAGTATACTTTATGTAGCAAGTATACAAATATCAGTGTTCTAGTAGTATACTTGTAAGTGTACTGTTTCAATACTCCTTGGGACTAATAACAGTAGCAAACTCTGAGTACACAACTAGTTTACCTCTATGTTTGTAGTTTGTACTGCAATATACTAAAAGTGAACTTATAGGTATACTGATAGTTTACTAATTAAATACTTTGTACACTTTGAAGTATAGTCTCAGTACACTACAAGTCTAGTAGTTTTATACTGCAAGTATATTCATAACCTTTCTTTAAGTGAACTTTACATCATACTTTAAGTATACTACTATGTCCCTATTTAGGCTTTAATTTGTATATATTTTGTTATATGAATATCTGAAAGAACAAGGTATCACACTATAATGAGGTTTCATAAAAAAAAATAATAATAACATTTTGAACAAAAAGCTGAAAAAGACTATAAATTGGATTCAGAATGAAAATCAAAACATAGATGGAGTCGATCAACACCTGAAAGCTTGACTGTAATTATTACCTCTTCATCGGGCGACATTTTATTCCATAACGTTAGTTTTGATGCTGTTTCATGTCAGATGATCGTGTTAGATTACATGTGTTAGTATCTGTAGTTTCTTTTTCTTCTTCATTTGTGTTTTTTTGGAAATTCTGTGCAGAAGATCTGTGCTAGCGCCCTCTATTGTATAACAATGAAAACACGGATTCTAGGAGCGCAAGTATAGCTCAAATATATTTTGACTTTTTTTAAGTATAAGTCAGACATACTTAACTGTCATTTTAAGTATATTGCTGAGACGTAAATAAAGCCCATTTCTGAGAAGTACACAGAAAGTAAACTAAAAGCATACTTTCCTATATTTAGTTTAAAAGAAGTATACTAATAGCACACTTTAATAAACCTATTTTTCGTAAGGGTTGTGGGGAAATTTTTTTTTTTTTTCATTAAGTTTTTTGAAAATCTAAAGGGGTAGGTTTAGGGTAAAGGGATAAAACAAAATAATCTGTTTCTACAGTATAAACACCATTACACCTTTGAAATGTCCCCATAAAAAACTGAATGTTTGTGTATGTGTGTGTGTGTGTGAACTAGGTATTTATGCAGTTCTTGTGTGTGTTAGAGTATTAAATAATTAATTAAGTGAGAATTAATAAAATAATACTACATTCTTAATTGTTGTGCATTTGTTTTTATATGCATTTTAAAGTTTAAAAGTATGATGCAAGTTGTTTTTTATGTTGTGCTCACATCTGTCCCATGATTCACTAGTCCAGGAACATGTTTATGTGACCGAATGGCCCTCATGTGACAGATAAGGGCAGGCAGGGTAAACAGGAGCTAAGATAGCATGCTGATAGAGTGTTCCTGTCCTTCCGGTGCTGCATATTTGCCATCTGATCAAGTGGGCAGTGAGTTGTATTAGTGTGTGGGAGTGTGTGGAACGACGACTAGCAGACTGGTGTCATCTGTGCAAGGCTTCTCACCTGATAAACCACAGCACAAACACTGTCAGATTCCAGGGCTGTGAACCATACAGAACTGAACTGTTCAATACAAAATTCACTTCCTGAATGATTCCTGTTTTAATTCTAATTCAAACTAATGCAAGTCACATGGCCAATTTAATTAAAATTCCGTCTTAGAATTTTAAAAACTGCCAATTCTGAAATCCTGAAAAAGAGTCAAACTGCGACATTCCCTTTCCTCTACTCCTAAATCTGTGTTCTGGACAGTAATGTTCCCACATCCAGCTGGGTCATCAATCAAGCTAAAGAACAACAGTGCAAACTGATCTCAGATCTGCTATTTCACCATCAAAAGCTGTAATTATGAGCCTCAGGTTAAACTGTGGACTACAATCCTGTCACTCCACCTGAACAAGCAGCAATAAACACCACAGCAACCGGATGTGGACCTTTAGGGCATGGGTGAGGGGAAATAGACTGTGAGATGGTGAGAAAGACGGTGACAAATAGTTGTCAAATTTAAAAGCATAATGCAAAGTCATGTGAAACATTGTACTATACTACTATTTGAAAATATTTTTAAAAGTTCAAAAAGTATTTAAAAAAATTGAAATTCAAACTGGAACGTAATGAAAATATCATGCCCAATAAACAATTTAGTGAAAAAACTTCCCATGCCCTTTACGTCTGCGATTGACAGCAAAGGTTTCTCATTGAATGCAATAGAGTACATTGCACACTGACAAATGATGCTAAAGAGAGTGAGGATATGTTGTCATTTTTATCCAATCTGCTACTTCCAAAGAGTTGCTAAATTAGCTGGTTTTACATATTGCTGGCATTGCTTTCAGGTAAAGGGGGTTTAGTTTGTCCCTTAAAGCCACCAGCACCTCCATCACCAAGGTTCTCCTTTTCTTTTCATCCTATCGAGCCACGGTGGAGTGTGACAGTCAAGGCGTTAAGACAGAGTTCAAAACAACAACATACCTTCAGAGTCAAGAAACAAGAGAGAATGCCTTTGTCTCCCACAGCCCTCATAGAGCCGAGCTGAGCTCCTCCTGGGAGTTCACAAAGACTTGTTTACCTTTGGAGAGCAAGTGCAAAGATTATGAAGTTTCTAGATATATCTCTGAGGATGATGTGAAATAAAATTATGGTAAAAAAAAAATAAATAAAGCTGACTGTAGTGTTTTACTGTAAAACAAGAATGATTCCTCTGGTAACATCTTACTGGAATAGTTTTATTCAAGTAAAAAAAAAAAAAAATTTTTTTTTTTTAAATGTAGGAAACTGAAATGTTGGTTTCATTGTGATAAATGTGAACTAGTTCTTTTTCACTGCGTATTTTTATTGTATGGTCACATGTAAAAGCTTGTTTTCTTTTCTTCTTTCTGTACTAACAGCAGCATGTTCACGATAGAGCCTTGAGGTCCTGCTGGAAGCACAGCTGAGCCGAATGGAAGGGTGGCGGATCAGTGTGGGAAATTGGGAATGTATGCCAGATTAGAGGAAATCTGCCGGTCGTTTTGATGAGCACTGTTAGAGCTCTGGTTGGAAAGAAACAAGGAACTTTGCATGAGCAACTTTCAACATGCTCGAAAGTTTGTTTTGAGATGGGTAATGCAAAAAAATATTGTGCCCCTAGTTTACTGTGGAGTAGGTTCACCTGTGTAGGTGCTGTTGCCCTCAACGCACTTCTTGAAAAGCTTTATTTATGTAGTATTGCTGTTAAAATCCACCTCAGACTGTTAATCATCACTATTCTGCTGTGCTGTAAACAGACTTGACTCTAGCATGGAACATTGCACATGTAAGGCCACTCCACACAAACAACACAAAGTCCCCAGGAAGTGCCAACAATACAGACAAGGCTGAAGGGGTTAAATGCCTCATTCATTCTTGCTCAAGGGGAAAGAGAGAGAAGAAAAGGAGGGGTGGAGAAAAAAAAAAAAAAGACAAAGAAGCAGGCACAACCCAGCCACCTGCCACATTCCCCGACAAGAATTGAGCCAGCAGGAAGGAGCCATTTCTGCAGGAAACCATGGCGGCTCAGGAGAGCCTCTTAAACCCATTACGGTGGCGAGAGCCAGCACGCTTGACTAGAGGATTTCAAAGCATGAAGCAGCCTCAGCCATGCCCACTCAGCCCAAAGAAAGAGAGGGAGAGATTGATTGAAGTGAGGGCTGAACTAATTAAAGAATGAGTCTAACCACCAGCACCAGACTTCCTTACACCTCACTCCACCAAGAATGGGTTCCACCAAACAAGCTCAGGTAGTTACTAATGACACAATTTAGCTAATCTTTGAAGGCAACGGCCCCATTTGTCTTCAATGTGAAACACACCAGAGCTTTTTGAATGTTGTGGCACTCAAAGAGAACCACAATAAGATGCTTGTGTCAACTCAGACTAGTTTCCAAAAACACTCAGTGCTGGTGATGGTCATCTCTCAGCAGTTCATCAACCCCATTTTCATAAGGACTGGAAAAACTGATGGAGCATCTCCACTGATTGTGAATCAGGGAACAGGCAAGAATTCAACCACTGAACCCTAATGCTCACCTCCCAACAAAGGTGTCCTCTCAGGGGTGGTACGGACATTGGCATGAGCTAGTATTAATCTAAATGTATTCTGTGTAGTAGGAAAGGAGAAGAGAGGGAAAGAGAGACTGAGGGTAAGTGGTTAAAATATAAGGGAAAAAGCACAAGCAGAATGCAAGAATGAACACTGCAACTGTAAAATTAATTGGAAGGAGTCCAACTCATGCTTTTTTTAGTCTATAACTACAGCTGTCACACTCTGTTAACACTGTCAAGTTCAGGAGGAAACGTGTACATCTGACGTTCTAGGGTAATCGTATTTGTACATCTACAAAAATCATAACGTCAGAACAATTCCATGACTAATGAGGCTCAGTATCATGTTGCAATTTATGCTACCGAGGACAGTGTGTGGCCGACTATTGCCCACATACTCCAAAGTGTCGAACACACCAATCTCCACGCTAGAATCTCAATAGCTTACTAGCTCCGCTTACCACAAAAAGGGGAACAAAGCTACACACAAAGTCCTCCACCCCTTTCATGTTTTGTTAAGCGGTTGCCTTGTGATTGGCCTTTATTTTCAACCATTACAGTCCATTTTAAATTGAGCTTAAAAGCCTAAGAGCATTACCGGACCCTTTTACGAACTCTTTTTCCAAATTAAGCGAAGGAAGACCTGCAGGTGTGAACGGTGCAATCAAGTTGGTGCATCTATAAGCCTTAAGTTCACACCCCTTGACTCAAATAAAAGGCCATCCACGTCACATAGACTCCCAAAACTTAGAATTCAAGAGCTTATGACATTTTCGCAAGCTGGCTAACTACAATTACCACCACCTTTCTTTCTCACTTCCCCCTTCCTCTCCTCCTCCACTCCCCTGTTCCCCTACTCCGCCTTCAGCACCTGCGTCCCTCCGGAAGGGGAGGTTTTGAGAGGAAGCCCTGAAGGCATTTTACAGATGGTTCCCAAATTACACCTTCATTACCCCCCCCCCCCCAGCTCCCAACCCCTCCTTCACTGCTCTCAGCGTCACCCCTTCCGTTTCTTCCATTCACACCACCTCCTCCACCCCAGCCACCACACCTCACGGTAAGGAATAGACCCATTTCTGCACAGCAGTTTACCCTTTAAGTGAAGAAGGGAATATCTTTGGGCAACCAGGTCAAGTGCTGAGTATTAGTAATTCCTTTCTAATAATTAATAGTAATAATTCATTTTTTCCTGATAAAAGTTAAGTGGTTAAGAAAAGAAGATTTCATTCCATTTCATGGTATTTATGTAACCTGTCAGTGCTTTTATGGCACGTGATGCAATGCTCAAACAGGACTAGGGTCAGGCTGTAATGCCTTTCTCACTCTGCTATCACCTTGGTTAAATGTGCTGCTGTCATAATAACAAGCACGAATGACCTCTTCCTACAATGCATTTTGACAGTTTAAGCTACCAGAGTTACCACATCCATTTTCAGACTTAACCCATTAGGCAGTGATCAGGATCCTTGTGTAATGGTTCATATAACAGGGTTATGTCCCCTACTGAGAATACTGTGCCCTTTGCCTTGAGCTGTCTTGCTAGATTAAGTTAACTACTAAGTCCTACCTGCAACTCTTTTATAAAAAACTTTGCCACTGTTAAAGGGGAATGCAAAACTCCATCAGATTCTTAGGGTCGGTTGCTTTGGCCTCTTAAAGGATGATACAGTTTCTGGTCAGGATGTCATTACAAAGGAATGCATTCTGCAAAACAAGATCTATAGGTTCCATATGCGATTGCAGCTGGAGGCCAGTTTGCCGTAGAAGAGAGAGAATACTAATGTTAAGTAAACAGCCCTCTGTTTTTCCTGCTTGCTGATTAGTTATTCCTGTGCTGGAGTTGATATATTGATATTTAGATGTGTTCGGTTATAAAGTTGCTCAGTTCATCTTGCGTGTTTACGGATCGAGTAGAGGGCAGAGAAATAATTTTAACTTTGTGCAAACAGACGTCGTCATTAGTGCCAATTCAAGTAAAACTTATGTTTTATAAATTAATTTGCTTTGAACACAAGCCATGATTACTATCTCATAAAACAAAACAAAAAATGGTTCTTTTCATATTGTACATTGCCATTTTATTATGCTGACAAACGTTTGTCCCAGATAATGTGAATAGACAACAATAAGGAAGCACAGAGACTTAGAAAACAACACTTTGTTTATTTTAGCGGTCCATCATGTCAATGAATGTAATTTTATTAATAAGATTCGGGAGGAGCGCGTCAGATACTTAGCCTAACCAACACAGGTGGACCATAATCAAGTAATCAATCCCATAGTATAAAATTTGCTGACTTACCTCTATCCATTGACGGTTTATCAGCATCAATGGATAGAGTTCGGGCCATTCCCGAGCTCGGAGCCCTTCCCCGGACAGCACGCCAAATACGCATTCCATACCTCAGCTAATTATATGTAAGCGTGAACTATTGAAACATATGTGCTCAGCTAATGATGTGTATTTGGGGTGGGACCACCTGATTGAGAACAATGAAAAAATATTTGAAATTAGATTCCACTTGGTGCTACTTATAGTTACTTATACTACTTATCTGACCTCCAAGAAAACACGACCTAATATTACGATACACATTGCATTCATAAGGAAACTGAATTTTATTTTCTATGTCTGGGTGTAATATGTTCAAGATGATGCATTGAAGACTCCTGCCCGACCACTGTGGAGGCAGGAAGACCCTACCAGAGATGGATTAGTCAGGCAAGAATAAGTGATTCCATGGAGATTCCACTCCTGGCAGAGAGGAACAGCAATGGGGGAGTGTATGACTCACTGTCCATCCCGGGAAGAGATTCCACACAACAGCAAACAGTGATGCAGACATGATGAGTTGAGGGATATTAGTGTGACTTTAAAAATCCCATTTAAAAGCAGGATACCATTGCACATTGAGCGCCAAAACTGTATTAAATACAATATAAACTGGAAAACACATGCTTTGGCCACTGAACTAATTTATAATAGCTCACTATAAATAAGAATTTTAAATTGTAGGATGTGATAATTCTCTAATAATTATGTGAAACATTTGTGCAAGACAAATCCACCTCAGGTCAGATGTAATCGTAGTCATCGGAGGTTCCTTGAAATTGCTTTGTTGGCTGGGCCGCTCTGCTGTTTTTGAACATTTAATAGCTTTGGAAAGGCAGACAGGGGCCTCTTCTCCCACCACGAACTCACCCTAATGACAAAAACACATTTTGTTTGGGAGTACTTTGGGAGGACAGTCAGAAAACACACACCAGAGTGATTCTGGACTGCACAAGAGGCAGCAGTAACATTCTAGGTTTACTCATTAGAGATTCCAGCTCAGCATCTATTCTTCCTTCTTTTTCTTTCCAACCATCTTTCTCTTTCTTTGTCTCAGTGGATCATTCTGAGGCCGTAAGTTGTGCAGGCGGCTAATTATAGGCCACACTGTAGACCTGAGGGCCGGATGTGACAGCAAGCAGTGTGTGTGTGTGTGTGAGAGAGAGAGAGAGAGAAATCATGCATGCGAGTATGTTTAACTGGGTTTGCGGCAGGGGATCCAACCTTAGCCCCTCCCACAGAGTACCGCAGCAGTGACTCATTCAGGATCAAGGCAGAGAGACGGCCAGGGTCTGCACACGCAAACACATTCCTCCAGCCTAACACACACAACTTCAGCTCTTGTGTATGAACCCAAATACACAGTATGAAGTCATTCACAAAAATCCAATACATAGCCTTATGTTAGCAACTGAACAACTAGATCCTTCTAGGCATCTCAAGTGAACAGAATTGAATAGAATAGAATAGAATAAAAACAAGCCAAACAAAAACAAGCAGAATATAACAGAAACAGAATTGAATAAAAAAGAAGAACAAAAAAAGACAAAAGTATAGAATAAATCTGTTTAGAACATAATAGAGAATATTAGCAGAATAGAACAAAATACTAATCTGGTAGAACTTGATAGTAGAGCAGAGTAGAGTAGAGCTGAATTTGAGCAGAAAAAGGTCATTGGATAAGATATATAGAATATAACATAACAGAATGGAATAGAAACAGAATAGAATGGAATAATAATAATAATAAATAATAATAATAATAGGAATGGTATACAGAACAGAGCTAAATAGAACAGAATAGAATAGAAATGAGTTTGAATATGGACAGAACAGAGTGTGAGCAGATTAGAAGAGAACACAAAGGAGTAGAAAAAGTAGAAAAAGAAAATCATAAGATGAAAATTCACCTGAATAGAATAGAAAAAGAGTAAAATAGAACACAATAGAAATAATATGGAATAAAATAATAGAAAACGAACAGATTGGAATAAGAACGGTATATAAGAAAGCTAAGTAGAATAGAATAAGAGCAGAGCAGAACAAAAATATATTTAGCTATTTAAATCACATCTGACATTACAAATGTACAAGGTTTGTTTCTCATTAAACTGTAGACATGGTTCAGTTATGCTTCTGTATACGGTCCACTTAATAGTTGTGTTAATGCAAGTGTATTTAATTACAATGCAATAATCATGAAACAATAGCTATTCCATTCTCATTGTCTGTAATGAATGATCATGCAGTAGTTAATGATGTAAATCCACCAGCACACACACAGAATAAAAACGCTCGCTGTCACCTTGATGCACACACTGCCTACATGTGTGACAAAGAGTGAGATCAGCACGCAAACTCATTTAAGTTCTATTCAGAGCTGCTGCCAAGGAAGCCAGCACTTTTTTCTCCACTTCCTTTTTTCTCTCGCAATGAACAAGTGATGTGCTTCTGCCTCTCTCCACCCAAACCCCCTCCCCACAGGGAACATAGCGGCCCATTCATACAGGCACTCAGCCAATCGGCTGCCAGGGAGAAGCGGGGGTGGTCTGTGACGAATAGGTCACCTGTATTACATCACTGGGCTTCAGGAGCAGCGATCGAGAAAGAGGAGAAAATCAGAATGAAGAGCGAGCCCTCCCCACTCTCTCTTTCTCTCAGTTTCTCCAGCATGAGTCAGAGGCAGTCTGATTCCCTTGATGCACTGCGGAAGCGTAGCATGACGTCTCCTCGCTCTTTCTGTGTGAGTGTTTGGAGGGCGGATGGTTGAATGAGTCCTGTACAGCCAATCGCAGCATCCCAGCCTTCGCTGTCTCACCTCATTCATAAAAAAATGAAATGTAGATGAAGATAGCTGGGTAATATGGCTGGCCAACATTTCAGCATCTCAAAGCCTCTGCAGGACTCTTGCATCGCTGCATGATTACTTCTCCATAGACGGATTCCCATCTAGGGCTATCATTTTTCAAATGTTTTGTAAAAGGGATAGCTCACCCAAAAATTATTTGCACTTCATTTTTACCTTTGAAAAACTAAGTAAAATATGTTCAAATATATCCATACAGTAAAAGTCAGTTGGGTCCAATGATATTTGGAACCACAATTACTTTAATTGTATGAACAAAACAGTTTAAATATTATTTGGCTTAAAATATCTTCACATAAAAAAAAAAGTCTGGGGGGAAATATAAAAATGTATATACATTACAGTGAATTTCAGACTTGCTTCTATGGTTTTTAAATTCCACAGCATTTGTTTTCATTTTTTAATTCACTTATAGGCAGTTGCCCTGTATTTTTATAAAAAAATTTTTATTAAAAAGTGAACCAATGATATACTACTACAGCTTTTGTTGATATTTTGAAATAGATTTGATCATATTCCAATGCTGGATGACAAAATAACCTTCATGCACTAGACAATAGAGTACATAGTGCATAGTGTTTACAACACAATTTGGGACACATATATGGTTATTTTAATAAAAAAAAAATTATGTCATGATTTCCTGTAGAATATGACTCAAAAGTTGCACATTTCTTTATGGCGTTCATAAACAGAGCGATGAGAGAAAGGTGTAGAAAGCAAGTGTGAGCAGAATACAGCAGCCGCCGATGAGTCACCAATCGCTCGGCCGTCACTCCCGGCGGTAACCAGTCAGCGAGAGTCCTTGCGCCATTCGATTGACTTTATCAGCACTGAGGCAGAGACACAGACACACACACCAACAGAACATCTATGCCAAATGTGTGTGTATGGAGGGGGGCTGTATGAGTCATAAATGACTAAAGCCCCCCACCCCCACCTTTACTTATTGCTGAGACGGTATCATGGTACAGCGATTGTATCAGATGGTAATAGCATGGTACTTTGATCCATCCCATGGTATTGGGTGATTACCATACGGTATATCATAGTATTTACAAGTCATTAAAATAATAAATTTAATATGTCTAAAGACTGGTATTGCAACCAAACACTGTCTGAAAAACTGCACTGCCACAGAGCATAGAGTGTTACCATGGTTCATATGATGGTATCAGATGGTGATGGCGTGGATGGTACTAAATGATCACCATATTTATCATCTTATTTACAAAAAAAAAAAAAATTGTTACCATGGTACATATACAACAGATATAAGATGGTAGAACCCTGAACCCTGTTATTATCATCTGATCCCATCATTGAACCCATAATACAGTGGGGGAAATATTTTTTTGATCCCCTTCTGATTTTGTAAGTTTGCCCACTTACAAAGAAATGAAGGGTCTGTAATTTTTATGGTATGTTAATTTTAATGGATAGAGACCAGAAAAATCCAGAAAAAAAAACATTATATAATTGTTAGAAATTGCATTTCAGTGAGTGAAAAAAAGTATTTGATCCCCTACCAACCAGCAAGAATTCTGTCTCCCACAGATTGGTTCTGTGCCCATGTGGATCACAGATTAGTCCAGACACTTTAAGTTACTCTTAATGTCAGCTCGTTAGGTGTATAAGACACCTGTCCACACAATCTGTATCTTCCATCCCAACCTCTCCCAGCACCATGGACAAGACCAAAGAGCTGTCAAAGGATGTCAGAGACAAGACTGCAGATCTGCACAAGGCTTGAATGGGCTACAAGACCATCAGCAAGAAGCTTGATGAGGAGACAACTGTTGGTGTGATTATCTGAAAATGGAAGAAATACAAAACAACCATCAATCGGCCTCAGTCTGGAGCTCCGACAAGATCTTGCTTCATGGGGTAAGGATGATCATGAGAAAAGTGAGGAATCAGCCCTAAACTACACAGGAGGAGCTTGTTAATGATCTTAAGGCAGTTGGTTTCACAGTCACCGAGCAAACCATTGGGAACACTACGCCGCAATGGACTGAAATCCTGCAGCGCCTGCAAGGTTCCTCTGCTCAAGAAAGCACACAGGCCCATTTAAAGTTGGCCAAATAATGGCTAAATGATTCAGAGAAGGCTTGGGAGAAAATGCTGTGGTCAGATGAGACCAAAATTGAGCTTTTTGGCTTTAACTCGACTTGCCAGTTTGGAGGGAGAGAAATACTGACTATGACCCCAAGAACACCATCCCTACAGTCAAGCACGGAGGAGGAAACATTATGCTCTGGGGCTGTTTTTCTGTTGAGGGTACAGGACGACTTCACCGTACAAAAGAGTGGCTCAAGAAGAAGCACAGCCAGTCTCCAGCCTATAGAAAACTGTGGAGTTTGAAAAAAAACTTTGAGTTACCAAACAACAGCCAAGAAACCTTAAGGATTTAGAGAGGATCTGTAAAGATGAGTGGATCAAAATCCCTCCTGAGATGTGTGCAAACCTGGTGACCAACTACAAAAAATGTCTTACCTCTGTGCTTGCCAACAAGGGTTTCTGCACCAAGTACTAAGTCATGTTTTTCTTGGGGATCAAATACTAACTTCACTCACTTATAACCTTTATATAATGTGTTTTTGGGTTAATATTCTGTCTCTGTCCATTAAAATAAACCTACCATTAAAATTTCAGACCCTTCATTTCTTTGTAAGTGGGCAAACTTACAAAATCAGAAGGGGATCAAATAAATATTTCCCCCACTGTATTATGGGTTCAATGATGGGATCAGATGATAATAGGGTACTTTATGGAAGCATGGTACGTCTATGATACTTTATCACCCCCCCCCCAAAAAAAGAAAAACCTTGGTAGTACCACATGTACAATGGCAGTACCATCTTATATTGGTTGGATATGTACCATGGTAACAGAATGTTTTTGTGTGTGTTGTTTGTGTGTGTGTGTGTGTGTGTGTGTGTTTTACAAATTCCTTGTACTATTGTGAATAAGATGGTAGATATGGTGATCATTTAGTACCGTCCATGCTACTAATACCATCACATGAACCATGGTAACACCATGATTTTATTTTTAATATGCTCTATGGCAGTGCAGTTTTTCAGATATTGTTTTGTTGTAATACCGGTCTTAAAAATCCCCCCTCCCCCCCACTGTATTATGGTACACGGTAAAAAAAAGGTAAATATTTCCATTGCACCATGTTAATTAGTTACCTTAGAAAAAGAGATATAAACTAAACTTATTTTATGTCTTGGCTATTGTATATTTTTGGTTTAGTTTAAGTAATAAGATAACAAAAAAAAAAAAAAACAAACAAACAAAATATTGCTTATATATCTAAAATATATAATATCAAAACTATATATATATATATATATAGGGTGCGGTTTGCCGAGGGGGATGCGTGGGATTTCCCCCTTTCTGGTCAATGTATCCCTGCCTCTGCTTAATTATTTTTATCCCCGGTGGGGATAATTTATCCCCCCTTCAAAGTGATCAGTGCTAATAATACACTATTGGCGAGACGGATCACAAAACTTATCACGGATCCGTGGTTTGATTAAAGTCAATTTTATTTTAAAATGCGCTACTTTGGCTGGCTCTGATAGCTGCCGCGCAGCCTCTATGTATTCACCATTCTGCAGACTTGCTCAATGTCCCGCCCATGGCGCTATCTAATTGGTTACACTTCACGAGCAATAGCCTATCAACACTTGCGAGATGGCTGAAGCCAGTCCGCTGGGCAGTGAAGTTGCCAATTTGGCAATTTTTTCGCTAGATTAAGCGACAAATCTAGCGACTTTTTGGGCAATCATTATTTAGTCTCTGAGACTCTATGGTGCTGCCATACGAGCGCGAGGTCTCTCTTTCCCAGCGCGAGCCTCTCTCTCTGCATCTGCTGTGTTCAGCGAGCGCAGAGAGGAACAGCACTTTCAGTTAAAAAAAAAAGATATTCTGTTGCTTCTAACTCTATTTTACAAGCAAGTATAGCCGACATCAGTCACAGCACAACCGCTGACTTTTTCGTATGTGAATTTGATTTCATTAGTGCAGATTATGTTTGAGAGCTGTTATGTAGTCTTAAATGGACCGCGTTTCAGTCATTATAATATTCATTCCATTGTCTGACAACAGAAACTTTAAAATATAGTAATAAAAACAGTTTTATTGATAATTAAATTAAATTGCTAAATTAAATTGCAGTATGTGAGCATAGGGAGGCAATACAATACGACACACTTACGTCATAAATATGCTAATTAGCGCATGATTATCAATTATATAGTTAATGTTCTCATGATTTATTTTTATGAATTAAAATGTTTCAAAACACCTCCCCCCCCCCCTGTTATTTTTACAAATTGCACCCTGTATATATATCAAATGTTTACTTAACACTGAAAATGTTCTTCAGATCATTAAAGTTAATACTAGAAAATAAGTTATTTGGGGAACCCAAAATGGCTCTTCTATGGAATTCCTGCAAAAACCTCCTTTTGGATCCTATTTTGTAGAATGTATGATCAGATTAACATGAACAAATATCAACTTCAAATAAATAAAACTGCTTTTCCCCCACTCGTCTGTCACAGTCACACTCCACCTCCCTCCATATTCAAATGGGACTCTGGTCCCCTTCTTGGAAAGCCATCCTGGATATATTTAGGACTCCAGAGCATGAATGTGTTTGCGTTCGCGGAGATGATTGTCAGTGGTAGGAGAGTGTTAGGTTATTAAATGCTGTGCGCTTCCCCCAGGAAGTCACACCAGAAGGAGGAAAGAGAGCTGCTGGTTTCACACCTCAAATGGACGGCACAAACAGGCAATAACAGGAGACAGCCTGTGCCTGCTCCTCAAACCCACACTCACATACACACAACTGCACTGAGCTCCGGAGCTATTAGATGGGCAAAGATCTTTGTATTCAAAACCCTTCTGTTTAATATTTTACATTCCATATGATTCATTACTTTCATTTCACTGACATGATATATTGCCTGTCGATAGATTCCAGCCGCAACCACAACAGAAATTTGCCCTTGTTGACATGAATATTTTCCCTCTACATCCAACCAATGAAATCAGGTCAGACTAGTTTTATTGGTTCAACGACTACAGGAAGGGCTAACAGTCGAAAACAACCCTTCAGTAACAGATGATTCTTTCTCAACGGCTTTTGCTGTTAGAAAACGGTCAAAGACACTTAAGAGTGCAAGAAAACAAAATCAAAATTCTAGTTGAAAATGCAGGTAACAGGTGCTTAGAAACATTTATTTGTATGCATATTATCCTTATGTGGTTTTAAAAGTATTTTATTATTTTATATTATTCTGTATAAAGTTTAACTGCTAATAATGTTTACTCAAATTTCTCATATATATACTGCACCCTTACGAGAAAGATACACAAAAAACTTTTCCAGTAATCGTTGAACGCCAGAGACGTTTAATAGCAGTATCTTATTTACAAGCAAATGCATGTGCACAGCCACTGGAATTCAAAGGGCGACCGCAAAGCTGCATGAAAAACTGAACACAAAAGACTAACTTCCTGTGTCATGGACGAGACCCAAGGTGACAAGAGCAGACAAGCCAGGGCAAAATCATGCATGATTAGACAGCGAGAGATCAAACGGGCCCCTATCACGGCCACTGCACAAGGTGAGGGAGAGGCATCCGGCTTAATGTATATTCAAAGGTCGGAAAAATGTGCAGTGCCATCAGCCACGTTGTATAAAAGAAGAAACGTTCAATTGCAAATATTAGTTTCCTTCAATAAAAAGTACTCAAACATGAGGCCAAATGTTGAGTGCAAAGAAACTAATTTGCTAATGCTAGACGCCATTCGTGCGCCTTCTAGATATTTTTACAAATACTCAATGATTTGAATTTTGCTATTCATAAGCAACTCGAAAATCTAGATGGCCAATGAAACATGTCAAAACTGATAACTTAAAAACAGCAACTTTAATTTCATGTCATGTAGGGAGCAAGAGAGAAACAGTAGAAGAGAATAGAAGAAAAGCATCGACTGTTTTAGATTCACTTCATTTCACACTGCCATTCACAAAGAGAAAAGCTCTTCATGAATGGAGACCAGCAGTGACTGGTTGCCTCACTGAATGAGATACGGGGACACTGAGATCAAAACGCAAGACTTCCCCCTACTGGGTAACAGGGAGTACAGTGCATGCCTTTACTACAAACAAGATCTCATACATAAGGCTTTTTTAATACATCACAGACTTGAAAAGAGCAAACCACTAATGATGTCAGAACAGTTAGCATCCACTACTTTACATCTAGAAACGTAAAAACAGTATCTTGTTATCTGACACCCAAACTGCTTTTTCAAAAGCAGAGGGTGGAAAAAAACGCTCTTCCTCCATCGCTCTGGAATTCTGCGGTCTTCCTTTTCGATGAGTAGATAACAGACGGAAGGATTTTTTTTCTTAAATATATTTTCACTGCTGGGTCAACGGCTCAATGCAGGCCTGTGAATGCGTTTTCAGTTCCAGCAAGTGACTAGAGCAGATTGAGAAGGAAAAAAAAGCATTATTCATGTGTTAATTTTTTGCTGGACTGGACAGTCATAATTAAAAAATCTTCCAGAGCTGTTCCAAAATGCTTGCTTTTTCTTTCTTTATGGTCATTGCTGTATTTAACCTATATAGCATGTGCCATTAAATGGCACACATAACCTTCCCTTCCCTGTATTAAAAACTTGTGTGTCATCCTGGAATGACTTATTCTACAGCAGGTATAAATAATCTTGTCCCTTCGGTTGGAAAATTGACCAACCGAATTGAGCCTTTTTATAACATTGGGGCCAGTTTCATGGAGTTTATTCATTGTATATAGATCCCACTCTGTTTGCCATTTATTATTAACACAGGAACAAGTGATTGGTTTTAAATCCATTCCAGGTCTGCCAATAATGCATCTTTTGCCCCTGAGGATGGGATGAACTATAGTACTTAAAAGCAGCTGGTGGCCACATAAAATACTCAATGCAACTTTTGATATTGACCAATTAACTGAGACAATTAAGTTTTAGAGCTTCATTTAATAAACAGAAAATAGCTTTGCCTTCATATAGAAGAGGCTCAGAAATATCAACCTTTAATAGATGAAGAGAACTCTGGTCCGTGGAAGAGTAGAAACAGAGTCTGCCATTTTTCGGATCTTGGCATAGTTAATAAAGCCTCTGAGGAAGAGCAGGATGCCTGTAGGTCATACAAATTCATTTCAGTGCTCTCATTTCGAACTGGGCCGACAACATACAATGTTATTCATGCATACGATGCGCTTAAAATTAAGAATGTCATTGTACTAGATAAACATCAAACTAATGCTTAAGAATCTACTTAGACGGATCATAAACCTGTTTTACAAGTGTAACATTTCACACAGGGAACTTCAGTTGTGTTTTGTGGATTTATACGTACCGAGCACCAGGAACACCCACCATAACCAGTACTGTCCCTCAAAGTAACCAGGGAAATAAGCAGAAAACTGAGAATGAAAAGAGAGAGGAAGAGTGAGAAAGAGATGCACGGATAAAGCACCAATCATGTCCAGGCTTGTAATGTCTTGAAGGAAACACATTACATTACATTACAGCATGTTCCAATCATTTAGTCAGATCTGAGCAGTTGTGGTGATTACTAATGTGGGGTAATGTGCTTCTGGAATGTTCTCACTAACCCAGCCAAACCAAAATGGTTAACCAGTTGATATGTTATCTAAATAAATCATAATAATCAATGTGTAAAATTAGCTGCTGATGTCTAGGTGGGAGCGTACCCGTACGATGAGAATCCATTTGATGAGGGACAGACCAAACCCAGATATGGCGCCATATCGCCCAGCTGCTGAGGTTGTAAGGCAGAATGACAGAAAGAAGCCAATCCAGTTGAAGAGGAATGCCACTGAGGAAAAAGAGATTTTCAAATCTGAATATCTGATTTTCTAAAGAATATGTGAACATGACCCTCATCACCTCATTTTTCTCCTTTCTTATTTATTTGGTTGGTAACATTAATACTCAACTTATGTTTGGAAAGTCCTGCTTGATGGGAAGGAGATAAAGGAACATGGGCATGCAAAAACTGTAAAAAACGGATCCCTCTATCATTCCCGAAAACACTTACTGAAACATGTCAACATGAAAATGCCGTCATTGCCTATCTGCAGCTGGTCAGCATCCTCAAAGTCATCTCTAGCCACAAAGTCATCATCCTGCAGGAAAATATACAGAGACAGAGAGTCCATCAACTCTAAATGTGTAACAGAGACAGAAAGAGGGAAGCAAGGCTAAAACACAACAACCGTGGGGTCGATTAAAGGGGTCATTACATGAGAAATCACATTTTCCATGTGCTTGATCTACTCCAGTCAAGAGAACAAACGGAAGTACAGACCCCAGAAGGACCCCAGCATAAGGAACAAGTGGATGGTGTCAGGAGTATAGGATGTTTGTTTGGAGCATTTGACTGCATATTATGCAAATGAAGCACAGTAATAGAGAGTTTGCAAAGCAACTTTTTGTGGAAAGATGAAGCAGCCAACTGTATTGGATCTGACAGCACATCATAAACAATTTGAGAAACATTGGTTTGTCTGTTAATAGTGGTTTTATATGGATCGTGTTCATGCAATAACAGGGGTCATTGATACTATTTCCTACGCAATGACGTTAGTCAACAATTACAGTTGCATTTTCTAATAAACCCGCTCTTTAAAAACAAATAATTTCAGACAGAGGATCAGAATAATGCCATGACCCCTTTAAAAGAGAAAAACAAGAGAATTTGATAATGGTAGGAGAAGAGTGTGAATGGATGCATTGGGCCTCATATAATTCACAGAAACATAAACCAATAACACCGAAGTAACAATAAAGCAACACTTTAAGAGCAGACTTGGTAGACATGTAGCTTCATGGTGCTTTCACACTTGGTTTGATTGCTTGGTCTCAACTATACTAGGATTGCTTACCCATCCCCATGCTGTCTATGGATTCTGTTAAATTTTATGGGAAAAGCACATCTGGAAAACAGCAGAGGATGTAAAGTGAGCTGCTGCGGGAATGCTGCATGACGTAAGGCTGTTTCACACTGAACGCAATGCAGAAAAGCGAGGCGAATCGCCGACAAAGTGTATTCACACCAAGCACGAAACGAGTGATCCCCTTCTGCTAATTCACGCCTGCACGCTAGGTGGCGCGGACCAACAATGTATTTTTCCTCAGATATGTATCTCATATATGGATTAAACATTGTCCGCTGCTCAATATACAGCATTAAATTAAAATAAACAAAGTTTGGTAATGCTTATTTTTTATAATGCTTAGAAGAATGCATCGTAAAATATACTTAAAAGTACAATTAGCATCAAGCTACACTTGAAAATGTAATTATTTATGTATTAGCTTCAGAGGTGGAAAGTAACGAATTACATTTACTTGTATTAGTGTAATTGAGTAGCTTTTTTGTGTCCTTCTATTTCCATTTTTTTTTTCAATCTGTAATTTTACTTTGACACAAGTATATTTTGTTTGAAGTATTGTACTTTGCTACATTTTAAAACACATTAATTAATGAGTAAAAAAAATAATAATAATCGAAAAAAAAACAAAAAACAAATCACTCCCTGGAAACTACTTAAGTAAATAATGAGCAGGAGAACAAACTGGCGCTAAAATCACAAGAAAGATGCAGACGGACAAGACAGGCGTTATGGTGCAGACCCAGCTGAAAATGAAACCCCGTCGTATTCTGCTGAAGTTGAACTCGAAGGAAATGAATTTATGCTTCATTATGCAGTGCAGCCTAAGCTGTGTTTGCCTAGAAAGACCAAACTAGCAGCTAACATATCAACGATTTGAGATTTGACATTATTAGTTTTTTGCTAAAAAACAAACAAAACTAGGGATGCACCGGTTGACCGGCCATAAATCGGAATCGGTTTTTGGTCTTTTTCGGCCGATTTTTTCGGAAGTGCGCCCGCGTGCACAGACTACATTGTAATCATTCGCTATCAATGTCATTTGTGTGGAAGTATTTCGAAATCTGTGCGCAGGACATGGGCAGCCGTTCAGCACTAGAAGTGCAGAGCTACATGTCAGAGGCACAGATAGCAAGAAGCGATCAGCCGTTGGTGTACTGGCGCACAAATAAGAGTCCCTTTCATGCGCGAGCGTACTGTACCTGTCCCACACAAGCGGAGACAGTGAAGCGATGTTCAGCTCAACTTCTCACGTGTTGGATGAGAAACGATACAGACTAAACTGCAACAAAACTGATTTTTTTTTTTTTTTTAAGTAAAACTTGCATACACATTTGAAAAGCCAGAAGTAAACGTCAGTTCTGTATAGGATGATTATTTGAATTTTACCTTAAAAATACATCGACTTAATTTGATTTAGAAATCACCTGCTGTAGCACAATGAAAAAAAGTGTTTCATTCATCCAATGAAAACACTTTTAGGGTAATGATCTACATCTATATTTTTTAACTTGAGCAAATATTTATTTATTTTACATTGGCTCAAGTAAAAAAATATAGATGTGAATCATTACCCTATTTTTTTTATTTTATAATTGGATGAATGAAACACTTTTCATCTTTGTTTTATTCACACCAACATTATTTGATTTTAACATTTTGGAATAATGTATTTATATAGCATAGCCTACTTTTTTATTCTCAGTGGTAAAACTTTTTTTTTTTTTATTTAAAACCAAATTTAAAAACTAAAACAAATACTGCATGCTGATTAAGAAACATCTTATTGAATGTGTGTTGTATGTGTTTGCTTGTAAAAAAAATTGGTATCGGAATCGGCCATGAAAAATCATGATCGTGCATCCCTAAACAAAACACTCCTACAGTGCCGTGAAGTCTAGTAGATTAGACTAGTGCGCGCACATTTAGAGTGCGTTCTTTCACTGCCTGATTCAGTCTGTTAAAATGCATTTCAATTATCACAGAATTGAAGATATAGGGGCAGAATATTTCTATATAATTTCCTATAGTAAATCAGTATCACACGAAGAGTGGGTTTTTTGGATTTTTTTCAACAGTTCAATAAACAAGAAGTTAATTAAGAGAATTGCGGTTCAGACACCATATTGCCTGTTTTTCGACAACAAAAATTATTCGCAGCACAGTTTTGCATCTCTGAGGAATGACGGTGTTTCGTTCCTGAATGAATCAACCGTTTAAATGATTCGGTTCGCAATGACTCACTTATTAACAGTGACACCTACTGGCAATTTTAATTTCACATTTAATGTATTATTTTATGTATCATTCCTTTTAAGGACTTCAAGGACCTGTGGGAACCCTGAGTGAGAAAAAAGAAAATCTGTCTTAAAACAAAAGATGCATCGATAATCATTTTATCATCACATCGCAGCCCTCTGAATTATTAAAGATTACCACCCCTAGAACATGCCGAGATCAGATCACATGGTGCATTGTTAAGAACGTGAGAATGAATCTGTCCTCAGATACCAACAAGAACTCAGCATCCAGTCTCTTCTCTCTTGTGGGATGCTCTTCTTCGGTGCTTGTTTGTTTACACTGGTTTTCGAAACAGCGCCACCATTCTAGCTTTTTTGTGCAACAGCAGCTGCTCCAGACATGTTATCTTAGCTTAAATCTGATTGAATGGCCCATAGCGATGAAAAAAATTTAAATTAATTTACACACGGACAAATACATTTTTTGTTCTGCTTCTAAATAGTACAGCACCGAGTCACATTTTGTGTAGTAGCGCCCCTTTTTGGGGCGATTTCTGTCAGACTGAGAATCACCCCGAGTGCTCCAGAGGGCTCACACTAACGTGCTTGCGACATCTGCTAATATTGAAAAACTATTAAGAATTTTAATAAGAAAAAATGGAAAAACTGCTTTAATATCTTTATCAAATGTGAAAAATGAAAAAAAAATAATAATTATAATAAAAACGAGAGAGATGGAGACTCAAATTCAGTTGTCAGTTGAACTTCATCGACATCGTGGAGAATGTTACTTCAGCACAGATAAAGTGAGTAATGCAAGTAAGTTTCATTACATCTTTAACTAGCCCTTTGTCCACGTTCACTCCATCTCAAATCGCACTCATGGAAAGTGCTTGAGAAATTGTGTATCTTCCGCAGCTTCATTCAACTAGTTTTTTTATTTTGTCTCGAGTAAGAGAATGTATGACATTCACATTACATGATTTGACTGATTTAGATGTAGAAGAAATGGGATAAGTGGTTTTCATAACCGCTGGCCGAATTCAAAAATGAACTAAAATTAAATCATCCTTGAGAGCAAGAGGGTTCCCTTGGTGTTTCGGGGGACATATGCAGCACTGCACTGGCAGTGGTTCAGCCAGTTAAGATTTTGTTTGCTTTGCTTTCGTCTTTCTTTATCATTTTAATTCAGTAATTTTTACTTTTACTTTCAAATGGTAAGCAAACATCTTATATTTTAACTTCTTTTTGCACTCTTTAATTGCACAATGCCTTTCTAAAATTCACTATAAAATGTATTCTATAGTGTAAATTCACTAGATTTCTTTTTACTGCTTTCAAATTACACATCATTTTGAGGACAACAATGGACAGGATGTGGAATAACTATTTAGTAAATTATGGATTTTTCTTTTCTTTTTTTTCTTCTTTTTTTTTATAAATACAAGTTTTATTTTTGATACTTATTCAGGATTTGTGTATTTTTCATGCGGTTCAAGAAATAACGAACAGATTAGTTTAATTGTCAAACTTGTTAGTTGCAGCCCTAATTACACACGATTCAATTTCTGCTGGAGGGAGGCAGATTCATGCACTGAAGTTCACATGAACCGTACCCCAGACCAGCTTTTAAAACTGGACTCATGCACAGCTCACGGGTGCACACCCAAGTTTGGAAAACAAACCAAACTCTGCCATCAAATAAACCCCAGTGTGCATTAAAAGTGCTTGTGTGAAAGTACCGTAAGGCAGAACAAGTACTTAAAGCAGTCAACATTAAAAGTACTTGGAAGTGACATTTCTCTGAATTTTTTGCTGACTTTTAAACAACAAAAGTTAAAATTTAGACGTCACATGAGTCTCATGCTAACATTTCTGCTAGCACTGGGATACTATGGAAGAATGGAAGATGTGATGAAACCTCGTCTGGTGTTTTGGAAGTTTTAAAATGGAATAGCAAACAAACATTTTCAGAAATGTATCCATTTTCAAAACTGAAACTGGTTTGCAGTTTACCAAACCCTATCAGACACTTTTCTAACAGACTTTAAACAAGACACATTATTGGGTTCACATCTGGAAGATAAGAAACAGAATAGTCTTGAGACAAATTTTTAACAGTTGAAGCAGTTTTAGTTTGACAAGCAAGGCGTTTAAAAATTATAAACATTTAAATTATATCATAAATGAGTTTACAGTATGTTTTCTGAATTTTATACACATTTTTAAAGATGTCTGTGCCAAATCACATTCAAATATCAAAATATCTCCAGAAAAAACATGTTGCGGATACTCTATAACACATAACTATCATCACGTCTAAAACCTTAGACACCAGGGGCAACATTTGATGGCCAGAAAAGCACCAAAATCAGTGCTGTTATACAAATGCTTATGGCTGTATCTAACATGCAATGCTCGTTGTTAATGCTGATATTTTTTTGTGTTAAATTACAAAAATAAATATACAACTATATCGTAACAGGTTCAAGCCAGGTTGGAATTAGTGGCTGAGATTTGCGGTACTTACTCGGCCTGAGACGAGTGGGACAGTCGCCTCTGCTTTGGTTCGCTCTGCCTCATCGTACGAGGGTAGAGATGTGGCTACGTTGTAAGATGGGGGCTTGGGAAATGCTGCATCATCTTTGTAATCTAAATATGCTGAGAAGAGTGGAAAAAAAATGTTGATTGCTATCTCATAATATGGTTTGAACAAACAAATAAAAAAATGTTGTGCACAATGATTTCCATGTTCATTTAAATTCAATATTAAACCTTTAAAATACAACCCAGAATAATTAAAATGGAAAACACAGAAAAATAAAACGATTTTACATACAGTACCTGCGCTGTCAGCTGTGATACTACTGTAAGGGGGCGGAGGATCACTGGCCACCTGAGCTCCCTCCTCTGCTTCCTCTTCATTGGGCAGCTGGTGACACAACAGAATTCATTGACTGCATGAAATCTTGAACTTTGACTCCCGAGTTTGACTGTGACATGGTTGCAAATACAACTCTAACAAAGGCAAGTGGAAATATGAGATGATCTGGTACAAGTAAAACCTTGTGGTGTCAATGTAAATGGATACACCATGATAGTGTAACTCCATCACAAATGTAACTAAGTTTAAACTCACACTCATCACATTGCCACGCACTAAACACTCACATCTGTTCCAGCAGTGTTCATCTTCATCATTTCACAAATCAGGGGGAAAAAAAGGGCTTCCAAACTGCCCTTTATTGAAGGGGTCATATGATGTGTTTTCATTTTTTCCTTTCTCTTTGGAGTGTTACAAGCTCTTGGTGCATAAAGAAGATCTATAAAGTAAACTTTATAAAAGTTAAGACTCGTCCACGCCCCCTAAAACTCGTTCTAACACGCCTCCACATGTCTACGTCACCATGTGGGAAGATTTGCATAATGCGGCCCTTTCACGCAAAGAAAGAAGGTGTACCCTTTATTTTCATTGTAGTATTGTTGTTGCCGCCACCACCATGTCGTATAGACGCTGTAAATATCACTGCGAAAGCGAAACTACTTTGTTTGGCCTTCCAAAAGAGGACACGACTAGAAATCATGTTTAAATGACGTTTATAATGAGTTTTATGTTTATGTCTCGTCGCTCCGGCCAGACAGGGGATCACAATATGTAAAGGGACGTAACATTTCCGTCACACGCTTGAGGTATTCGGCCAATCACAATGCACTGGATAGCTGGCCAATCAGAGCACATCTCGCTTTTCAGAGCGATGAGCTTTGTAAAAATTGACGCATTTTAGAAGGTGGGGCATAAAGGAGAAAAAATAATGTACAGTATGTGGAAAATAATGTTCTTTGAACCCTTAAACCGCATAAACACATTTCATTACACCAAATAATGTTCTTTTAGCAGCATCATATGACCCCTTTAATGATGAGCAGATGTACTCACACTACATAAAACAACTTCAATGAAAAAGTTTTATTCACTAAATGAAATTTAAACAGCCACATAATAGGGATGGAATAGGTTTACACCATTCTGTAAATGCAGTATAATTACTACCCCTAAATATTACTGTATTAAATCTGACATGCATTTCTAATGGTCAAAACTTTACTTCTACTACATGTACTGCATGTCTTCTGCTCGCTGACGGATAGTTTATAGTTAAAATCCCTTTTAGTATAACATCTGGTCAAAATCTCACTGATTTACATTATAAGCTATAACAATTTTTTATTTTTCAACTATGTAAATAACAACATATGCACCAAATTGCATATTAGTGCTCAATTTGGGCCTCTGAAAAAAAATATGTATGGTGCATTTTATTGAAGTATAAGCTCCACATTCTCTCTAATATTACAGACTATTATTTCAGGTTTAATATCAGGCGTAACAGAAATTTATGTAACATGGTTATATACATCAATACCATACATGGTTACATTATGCACATCTATTTAATATTTTTTATTACATTATTTTATCTTTTAAACATTTTATGGTTGACCATGTCTCCAGACACTCATCATTGTAATGCCATGGTTTATGGGACGTTGTATGTCCAGAATCGTAGTTTTATCATTGTTTTACCTCGACAGAAAGATTGTACATGCAGTTCTATAGCCGTAGATCAAAGCACCATGGTATTACCATCTGATATCAAAACTGTACCATATAAAGGTTAGTGTAATAACCTTGAAGATGTCACCGAATAGGATGTTTCTTAAAACAATATAATAATAATCAAACATACTTCTGCTAACATGTTTTCTGTAACTTAGTGTAGTATTACATTACAGAAGCCTCTACTAACGTTAATTAAATGTTCTAACCAAATATATATAACGTTATTTATTTTGTCAATTTAAAAAGCCAGGCCGATTCTGTCTACATAAACATCTGCTAATCTGCAATATATTTTACTTTCCTTGCACGGGTAACTTACTGTAAAAGAGTTAAGTAATTTATATTGTATGAATAAAAACTTTGACGTAAGCAAAAAAACAACTGCATTAGCAAGCATTCTTAAATAACGAACTGGTTAAACGCTATATGTTCACGGAGGAGCGCATTTTAAACGTTATGTCATGCCGCTGTCATTTAAATGGACGTGTAAGTTATTTCATTTCAAAACATTGCGGCCCGCATCTTGTCAGAGCCTCGGTGTTTCCCGACAACACTCCCCGCCGTGGAGGCGTCTGCCTCGGGTCTGCTTTACTAAATAACCGTGCCGAGTTACAGTGGAGTTCACTCACCTGCTGATATCTCCCACTTGGCTCAGCCATCGTCAGCGAGCTTAAAAAAAATTAGACACAATTCAAATAGCAGACTGTCTAAATAAAATTCTATCTAGTTAAAAATATCTAGTTAATGTCAAAGCCACAGCCCTCATCAGATGAGATTTGTCTTGAGCTTCCTGTGATGTCAGTCAGACAGTTGTGAACTTTAGCGCTATCACAGGACGAAACCAGCACTACATTTACATCAACACGACGTATTATACTTACTACATATTATATGCATTGGTTTAAGAAGCTGCTTTGAAACGTCCGGATAAAGCGTTATATAAATAAACATTCCATGACCTTACCATTTTCATACTACTGCAAAGGTGCTGAAATGTCTTATATTTGTTTTAACATTCATTCTTTATTGATTTCAAGCATTATTTCGACTAATATGTTTTTTTTTTTTTTTAGTAGGCCTAGTTGCTAAAATTATTTAGTTAAAGACTCCATCTATATATTGCCTACACAGGCCTACAATGTGTCTGTGTCAATGGAACTAAAATGCAGTTCATTTACAAGAGAGAATCTATGAAAGAGAGCAAAACTGATGTGTCAGTAACACTTAATGAGGTCCCATTAGTTAATGTTAGTTAACAAAACTATTCGCACTCCCATTGGCACTTTAATGGAATTGCAGTCTTATTTGCCCTGTTTAGTAATTCTGGCCCCGTATAATTTTTTTTTTTAAATCATCATGGATGTACAGATCAGGGTAGTTTTGAATGTGACAGAACATAACACAGGCTTTCAGGGGTTTATTCCAGGTGCTTTGGAGCTGTGGAAGGAAATATGTAGAAACTCATCATCTACGCTCTGCATATATGATGTGAGAAATATTAATGCATGACATGACAGATATCTGATACAGCTGAAAGATGTGTCCTTTCCAGCAAAATCCACGTTTATCATACCGACGACCTTGAAAACATGTTTAAAACACACAATCTCTTAACAGAGCGGCCAAGAAGCTATAACACCATACTAACACAATTATTTATTTCACATAACATTTACAGCAATAATAAGAACAATTAATTATAAATATATAGATTAAAAAAAGTCTTGCTATACGATAAATATAAAATCCTGTTAAATTTAAGTAAATTCAAATAAAATGACATGTATTTAAATATCATGCCACCTACTTCCTGCCTAAAAAAACAAACAAAGAAACAAACAAACAAAAAACAATCCTCGTGATAGCTATGCCTGCTTTTATAATTTCTTGATTGGTCTATTGTCATTCTCTGTATTGTCCCATGTTGCTCGTTTACAACTGGTTCAAAAGAAAGGTGACAAGGTCATGCCATTCCCTTTTTACGAGCTCTTTATTGGCTTCCAGTTCGCACAGGATTCATTTTAAAATGCTCCCGTTTGTTACCCATCTGAATTGCTGCATCTCTCTACAGCCCTTCCAGACACTTAAAATCAAGTATTCAAAATCAACTTATGGTTCCCTGCACGAGGCTGAATCGCAGATGGAGCGTTTTCGATGGTGGGATCTAGATTGTGGAACAGCCTGCAGCCAACAAAACTCATTCTCAAGTTGCTCCTTCCCTATCTGTTTTTAAATCTCTCATGTAAAAACACCTGTTTTCTGTAGCTTTCAAAAGATGCCGATGCTCTCATTTTTTGTATGCTATTTCCTGTTTTGACTGTGTCTTTGAACAGCGCTTTGGTCTGTCCTGTGACTCTTTTTGAATGTGCTTTATAAGTAAAAGGACTAGAACTAGATAATAATATGTAATGTGTGAAGCAGGGACTTCTGGGAAGGTCCCTAAATTGAACCTTGTTTTACAGTGAAACTAATAATGCAGTGTTAAAACATTTTTCACCTTAGTTTATTTTCTCCATTGATTTCCATAGAGATCCCACAGGGCCCTCTAGAGGCAATAATTATAAAATGGAATTGAATGTAGTTTTTTTCCCCACAAGAGGTCAGCGGAGACACTCAATGCATAATAATCTATTATGATGGTAAAAATAATGTACAAAAAACAACAACTTAGAAGTAAATAAAAAAATGGATGAGAAGATGAGGGTTTAAAATTAAGCATATGCAAATTTTCCTGATTATATTAGCCTACTAATCCGCTGAAGATGTCTTGTTTAGAGAAATCTAAATTGGGCAGTGTTATATTGCCCCAGTCCATCTGAATGCAGGGTACAAAGCTCTGTTTTGGGCACATTAGCTTATTGTGAATGCATGTCATATTTAGCATAATGTTTGTTTCATTGTGTATTTTAGTCTGGCTAGATGAAATCAATCAATTAAGATGAAGTTTACCATGATCTTAACCTGTTTAACCACATCAACTCTGGGGACCCACCGGTGGGTCCAATATTGCATATGCCTAATTCTCAAAAAAATCAAAATAACAGCTGAAGTGGTTAAAGGGCATTAAAGGTTGTGCGAATCTGTCACTCATAATTCAGGACAGAAACTTTATTAGTGTAATACATTTTACTTCACATGAAACAACTTTTTTAGAATAGACCTAGCACTGTGATTAAATATCAGTGTGTACATTATCAGGAGAAATATATTGAGGCACACTGAAGGCCGGACTTCAGCTTCTATCATCTGTATAAGTGTGCATTTTCATGACAGATTAAAAGGGATAAAATTAAAGAAGTCAATAAATGTGTATATATATATATATATATATCATCTGTAACCTCATCAGCCCAATTGTTTGGTGTTTCAAGACAACAGACCGTGTTCACACAAAAACCAACATCCATGAAAGAGCTGAAACTTATGGAAGCCCGTTTCTGCCACTCAATAAAAAAAAAAATTATCTCAAAATTTTTTGAAGAAGAATTGCGAGTTCATATTTTGAAATTCTGACTTTATAACACACAATTTTCTCACAATTTTTATATCTCGCAATTCTGACTTTCTTTTTCTCTCACAATTGCGAGTTCATATCTTGCAATTATTACTTTTATTTCCCAGAATTGCCAACCCGATCTCACGGCAATTCGTACATTTTTCACGAGGTGGCTTATTCATACGAATTCGTACGACCACAAATAGTACAATTCGGAGAAAAACAAGTCATAATTGCGAGACAAAAAGTCGCAATTACCTTGTTTTATTTTTTATTTAGTGGTGGAAACGTGCTTCTATAGAAACCCATCAGACACCAGTGCTAAAACGTGAAAAAGATGTTGTAGCTAGTCGCACTTTAACACAGAGAGTCACAGCTGGAGTGTAGGGAGAGGTTTATTCAGTTCTTTTAAAAGTGCCTTACATTAAGACTTGAGGTAAATCCATATGTAATGATGAAGAACATTTCAGGACTGCCTTTAAATATCGACTGATACAATTTCCCTGTGTTTTTGACAAGGTTTTTTTTTTATATACTCTTTAAGAAGAACATGGCACGTTACAAAATAAACCACACTGAAACTTCAGGGAAGATCAAAAACCAACAGACCTTAATGAACTGAGTGCTATCTTGAATCACAGTAGAGGTCCTTTTTGCATCGCTAACAATGTCATCGCTTAATGCTATAGCGCTATGTCATTTGAAAATCATTCACATATTAAACAAAAAAGAACAAACTTATTGCTTTTCTGCCAAACATTCTATAAAACACTTATTTATGTGCAAACTGTCTTGATAACGACTGTATTAGGCAGGGCACTGTGTGAGTGGGATTTCCGGAGGGGCGACTGGAGAAAGGGATTGGGGTTTTAGTACACCCAAGAGATCGGTACCCACTGCGGGGTTGAGGAGGCTCTCTCGATGGCCTCCTCCACACCCTTAACACTCTCGTCTACATCGTTGTTGATGAGCATTTCGTCGAAGAAGTGGCGGTATGCACCGAGGATGCTGTCGGATTCCTTCTGGATGCTCTGCACTGCCTCTGACTGAAAAGCAGAATGGAAACTTTGGTGGTAAAAATGAAAGACTGAGCCTTCGGGTCATAAGCATGAGTAGAAATTAACATCTGGGGCTTAAAGTTTGAAGAAATCAGTTTCTAACCTGATTGGCAGTGTTTGTAGGAGCAACGAACACCACGAGAGGAGCGAACTCTGCCATTCTGAGCACTTTCAGTGTCTGGAAAAAACCATTGATTGTCAAAGCAAGAATTAGTGATACGGGAAGAATTAGGTTCATTGAAATTGTAAAATATATGGGGTTCAAATGCTATGTTAATTACATTGATGTCTGACTTGACAGCGTGTCATTACCTGCGGTTCCACGTCCAGCACAGCGATTTTCCCTTGCTCGTGAATCTTATGCACCGTTTCGATCTTAGTCCCGAACATGTTTCCCTGGTGACTGCCGTATTCAAGGAGCTCATTCCCGATGATACATTTGGTCATTTCATCGTTGGAAATAAAGTAATATTCTTTGCCATTCTCCTCGTCCTTCTTCTGGGGTCTAGTGGTGTCTACAAAGACAAATGGTATGTTTTTATGATTCATTATTTTCTTCATGAGTATGTCTTGCCTTTTAGTAAATATATCCTCTGGAAACAAGTCTTTTTTTGAGATTATCTTAAATTAAGCTCTAAAAATCATTTATAAATAATAAAAAATCTATAAAAAATAGGGGCCGTTTACATGACAAAGTTTTCAGCCAAAAAGGGATTTTTGACTGTTCCTTTACACGACAACAAGCGTTTTGGGGACTGGAAATGCATATTTTTGAAAACGGCACCCATGTCATTTCCGTGTAAACACCCAATACAGGAATCTTTGAAAACGCTGATGTCATGCGCAGGCGTAGTACGTTTTAGGTACGTAGACATGCATAGTACGTGTCAATTTCAAAGGCAAGTGCGAACAAACATACACAACAATGGCGGAGTACATGTTACTGTTGATGATGCTCAAGAGTTTGCTAATGCTTCTTCAGCAAAGTGTGGATTTACTTCACCAATATTACGGACAACAGCTGAGACACAACATATACAACATATAATCAGCACTTTCCTACAGGAACTGTTTACTAACAAAGCAACACCGAAAACTAGTGGCTTGGCATACGTAATGCAGCATCATTGGCAATTTTCGCAAATATGTGTAATTCATTTTGAAAATGTTATCATGTATACGTGAAACTTTTAAAAAATTCAAGGTATAAACTTTTCAGTAAAAAAAAAAAAAAAAAAAACAATTAATAAAACTAGAGATCAAGAAAATCATTTTGAAGCGAAAATCATTCTTACGTGTTTTTTTTTAAAGCATTCAAAAATTGCAATAAAAAAAAGCTAGTTAGTTATTTGTTTTTTAACTAAGTGTTGAACTAAAATAAGTCAGTCTACAATATGTTTACACAGAAAAACAATGGAGAATCAATGGAGGGAAATGGAGTGTTTTTTCTAAGGTTTTCAAAGGTAATTTTTTTTTATATTAGAGCTGTGGTTTCTACCATAGCTACTTGTTTGTGAACACCGTGTGCACTGCTGGACGTGGTGTTTAGATGAGTATGTAAACTAGTGGTAGCTCAGCCAGCGTTTTCCAAAAGTAAAAATAAAAAGTTCTCGCCGGCAAGCTATTTTAAACTATAACAAACTCTAAACAACCTTAGATCTTCTTAGAGATGACATCACATTTGATTGTTTTTTTGTAAAAGTACTTCTGGGCCTTTATAGTATACAAAATGCAATTTGAAATAGATTAAATACGTGCAGCTTGTCAACTTGACAAGTTATGAAAAATGGCAAGATTGTAATATTTGGGTAAACTATGTTCACATAGATTTAAGACTGTATACGATTCAGATTGGCTCTCAGAGGTGGAAGAGTTCATGGTTAAGTAATGAATAAGAGAAGGCACGCAGCTGGACAATACATACGTGGAGCTGGGTAAGCAAACTTCTCCGGATATTTACTCAGCAGGGAATTTTTTATATGGCTCCTTCCGACTCCATGTGCACCTTTAAACAACAGCAAAAGAGCAAATAACACATTTTAGCCTGTACACTTCTAATTAACTGTGCATTTTCAAATGTTAAGATCATCGTTGTGGATCTATATTTTATCAAGGAACTCTTTTTTTATATTCCCATTGTGTGCAGAAATGGAAGTTGTCATAATTGCGTAAACATCTGACACAAATTACAACAAGTATATATATTTGCATTCTCATTTGCTCCAATGGACCCTTCAATGGTCATCAGCATTGTAAAACCTGCAAAATGTATATTTTATCTTCCTTCAAATATAGAAAATATATCTGATACTTTGAACTCAGAGACTGAGTATGGTTGTCAGAAGAGAGAATGATATGGTCACGCCCTCAATTTGTATTTTTTTAATTACAATGTAATTTTTTTTTTTTTAAATAATAACTGTGGACTTCCATTCCCAATAATTCCCTGCTGGTCTGAGCGGTGTCTAAGATAGTTATGGCGATGCTTACCGATGAGAACCAGAGTTTTTCTGTTGAATGCAGGCAGTCTCACTACCTCCTCATAGGATATTACATCAAGCTGGTCAAAGACTAAGGAAGAAACAAAAATTATTTAGTTAATGCATGACAAGAGCAACTGTCTGAGGCCTGCTTCTACAACAGCAGACACATGTTGCACTTTAACACAGACACCGTTTGTGCTACATACAGAAAATAAAGTGATTTCTGGGTTATTACATTGAAATATTTTATTTTAATTACAGCCATAAACTGGTAATTCGGAGGTGGCATTTGAGAATTATTACAACTTATCATTGTGAAATCTAATTTTCATTGGTAGAAGTGTCACCATCCAAAAAGTAATTAATCTACATGTGACTGAACACAAACCTAAAGCATATGCATGTATGTAAGCCTATTTTTCAAAAGATTGTTATTAGATGATTATTTCATAAATATGCACTGCATGTGATATGAGTTCACATACAGGCCTTAGAGGTGAGCCTTACTTACTTGAGCTATGTTTGGCAAGGTATTTGTCTTTGCATTTCTTCTTCTTGCCAAAAGGACTGCAGGACTGACCGGCTTCTCGTGTTGCTTTGCTTTTGCTTGCTACTCGCCTGAAAAACAAAACGACAGGGAGATTGTACATGTACATTACTAATCTCTCCATAACTTCAATGAAAATCAATCTGTCACCAAATATACAAAAAAGATGAATGCATGTCAGAACGTACCATTCCTGAAGTTCTGGAGAAGGGAGGAGTCCTGCGAAGTCTGTGGAGGAGTTGTCCACCTTTCCTTGCCACCAATTTGGATCCTTCTTATTGATAATTTGAATGATGTCACCAGTTTGGAATTTCAGGCCAGCTTCTTTGCACGGGATGAGGTCATCTTTGGTAGGGTCATAGTCGAATTGTGCTCTCATATACGTCTGCAAAAACATTATTTAAAAAACATTAGTCCCTCATAAAACCATTGTATGCACTTCATAAAGATGACTTATCAGCCAATCACTGATTTCTAAATTTAGGGACAGGCTTCTTCATGATCAACAAAAGATGCTGACCCAGGAACGTGTATTAAACAAAAAGAAAAAATATATATTTTTTTTCTTACTTACTGTAGAAGCTGTAACTAGCATCTTCAAAGAAAAAAACACCCACTAAAAATCCCTTTATGTGATACATTCATTTTTGCCTAATCTATTATTTTAGATAGATAGATAGATAGATAGATAGATAGATAGATAGATAGATAGATAGATAGATAGATAGATAGATAGATAGAAAGATAGATAGATAGATAGATAGATAGATAGATAGATAGATAGATAGATAATATCTACAGCTAGAACTAGTTACAGGCTAAAGATGGTAAGAAAGGCTCTAGATGGACCTACATGTTTAAACTTTACAGCAGCACAATGGTTACTTGTAAATGGTGAATGAGGACTGCCATCGCTCTACACAACATCAAAACATGTCTAATACATTTTAAACATCTGCAGTTCAGTTTGATGCTGTGTGGCCAGCAGATGGCAGAAGAAAGTTTGTACAGGTAGTTTCTTCATCTAAAGAGAAAAGTAAGTGTAGTTATCTGCTATTGATGCTTTAAATAGTCACCTGTGTCTTTCAATCAGTTTCCCATTCCCAAGATAAACACCAAACCTTAATTTAACCAAGGATACAGGATAGACAGACAAAGAAAGCAGTAATAAACTTTAAGTGTGTATTTACTGATCAAAGGAAAAAAGCGGGTTGAGTAGACTGAGAGCAATAATAATAAAAGCAAGAAACTGGTAAGACGTGACACTGGTTTCGTTATTTATTCATTTTTTTACTCACCTCACATGCCATGGGGCGACTTGGCTGATTGGGGATGATTTTCAATGTGACTACACCATTTGTGTCTTTCTGTAATGTTGAACAGCATCCAACAACATTAAATCGAAAGCAACACAACCACTGAAACATCTTGAAGTGTTCATTCTTCTTAAAAACTGTGTTAGTACTCAGGGAGCTATGGCTAATCAAACATTCAAGCTACCCAGAATTTAAAGTTCAGCTTTTAATAAAGTAGTTACACAACAGAAATTTGAACTGAAGTTTTATCTTCATACGAAATTCTAGTTAGCATTAAAAAAATACAGGATCTCTCAATAATCTAAGGCAGTCATGAAAATCCTCCTGCCAGTCATGAATGCTATCATCACAGGGCTCCAGACTAACATTTGAGAGCAGTGGCACCAGCGCTACTAAACCAGTTCTACAGAAGGTGGCGCCAGGAGTAGATTTGGTAGTGCTGGGGGTGGTGTGTGGGGGTATTCAAAATAAAGATCATTTAATCATAAAATCACTATTGTTTTGCATTAATAAGTGCAGTTACTAATAATATTTCATGTTTATTTTGTTTATTTTTACAGATTTGACAGTAAAGCACTAAGCTTGGGTTAGGATGTATACAAAATGTACTTTCATTAACAACAGTAACAGGTGCAAATCTACTTTTTATACACAGAAAATGTATGTATTCCACTCTTATTAAATGTACAATTATTTTTCTAACATATGGAACTGACCAAATTCTGTGATTATGTGTGATTTAGTAGTAGAAAATCGAAGAAACGGTTGTGACTTTTCTTTACTCATACACACAAATGTGTCAAACTCTGACAAAATCAGATTTCTTGCTTATTTGATATTTTATAATAGTGATTTTATAATTTCAAAATATAGAGGAAAAAGTACAAATGAATGACTTATAAGCCAATAAGTGGTTATGATGGTGATTTGATGCATATTTTAAAATTTTACATAAGTGTTTGTTTACCAAAAAGTATATTTTGTTCATCCCATTAAAAATAGCATTCAACCTGGATCATCTTAGAGCTTTAAAGTGCTGGAAATAGGTGTGTGAAATGCTTGAAAGTCATTGAAAAGTGTTTAAATTTCTGTCTCAAAAGGCTGCACAGACCCTGAAACAATGATAGAATGCATTTGACTATTTCTACCACAACACCATGGCTAAAGTTAGCGTTACCACTTCTGGTTTCCTGCCGTATGTCAGAGCTGTTTATAACAGAGACTGCAGAATTTGAATGATTCTCACTAGATCACTAGGTCTTGCCCGTGCGACCGCTCACAAAAATGAGTAACACCGATAGAAAAAATGGTTGCAAAATGTTGCAAAACATTAAGATATACTTTAGCAAATTAATGAATACTGTCAAGAGAGCAGTCTTACGCTATATTTCACGTATACACAACAACGTTTTCAAAACGATACACGTTTACACATATCTGCGAAAATGGCCAAAAATGCTGTGTTATGTATGCCAGACCAGTAGTTGGCGCTGTCACCTTGTTAGTAAACAGAATCTGTAGGGAAGTGACGATTATATGTTGTATATGTTGCGTCTCCGCTGTTGGTTGTAAATCCAGACTTTGCTGAAGAAGCGTTATCAAACTCTTGAGCAGCAACAGCAGTAACATGTACGCCGCCATTATTGTGTGTGTGTGTGTGTTCTCGCTTGCCTTTAAAATCGACTCACTGTCTACATACCTAAAACATACTACTCACGCTTCAATACTGGTCATACATCACCATTTTCAAAGATTCCCGTATCGAGTGTTTACACACAAACGATAGCTTGCACTTTGAAACCTGTTTTTAAAAATATGTGTTTTCAGTCCCCAAAACTCTGCTGGCGTGTAAACGAACAGGCAAAACGCATAAAAAGTTTCCCGTTTTTGGCTGAAAACGTTGTCGTGTAAACTTCTCCTTACACTAAACTAATTGCATTTAAGATAAGATTTATACATTTTCATTTATTTTCAAATAACATACAATTAAATGTCCAAAAATATTAAATTCAGTTCGCACTTAAAGTATATTTTATTAATAATAGGTGCTCTTTTTAAAAGTATGCTAAAATGTACTATTCTCAATAGACACTGTAAAGTGTGCCCAAAGACGAAAACACAACCCACCAGAATCTTCTGTAGCTGGTCTACACTTTGATTAGCAACACTTTTCCCATTAATCTCAGTGATTTCATCACCTTCATGTAAAGAACCTGTTAGAAAATAAATAGAAGGTTTGTCATTAGCAATTATTCATTGAGCTGTATGGAAACTGATTATTATTCACAAACGAACCTTGTTTGTGTATCATCCCTCCATGCAATATTCTCGCTACTGTACACCTCTGTCTTTCATTCAGCTTAAGAGTTACACCCTGAACAGACACAAAACCCAAATTTAGACTAGACATCTCCTGAATACTTCTTTTAAATGACTCAAGTAAATTAGACATCATTTTAAATGTTTGGATGAATCATTACTTTCAAACAATTGAATGACTCCAATGAGTTTAATTCTATACCTCTTTGTAATTTGAATTAGTCACTTTGAAACATTAAATGAAATGCATAAATGAAATAAAAAGTGTATACCAGTGGCTCAGAGGGGTTCTTCTCAAAGGCCACTTCTCGCATCTTGCTCGTGTCTTTGCCGTTCGTATGACCAGCGCTGCCGTTGGAGAAGACTTCCTGTCCTTTGCAGTCGTAACTCTGCATAGCGGCCTGGGAATGCAAACATGAAGCACATTAAGATCTGTATTACAGGTTTTGTCTTAGATGAATCCATATAACTTAGACAAGATATCAGACAGGAATCATAGATGATTTTGTAAACGTTTTACTTTTTTGTTTATAGGTGTAAAATAAAATGGTATGAAAAAGGATTTGAATTAAAGAGTCAGTGTGGACATCTGTCCTGGGTTAACGATTAAACGGTTACATCTTAACACTTCATTAAATCTTGCAATGCTGGGGACTGGTTGGCATGGTTATGTTATCTTGATTTCAGCTGACATGACTAAACAAGCTTCCTCTGAAGGTATAATGGTAGATTTGATTAAATATCATGTTAAACTGAGTGCTCCAATGCATAAGTTCTTATGGAGAAAGAGTGTTACAGAAATACCAACTTTTTATTAGTGATTTAAAATCTTCTTTCAGTCTGAAATGTATAAAGTGGCTTAATTATAATTGTTTGTTACATTTTTGTTCATACATATAGGACCAGATTCAGCACCAACACAAACCTTTTGGCATTAAAAAAAAATATTGTCAGGATTTACTAAAAAGGTGCAGTGAAAAATGTTCAATGAATAGAGTGAACAGTTATTTTTGCTGCTGACATTACAACAAACTACTAAACTACTACACTGCTAAATACAGGGAAGCAGGACAGCACTTTTAGCTCATCTTGTAGTTATTTTATTTATTTATTATTATATATTTTAATTGTCCACAGAGTGTGAAAACATATCTTGTTGGTCTTTACTGTAATGCTATGATTATAGGGTTACCATACCAGTGTAAATCTGGTAATCTCAAGCATTATTTATGAGCAAAATATGAGAGAGATGCTCAGGTTGTCAATCATCTGCTTTCACAGACACAGCAGTGGGCCTAAAGAGCAGCAGTCAGTCATTTCAATAATAAATTAATTAGTGAATAATGAAATAATGCTTTTACAGTGATCTTCACAGAAAATATCTTACACGTCTTGACAATGCATGAATGCTCAGGACAAAGTTTACACCACATTACTAGATGATCGGGACTTTAGACCTCAGCTCTGAGTTGAGTTTGATGACGCCATGACTAACAGAATGGTTTTACTGATCAGCACAATCCAGTTTCAGCTAGATATGATGATGAAGTATGCTCTTTTCATACATTATGAAATCCACAAAGTATTCATATTGGGGAATAAGAACAAGCTGTGCACAAAACGCTGAGACATTTCTCAAAATATCTTGTGTTCCTTTAAAAAAGCCATACGGTTTAGAACATCATGAAGGTGAATGAATGTTGAATGATGCTGTCCTTTCAAGTTGTCCTCTAAAAAATGAAACGGAAACTAGCGAAATATATTTTTTCCTCACTGAGTGTCATTATTAAACAATAAATGATACAATAAAACTATATCAGAAAAAAAATGCAGTCCCATTCCACTGTATATTTTTTGCTGAACAATAAATACATTTTTTAAACTAGCCAGAAAAAGTTTTTAATAGTTTGAAAAGTGCTTTTGGATGCAAAGCTTCCTATCACTATTAGTTGAGCCACTGGCACACTTTACCCCATAGCTATTCCTCATTTAATAATTTTTAGCAAAAATAACAGCACAGTTTTATACGTTGGCAGTTGAACAACATGTATTATAACCGGCCCTTTCCATTGGACCATGGATCTTAAATGATTAGAAACAGAAGTTTAGACTATACGAATTAGATTACTGCAAATGTCATGTTCAAAACCATAAGCAATCAATAACATTTCTTTTGAAAGAGGTTGTTTTGAAAGCAAAGAATGAGACAAACCATGCTTGTCTTGAGCAATGAATCATTTCAGTGATTTCACTTGACACCTAAAGTTTTAGTGTAAAACAGAAAAACATTCTTTGAAACCCTCAATCAAGTTTTGTCTGTAAACTGGTTAACGAAGGGAAGCCATTAGTCTGTGATAAAGTAAGAGCATGCAAATTTGACACAGTCCTTTCATATTTTAGATGTCCTCAAAGTCGGTTGGTGATTTAAGTAGGCTGATCTAACGCACATCTGGAGAAACAGAGGTCTCTATATGCTATCTGTTGCTGAAGTTTAGCCAAACATATCTTACATCACTAAATCTCGTCCAGCTCTAGTCTGCTACATGCAGCTAAGGGACAAACATATCAAGATACGATTAACATCATAACATTAACATCATGCTACACACATGAAAAACTTTTTCAGATCTACAAATAAAATTGATGTTGAACATTATATGATACTCATATGATAATCAACTATCATCAGATGCCTTTAAAGGCACAATATGTAATTTTTCTGCTTTAAAAATAGCAGAAATCACTATATCTATATTATATATATTTTTTTTTTTAGTTGTGTACTTACATTATCCCAACAGTTTTCACAAACTTTCAAATCCGGAGAAATTATAGTTTAATTAGAAGACACGGCACGTTTCTTTATTTCCGTTTTGTCACCCGTCTATGGCGTCATATAACCTTTGACCCCTCTAGTTTATCTAACTTCCTGCGGAACCCGGCGGAACGCCAAATACAAAGGTGAATAGAAGCAAAGAAGAGACGAAAAAGTAGTAGCTAGCCTTGATCGAGACTATTATATTTATATTGTTTATATTCGTATTTATAACTCAATCAATAACTTAGTTATGGATCATGATTATGCTTTGCCTGCACGTTCTGTAAAGCGCAAACGTACGGGTGAAATAAATGACCTGAGAAGGTTTTGGGACGAAGAAGAAACGAGACACGGGTAAATATTGGAGCTGCATTTGCAAGATAGAGAGAGCTTCGTGACAAGCTGAAACTACAGAGAGATGTTTGCATTCTAATAAACAGGTATGCATCCATTCAGCTAACTATATCTATCCGTATATTTTGTGAAACGATGATGTCTTGTGTAAAACGCAGACGGACTAGCTCTCATGTATAGTATAATGTAAAACCACATTTGTTCTATATCTAGCTGGATAAAGTAGCTTCAAATGCAGTTCACTATCTTGTTCGATATCATAGTATAAACGTAATTATAATCATTAACGAAAGGCGACCGTGTTTTTTAACATATATTACTACTAGCTAGATGGAATATTGATTTGATAGGGGTCTGATAATTCATATATCTCTCCGTTCGAAAAGACGTGATTGTCAAAATACTAAGTTAGAATGAGTGCAGAATGTGGGGAGTGACAGAGCGTGTTCCAATGACAACAACTCCCATGAGCCCACGCTCTTTCCCGACGTCATCAAAGTACGTCTTATGTTATTATTTTGATTGAGTGACCCCTGGTGGCCAAAAATCCCATACTGTACGTTTAACTAAACCTCCATGAGAAAAAATACAACTCATGATTCGTTTTAAAATGAGATTGTGTGTATTTCAGTTAGCATAAGGGAGAGTAAAGGTAAAGGGTTTTAAGACCGAGTCCATCAGTGTAAGTGAAGATAACCGGTCAAATGGGGAGTCCCAGGTCTGAGTGACTACATTAAGGTAATCAAATCACTGCTTTTGTGTTTCCTGCTCGTATGGATTCTCTGAAGAAAGCCATTTGCGCACACATAGAGTATGATAATCCTGAAACGCATATTTACTGACATCTGTTTACATGTAATTCAATCTGGTATAAAAATAGCGTCTGTCTGGACACATTAAGACCAGAGGTAGAAGTGCAAACTTAATAAATTTGACAAGATGCCACCCTTAAAAATAATGTGCATTTACTTTCAAATTGTGACATATTGAGATATTTATATAATTTTTAGACAATGCAAAATCTAAAATGATTGTACAAAGACCCCAAGGAGCCCAAAAGGTGATCTTGTACAGAATGTATATAAAACCTTTGTAGAAAAAAATACAATCTGTAAAAGATTTAGGCCTATAAAATAAATCTCAGAAGAGGCTTGACTCCTTTGGTATATGAACCAGTCATCACAGAGACATTTTTTGTGTGATATGAGTCTGTCCCAGCTGATAATCTAGCAACTACCTAATTAGGTTGAGTGAGTATACAGTAAGATCACCAAGCTTCCAAGCCGTGTCCTTAACTACTATGTACTTACATATACATTTGATATAATGCAGTTATCGTGCATTAGATGTTTTTACATTGTACTTATATTGGAAAATACAGTCTTGTAATTAAAGTGTTGACCCTTAAAAACCACCAAATTTGCCCCTAACCTTACCCATATCCCACCTAAGAAGCAGCAAAGGTGTTTTGCAATTCACCAAATTAAAAATGAAGGAATACCCACATTGCTATATACATTTACTTTTTTGAAATGCATTTTTTTTATTCTGTCTAAAAGTTAAAAAAATAAAAATAAAATGTAATGTGGTGCACCAGCAGTTGGAGATCAGCCCTCAGTGAAAGCCTCCCCTGATCTCGCTCCGTACTGCTGACAGCACTGTCCTCATCAGAGGGAAGTCACATGTTGGTAGGAAACAGCCAAACATCCCGAGCAAAGGTTGCGTGCCACGATTACGCTGATAAATCATCAATGCATGGGTCAGCTAAACAGAACCTACGAATGTGTGTCCATGCAGAAAGACATGTTGACTAAGGTCTTGTGAAATCAGCACTTCAACTCTGAAATATGAAGAGTTCAGTGTTGGCATAACTGAAGCTATTGCAGTTTACAGAGGTCATATCCTCCTGCAGTAAATCACATATCAGACCCTTGACTGTAATGCTAAAAGAGTACTTCATTTGTACAGTACACTCCCAAAAGTTTGCAGTGAAATTCTTTAACTGTGGGAGGCCCTAACACATCCTCATTCCCAAGAGCAAAATAACAGTTTGCGACACGATCTCCTTACATAGACTTCCTACTTTGGAGTTTCACTGAGTCAGGACTATCATGTGACTCAACAGACAAAGAAAAACCACCTCTGAATTCAGGGAAGTGTCATTGCATGGCTTAAGATGTTGAAACTATCACCTGATTTTCAGTGCTGAACACACACACACACACACACACACACATACACAAAATAAACAGCAACAATAACCAACACAGTCCTCTAAACATTGGGAATGATTTATGTTCAAACACCTCAGTTTGAAACTCGATGGTCTTTTTTCATTCATCTGAAGAAACAGCTCTGTCCTTTGAGGAGACATGTACTGCAGTGTGCTTCACCAAAACAAGTGTGATAGAGTCCATGACTCCTGCTGATACCTGCAGTATTTGGAGTCTTGTTTCATGCCCTGGGGAACAAAACACAACCCTGATCGATGAAGACTGCTACGAGCAACACGAGCCAAAACAACCCTAGTGAGTTTAAAAAGTGTCATCTTCCGAACCATGAACCCGAACCTAATCTGCACTGTTACTATCTACTTATCTTGACTGACTGGACTGATATGTGTTAAAAATATAATTGTGTACTTTATTTGTTTGCATGATTTGTTTGATGGTAATGCTAAAAGTTTACTGTTAATAAGCACGTTTTCATGGGGAATATCCTTCTCTAGTGTAGACCAGCTACACACACATGTGCTACGGTCAATGTGCTTATAATCAGCCATGTGTGAACAGGGAAGCAACATGTCTTGTGCTTTTATCTAAAGCAAACACAATGCTGGGACACTGTGTTATACACAAGCAGCTCCAAACTGTTCTCCAGACTCCCACCTTTATCTGCAGAGAAAATGACCGCTTCTATTTATAGAAAGCTCGAGCTTTCCAGTTTGACTAGTGAAGCACCCCTGCCAGCAATCTTAAAAACCTTAGTATTCTGCGGGTAGAAGGTTTAGTATTCGACCGAGATTACGGATTAAGTGATTGTCTTCATGATTCTCAATGCTGGTTAATTTACTGGCCCAAAATCTGAAAATCATTCCAATGGACAATATATTGAGCATAAAGTTATCAGCCAATAATAACAATGGACTGGACTGAACTGACTAATAATGGAAGCAAATAATATCAAGACATTGGAGCTTACACATTGGAACATTAGATTTTAGAATTGATTTATTAACCATCACGTTGGTAAGTGACTACTGGCTATTACATAAGTATAAATAATAATAATAATAATAAAATAATAATAATAAGGATTGTTCGCTTTTCAATGGGTCTACCTCAAACCATTAGACATCACATTTGATCAAGAAGATTAGCTAGAAGAATGACTTCTTATGGCAAACCAAAGTTAACATGTCTATTGTGGCTCCTAACACTAATCTAATCTTTACTACAGAATACTATTGTTTCCTCCTCATCATCAATGAGTTTATCATTAACCTTACACTTCACAACTGTAAATGTTTTAACCATGTTTGAACATAATGTCCCATGTACTGCTGGTTACACAAGGAAAAGGAGTTAATGACATTAACCCATAAAAGTGAAGAGCAGAGAGACTGATAACATTACTACTTTGATTAATTCAATTATCATTACAGCTATACAGGCTTCTAAACCAACATGATAACAGCTTATAAGAATGTTAGTTGAGATGTCGTCAGTGTCTCCATTGTTTTTCCAAGGTAGAGAAATAATTGAATTGAGCCTTTAACTGGAAGTTTCTGGTATTTTGGAATGACAAGCTATTTTAGGATGACATCAGCAAAAAGTAGAATCAGTTTCTATTAAATCATCATAGAGTAAAATAATATTTTCCAGGCACAGACACACAAAAAATAAAAATACAAAATCAAAAATCCCCACCACAATATATGAAATACTATAAATATTTAATAAGTGATTTAGAGCAGTTCACTAACCGGTCTGAGCGATTCTCCAGAGGATTTGACTGATAGGACGAAAGTTACTTTAACATCGAAACACAAGAAGCACAACACATAAAACTAAATGGAAATAAAGTTATGCATTGATTGCGTATATTTAGCTATAACTCATTTAAATGCATTTATGACTTGATTTTATTGAAGATTTACTTCACATGGACTACAAGGACACGTGAAATCACAACAAAACACATTAATTTAAGTTAATTTTATTTTGAGTTTTGGTAACACTTTATTTTAAGGTGTCCTTGTTACATGTACTAATTACTCTTATCATAACAATTAATTATGCACAGTTACATGCAATAACCCTAAGCCAAACTCTAATCCTAACCCTAATCATATAGGCAAGTAAGTAGATTACATGTAGTTAATTAATATTACTAAGTACTTAAATGTACTGTATAATTACACTGTAACAATGACATTTTAAAATAAAGAGTAGCCATAGTTTTTTTTTGGTACATATCTCATAAAAGGAAGTGACCATTTGATAAAAGAATCACCGAATTATTAAAAAAGAACGGTTCGAAAGAACCGTTTTACGGAAATGAGTTCCCCACTACCATTATGACGTCACGACGATGCGTCATGCCAAAATAATATTTGATATTCTATTCAACGCCTTTATATGGGACTCGTGTGAAATTAATTCTAGTTGTTTTGAAAACTATACCGACGACCTGAAATCGTCAACATATCTAATGGTGTGACGAGGAAAGTTGTTGTGAGAAAGCAGTGTGATGCTGATCTCAAACCGGGCTGCACCAGTCTGGACCAGAACATCTTTATCCTCCTTAGAGTACGTTAACTCTTAAATCTGTGACACTGATTTAAAAATAATAAATAAAAACACTATCGACACACACTGTCAGCGTCCGATTGTCAAATGTAAATGCTGAAATAAAGAAACGAGTCGTCTTCGTCTTCTGTGGTCGTGAGATCAGTGGTTTGTTTGGCGAATCCTCTTACCTTGTCTGACTTGGGTTTATTCTGCAGCAGCTGTTCCAGATAGAGATCGGAGAGAGCCGTTCGCGCGCTGTTCACACGCTCCAAAATGACAGCAGGTTCATTTTTATTGGAATTTAATGTCATGTTTCACAGTTAGAGGGGGAGGGCGTAGTAAAAGAGAAAAAAATAGTCTGGACCGAGTTGAGTCTGCTCAAGGTCCGAAAGGGGTTGGTCAGAAGAGCGATACGGCTTGATAAGAAAGCTTGAGATAGTTGAAGATAAAGGTTGAAGGATTCGGGCTCGAAGTCCAGAGTTTGCGCAAGAGACAGGACACAGCTGACAAAGCACATAAACATTAGTGTGAGGAGGGGGCTGGAACACTGCAGCTTCCTTTTAGAGTGCGCACTTACGTAGTTGCTCTCTCTGACAGACCGCGGACCCGCGAGCGATTTCTACTATGGCGAAGACTAAGCTCATGAATATTAATGACGTAGTAGCAGGAGTCCAAATTGATTGGCTGAAAGACAGAAGTTGGTAGGCGGGCGCTAGTTATCTATATTTACATTTAGTAATTTAGCAGACGCTTTTCCAAAGCGACTCATAAATGAGGACGATGGGAGCAATCAAAATCAACAAAAGAGCAGTGATATACAAGTGCTATAACAATTCTCAGGTTAACGCAGTACACATATACTTTTATATAATAAATAAAAAAGAAATCAGAATAGAAAAACAATAGAGCAAACAAGTGTTAGAGGCCTTTTTTGCTTTTGTTAATTGTATAATTACAAAAATACAACAAATAAAATAGAAAAAGATTAGAAAAGCTAGTTTTTTATTTATTATTATTATTTTTTAAGAAAACTAAAAATATCTAGTGAATTAATGGAATGCTGCTATTTAAGGAGTGGTTCATCAATATAAATCCTGTAATGTAACGGTTAGCCATCTGCTGGAGAGCGCTTGCCAGTCATCAGAGGGCACTCCTTGTTTGTGTTGTACTGGACTTCAGTTCCCATTACCCCTTGCACTTATTAGTTCTCATGTTTCCCAGCTGTGTGTCATTTAGTCTTATTAGTTACCATACCATGTTAACCTGTTAACCCTTGTTTGCTTCAGTGTGGTTTTCTGTTACTCTGTTTGTGGATTACCTTTTGCCTTTGTGTTTTAGGATCTAAGATTTTTTTTGTGGATTAATAAACTGCACTTGGATCTTATGTTTTCCACGAGTGATCTGTGACCGAATGCTGAAGCCAACATTGGATCCAGCAGATGAGTGGCATTCTCTGTTTTTCTTTTGGACCTGAAAATGGCATGATTTCAGTTCTTGTTGGTTCTGTGCCAGCAAGGGATGGAGGTTGGAGGTTTCACACAGTTTTTTTTTGGACTTTAGCGGTGGGGCTGTATTAAAATGATTTGGCACTCAATTACTTTTTTTAATGGTTGCCTGGATGAACCTTGGCCCCAGTGTGAGATGGAAGCTCTGTTTCCAAAGTTAAGTGGCACAACCAGGTCAGTCTGAGACATTGCAGTGCCCCCGGAGATGCCAAAATCCGCTCCAAATTCTCCAGAGAACAGTGAAGTTTCCCTATCACTACTCTGTAAATGTAGGGTGAAAAGGAGGAAGGCAGCTAATTCTGCTCCTGTGTTCCCAAATCCGGGGGTTCTGGACATGGCTGGACTGGCCATTGGGCATACCGGGCATTTGCCCGGTGGGCCGACGTGCTTTTTGGGCCGATATATCTCATACTCATACTTTTTTTCTTTTTTTTTTTTTTCTTTTTTTTTAACGGCCCATAAAATTTGTACATCGGCGGCCCATTCGTTTTGTTTTGTTTTGCTTAATTGGCGGCTCTGGGTTTGTGCCGGTGTAATGCATTGGTCAAAGTCAGTGTTAGTTTTTTTTTCTGACAGACCAGCCCATGAAACACGTAGATCAGCGGCCCATTGGCTCTTTTCTTGATTGACACTGGGCTGGCCTAATCACAACTTTAAACGAGTGAGCGAGCGGCAGCAGTGTCAGTGTGTATCTGTAAAAAAAGATGGAGAAGAAACGCAAGGAATGTGCAGATAAATAGCGTGAAAAAATAGAACCAGGCCCTTAAAGCAGACACTGTAAACTGTCAAAATATATGTTTTCTGAACTTCATCAGCTCCTGTGGCAGATGATGATAGTGAGGACGGAGGATCAGGAGAGAGATGAGAAAGTGTAGAGCCTGCGGTAAGCATAACTTCTTTCAAAACACTTAGGCCATGTCATGAGTGTAGATTATTTCCACATCTGCATAGTTGACGATTACCGCAATTCACTAGAAATTTAATAAGAGGCGTTTGTAAACCATGTTTTCCGCCAAAATAAAAGCTTGATGCAGTTTGCGTCAAAATAAAAGATCATGTGCTTATCTCTTTCAAGTATAGAAATTGGTACAACTAATTAAGAAAGTTTCCTTTATTTTTTTGTGCATTTGTTTTACAAAATATGGCTATTACGGTCATTGGATTAATATTATAACTATTATTATGTATAGGTGTAATGTAAATAGACACTGTAACTAAAAGAGGTTCGAATTTTTCTTTGTTTAATTTGCACACTGAATATGGGTTGGAGCTTTTAATTTTGAACTCTCAAAGTGCACCAGATTAATGAATTTAACATTAAAATGCACAAAATTTTCTCACGGGGGGCATGCCCCCGAACCCCCCTAGAAGGACCGAGGACACACCACCATAGTTTTAACAAAAATCCTGTAAGAAATACTGGTATTGCTATGCCACAGCCGCTTATAGCTTGTTTTAGGATTCACCGCTGTGGAGTATAGTTCAACTGTATTAATATATATACAATTTTGACTTATTTCATCTGTTAACTCTCACTCGTTCCTATACTCACTCATTACATGGCATTAGTGGTTTTAATGAATAGCAGTTGGTATGCATATAATTAAGGGCGTGCAAAGATGGGTGGTGTTTATGATCATATAGTGGGCCGGTCTGGGCAAAAATGCCCGGGACGATTTTTTGTCCCAGTCCAGCCCTGGTTCTGGAGGACCCGACTACGGTGGTTAGGGATGCACCAATACCAATTTTCCAGTACGCGCCCGATACAGATACTTTTATTTTTGGTACTTGCCGACAGTGGCATGCACAGACCTCCCGAGGGGAAGGAGTGAAATGGCGATACGAGGACACAATTGCAGCCCGGGAGCAGGGGTTTGGAGTCTGTATGGGTTTGTTCCCCCTGGGCTAGGGTTGGGCGATATGATACAAATATAACTATTCTTTATTTATTTTTTTTATTTCATGATTTCATCAAGATTCTTTGTCATGTTGGTTTTCCTATTTTATAAGCTATTTGAGCATCACAGCTAAACTCATTTCCCTATTATAAAGCTTTTAAGGTAACAAAATATGAAAAAGTAAGGTGGATCTCTAGGCCAAAGTGCATGTGTAAAGATAGAAATCTTTGTCATTTTATTTTTGTTATTAAAAAATTACAACAACGATACACATTACAAATACAGAATCTATACATAAACCTTGTGTTTTGACAGTACTAGCACAAAACATAACTTAGGTCAGTTATCAGGCACAGTTTGACGGGATTTTTAGATTGCGTGTGTAAGTGCTTTGATTGTGCTCAGAAAAACCACATGTCAAAAAAAGCACACGAATGAAACATTTAAGTAACCAGTAAGGCTTTAAACCAGATGCAAAATACATTTTCTTTTGTGAATAAAAGCAGTGTCCCTTGAGAGTAACTCTACCACTGAGTTAACACTGATCTTAATGTATATCGCAGTATATTGATTCGGTGGCATCAGAACTGCAGTTGATAGAATGTGCGCTGCAGCACAATACAACAATATTCCTTCAAAAGCGGATCGTGGAGTAATTTTTATCATCCACGATCAAAATATTAATATGCTACCCTCGGCAGAAATCGCAGACCGGACAGCAAGGGCACTTTAGCGTCGAACCTCAAAGGGGAGGGGCTCTAACCCCCCCGCCCCACTGTGTACGCCACTGCTTGCCGATATCAAGTACCGATATTTTTATTGCATTTGTACATTTTTTAAATATTGGGTACAGAAACCCAAAAATATGTATAATGTTAGCTGGTTAACATAATTTATTAAATAGATACAGTCAAACCTAAATTTATGTAGACACCTTCAACCTTTCTCACATTATCACAGTTTATTCTCTATGGTTTAGAAGATGGTAATAAAATATGACAAGAACTCAGTTAAACTGTGTCAGAACAAATTCAGCTTGATAATGTTAGATAACTTTGATAAAAAGGTATGTAATTGATTCCAATAAACCAAAAATTATTCAGACAGCTGTTAGTATGACAGTAATTACACAACTATCAATACTTAGTCGGGCAACCCTCAGCCTTAATGACTGCCTGTAGTCTCCTGGCCATGCCGTCACCCAGCTTCATGCAAACCTGAAGTTAATTTTTTTTTTCCCCCAGAACTGGTCTGAATAATTTTTGGTCCTAAAATTGTATCAGTTTTACTGGTAGTCTACTCTATGAAGATTTTTAGGGTATAATTTGTCAGAGTTTATTTTGCTAACCTCCCTTACATAAATGAACTATAGTTTCCTGCACAATCTAATTGGTAGAAAAAAAGTATTTATTGTTGGTTTCCTGTAGCTGTATCCCTTCTAGCTACAACTGTGAATATAACACCATCCATCCATCCATCTTCTTCCGCTTATCCGGGGCCGGGTCGCGGGGGCAGCAGTCTAAGCAGAGAACCCCAGACTTCCCTCTCCCTAGACACTTCCTCCAGCTCTTCTGGGGGGACACCGAGGCGTTCCCAGGCCAGCCGGGAGACATAGTCTCTCCAGCGTGTCCCAGGTCTTCCCCGGGGTCTCCTCCCATCTGGAACAGATGCCCGAGCCACCTCAGTTGACCCCTCTCGATGTGGAGGAGCAGCGGCTCTACTCTGAGCTCCTCCCGGGTGACTGAGCTTCTCACCCTATCTCTAAGGGATCGCCCAGCCACCCTGCGGAGAAAGCTCATTTCGGCCGCCTGTATCCGGGATCTTGTCCTTTCGGTCATGACCCAAAGCTCATGACCATAGGTGAGAGTAGGAACGTAGATAGGCCGGTAAATCGAGAGCTTCCCCTTGCGGCTCAGCTCTTTCTTCACCACGACAGACCAGTAAATCGACCGCATTACTGCAGAAGCTGCACCGATCCGTCTGTCAATCTCCCGTTCCATCCTTCTCTCACTCGTGAACAAGACCCCAAGATACTTAAACTCCTCCACTTGAGGCAGGAACTCTCCACCAACCTGAAGTGGGCAAGCCACCCTTTTCCGACTGAGGACCATGGCCTCGGATTTGGAGGTGCTGATTCTCATCCCAGCCGCTTCACACTCGGCTGCAAACCGTCCCTGTGCATGCTGAAGGTCCTGGCTTGATGAGGCCAACACGACAACATCATCCGCAAAGAGCAGAGACGAAATCGTGTTGTCACCAAACCTGACCCCCTCCGGCCCCTGGCTGCGCCTAGAAATTCTGTCCATAAAAATCATGAACAGAACCGGCGACAAAGGGCAGCCCTGCCGGAGTCCAACACGCACCGTGAACAAGTCTGACTTACTGCTGGCAATACGAACCAAGCTCCTGCTCCTTAGCAAAGGGCCCCGGACCCCATACTCCCGGAGCACCCTCCACAGGCCGCCGCGAGGGACACAGTTGAATGCCTTCTCCACAAAGCACATGTGGACTGGTTGGGCAAACTCCCATGAACCCTCCAGCACCCTGTATAGAGTATAGGGTATAGAGCTGGTCCAGTGTTCCACGGCCTGGACGAAAACCACACTGTTCCTCCTGAATCCGAGGTTCTACTATCGGCCGGATTCTCCTCTCCAGTACCCTGGCATAGACTTTCCCAGGGAGGCTGAGAAGTGTGATCCCCCTGTAGTTGGAACACACCCTCCGGTCCCCCTTCTTAAAAAGAGGGACCACCACCCCGGTCTGCCATCCCAGAGGCACCGTCCCCGACTGCCACGCGATGCTGCAGAGGCGTGTCAGCCAAGACAGCCCCACAACATCCAGAGAGTTGAGGTACTCAGGGCGGATCTCATCCACCCCCGGTGCCTTGCCACCGAGGAGTTTCTTGACTACCTCGGTGACTTCAGCTTGGGTGATGGACGAGTCCACATCTGAGCCCTCAGCCACTGCTTCCTCAATGGAAGACGTGACAGCGGGATTGAGGAGATCCTCGAAGTATTCCTTCCACCGTCCAACGACATCCCCAGTTGAGGTCAACAGCTCCCCACCTCTACTGTAAACAGCGTTGGTAGGGCACTGCTTCCCTCTCCTGAGGCGCCGGATGGTTTGCCAGAATCTCTTCGAGGCTGACCGATAGTCCTTCTCCATAGCCTCACCGAACTCCTCCCAGGCCCGAGTTTTTGCCTCCACAACCACCCGGGCTGCAGTCCGCTTGGCCTGCCGGTACCTGTCAGCTGCCTCAGGAGTCCCACAAGCCAACCAGGCCCGATAGGACTCCTTCTTCAGCTTGACGGCATCCCTTACTTCCGGTGTCCACCACCGGGTTCGGGGATTGCCGCCTCGACAGGCACCGGAAACCGCTTCGACAATGAAGGTGGAGAACATGGTCCACTCGGACACAATATCTTCAGCCTCCCTCGGGATCCGGTCGAAGCTCTGCCGGAGGTGGGAGTTGAAGATCTCTCTGACAGGAGACTCGGCCAAACGTTCCCAGCAGACCCTCACAGTACGTTTGGGTCTGCCGAGTCTGTCCAGCTTCCTCTCCCGCCATCGGATCCAACTCACCACCAGGTGGTGAGCGGTTGACAGCTCCGCCCCTCTCTTCACCCGAGTGTCCAAGACATACGGCCCGAGGTCGGATGAAACGACCACAAAGTCGATCATCGACCTACGGCCTAGGGTGTCCTGGTGCCACGTGTACTGATGGACACCCTTATGCTTGAACATGGTGTTCGTTATGGACAAGCTGTAACTAGCACAGAAGTCCAATAACTGAACACCGCTCGGGATCAGATCAGGGGGGCCGTTCCTCCCAATCATGCCCCTCCAGGTGTCACTGTCGTTGCCCACGTGGGCGTTGAAGTCCCCCAGTAAAACGACGGAGTCCCCAGTCGGAGCACTTTCCAGCACCCCTCCCAGAGACTCCAAGAAGGCTGGGTACTCTGCACTGCCGTTCGGCCCGTAGGCACAAACGACAGTGAGAGACCTATCCCCGACCCGAAGGCGCAGGGAAGCGACCCTCTCGTTCACCGGGGTAAACTCCAACACATGGCAGCTGAGCTGGGGGGCTATAAGCAAACCCACACTAGCCCGCCGCCTCTCACCATGGGCAACTCCAGAGTGGTGAAGAGTCCATCCTCTCTCGAGGAGTGTGGTTCCAGAGCCCAAGCTGTGCGTAGAGGTGAGCCCGACTATCGCTAGTCGGAACCTCTCAACCTCACGCACAATCTCGGGCTCCTTCCCCGCCTGTGAGGTAACGTTCCACGTCCCTAGAGCTAGTTTCCGTGTCCAGGGATCGGGCTGTCGAGGCCCCCGCCTTCGACTGCCGCCCGATTCTCTAAGCACCGGCCCCTTACGGTCCCTCCTGTAGGTGGTGAGCCCACGGGAAGGCGGCCCCACGTCGCTCCTTCGGGCTGAGCCCGGCCGGACCCCGTGGGGGGAGGCCCGGCCACCAGGTGCTCGCATACGAGCCCCAACCCGGGCCTGGCTCCAGGGTGGGGCCCCGGCTGAGCCATACCGGACGACGTCACGGTCCTTTGATTTGGTCTTCTCATAAGGGGTTTCTGAACTGCTCTTAGTCTGACCCGTCGCCTAGGACCTGTTTGCCTTGGGAGACCCTACCAGGGGCATATAGCCCCGGACAACATAGCTCCTAGGGTCATTCGGGTACTCAAACCCCTCCACCACGTTAAGGTGGCAGTTCAAGGAGGGGAATATAACACTATTACTGTATTTGCATTACTCTAAGGGTAGGTTTAGGGTTGTGGTAAGTGTAGACGTTAATAAACCATAACTTTACATTAGCATTTTTCATTGTCGGATTGTACTACCCACTGTTTTAGTGGGAGGTAAGAAAATCTGTCAGGGTAGGACAAATTGACAGAACACCGGGCCTTATGAGTTTACTCTCGATCCCATTCAAGTTTGAGTTCACTCTAGAGCTCACTCCAGTCCATGAGTCCACTCCTAAGACTGATTCAGTTCGTCCCCGGGTGACGGCGTCTACTGCAGAGCCTCCAGAGGTGGAAGGGGTGTTCACCTCAGCTCCTCTCAAAACCAGGGTGTTCATTTATGAACTCTTCATTTATCCTGAAAAGGTCATGTCATCCTAGTCTCGGCCCTAGAAGCCAGTCATGATCTTTTAGCCCTGCCTATTACAGTCACAAAGACTGTCTCTGAATTCACTCAGTACCCTGTTACGGTCAAGGAGGTCAGAGCTGGTTCGTCCTGCCAGTTCTACCTCTGTGTCCAGGCCCTCTGCCACTACATGGGCCTGGCCTGCCATCCCTCCCATCCACCTCCGTTCCGCCTCCCTCCTGGATTTTTTTGACTTTATTTGGAGCGTCTGGAATCCACTCTGAAGTCGATTAACGCGTCTAAGTGTTATGAGGCATTTTCGCTTGATAACCCCGAAAAGAACTTAAATTACACTTTCAGTTTTGATTGTACAGATAAGAGCAATACATCAATCGAATCTGTAAAGTGTCTACTTTTTTTGTATACAGACATAATAACAACAGAACTTTGTGCATTTATAAAATAAAGATAACAAACAAGGTGCGCTGTCTGCAGCCTTTGTCTGCGCTGATCTTCATTTAGAAATGCATCATTAAAATGAACTATAACTCAGTGAATACTCAACGAAGAGGCATGAGAGAGATATCTATAGAAAGCTTGACATATCTACTTTTAAACTAAACAAGTGCTGCCAAAAACAAATATTCTGTGATAGAGTAATCCATATGAAAACAACGCGATGTCAGTTTTTCACGTCTCCCTTCATTATCTTCTAATGTGACCACACCCCCCGCGCTGAATGCCCTATTCAGAGTCTAATATTTCACTGAAGCGCACGACTTGAATATGCCCACACAACAGAGGACAACGCAGCGAGATTGTTCTTCAAGTTTTTTTATTTGACTGTTTGCTTCGCGATGAGAGGAATAAGACATAATTCACCCCAATAAGATGTGATGTGGATTACCTCAGGATTTGAGATTTGGATTTCCTCAGAAAAAAAGAATGAAGCGCTTTATTCAGCAGAGATCTTTATTTATTTACAAACGTGTACTAGTTTTCACATATGTGTAAACATTTTACTAGTTCCTGACTAAATGTATAATCAAGTGAAATATTATGAAGATTCAATAACAATAAACACTACTATACACTTCAAACGCTTGATGTAAATAATATAAATGTAACAAATAAATGTAACTGTAACAAATGTAACAAACAATGCTGTTCTTTCAATTTATCCCCCCTAAAAAAACTGAAAGTCAGCTTTGATTGTTCCTAATAAACTGATTAACTGCACTCCCAAGTGGATTTTAAATTATTTTGTGGAATAATTAAATATATTCTAAATATACTACAAACATAAAATTATATAATTTATTTTTTCCTCACATTCTTTCTTGTAACACCTCCCTCTCAGTGACACAAGCTGACTGAAAGACTCATTATGCAGCTCATTATGCAGCTCATTATGCAGGCATTTGTCTTCTCAGGTGTAAATCACAATGATATTCATGATAGTTGACGCCTACTCGCATATGACTTTTACAAACAAAAAGTGTCTTAGAAAATTTTAATCAATATATTGTTTTCTGTGAGTAAGTAAACAAGATGATTTTCATATAATTTAGAAAGAAAAATTCTAGGCTACAAGCTCCAGTTCTCAAAAGTCCCAGGAACCAATGTTCTGTATGTGTTTTATTGCATTATTTAAGTCATTTAACATTTTTAGATTTTCACTAACCACGCATAACATTTTTTTTCTCAAAAACACAATCATGTACATTCATACTGTTCACATGTTATTATAGCCCAGTTTGTGCTGATTACACTGAGATTAGCCATTTAGATATTTATAAGAAACTGAAAAAAGCTAATTTCAGGGCATGACAAAACTTCTCCAGGCCCCAAAAATACCCTTAGACTCCAGAGGAAGTTTGTCATGTCACAGCCATCTGCAGTGCCCTTGCCATTCATCAGAGGGCACTCTTCTGGACTGAAGTTTGTGTTGTTCTAGACTTCGGTTCCCATCACCCCTTGCACTTATCTTATTGTTTATCCAGTGTGTTATTTTATTCTTATTGGTTCCCATACATATATACCATGTTATGTTAGCCCTTGTTTGCTTGAGTATTGTTTTCTCATACGCTGTTTGTGGATTACCTTTTGCCTTTGTTTTCTGCTTTTTGGATCTTTTTTTTTTGTGGATTTATAAACTGCACGTGGATCTTATGTGTTCATAACCGCATTCTCAGGGAAGGTTTGTTAAATATTAACGAGCACAGCCTTCATCACAGTATGGTTTTAAAATGAGTTAATGTTTTGGCGACTCACAGTTGTTAACCACTTGCTGATAGATGTTGTTTCGTTTCCCTGTGAAACTGAAAATGTCATAAGATGGCGAATAGCGGTTTTGTGCTCTTTTCAGCTGATTATTCAATTTTGCTTTTTATAGTTATACAGTATAGGAATGATTAAGGAAGAAAAAAAGAACAACTTATGAGAAAGTTAAGAAATCCTCCTGTATATTATTGTAACTGAAATGAAAATGCAAACGAAAACGTTTCCTGTTCTCAGTGAATGTGCATTCATGTCAGTGACGTGAAGACAAGCTCGAGTAAATATCAAAGAGCATGTACGCCCTCTCGTGTTCCACACAGAAACTTATTTTTTTTCAGTAGTGAAAGTTTTAGTTAGTGTTCTAGTTTGAACGACATCCTCTAAAAAAAATACCTCCTGAATATATTGTAGTTTAATCACAATCATTATCACACACAATCACAAAAATGGACATACATTCAGTTATATTCAGTCATCATGTTGAGTGAAATCATTTTGAATAATATTGCTATTATGACATAAGCCTACATTTTAAAATATGGGCAATTAAATATGTATATGTTCATACGTATATAATTAAATTTATATATACAGGTGCATCTCAATAAATTAGAATGTTAATGAAAAGTTCATTTATTTCAGTAATTCAACTCAAATTGTGAAACTCATGTATTAAATAAATTCAATGCACACAGACTGAAGTAGTTTAAATCTTCTTTTAAGTGTGATGATTTTGGCTCACATTTAACAAAAACCCACCAGTTCACAATCTCAACAAATTACAATACTTCATAAGACAAACAAACAAACAAACAACAACAATGGGCTATGAACTTCTCCATGCTTCCTCCTGACTCTAGGACCTTGGTTTCCAAATTAAATACAAAACTTGCTCTCATCTGAAAAGAGGACTTTGGACCACTGGGCAACAGTCCAGTTCTTCTTCTCCTTAGCCCAGGTAAGACGCCTCAGGAGTGGCTTAACAAAAAGGGATATGACTACTATATCCAAATTCCTTGACACTGTATGTCTGTATACCTTGACCCCAGCCTCAGTCCATTCCTTGTGAAGTTCACTCAAATTCTTGAATCAATTTTGCTTGACAGTCCTCATAAGGCTACAGTTCTCTCTCTTGGTTGTGCATCTTTATCTTCCACACTTTTTCCTTCCACTCAACTTTCTGTTAACATGCTTGGATACAGCACTCTGTGAACAGACAGCTTCTTTGGCAATGAATGTTTGTGTCTTACCCTCCTTGTGAAGGGTGCAAATGATTGTTCTGGACAACTGTCAGATCAGCAGTCATCCCCATGATTGTGTAGCCTAATGAACCAAACTGAGAGACCATTTTGAAGGCTCAGGAAACCTTTTCAGGTGTTTTGAGTCGATTAGCTGACTGGCATATCACCAAATTCTAATTTGTTGAGATAGTGAATTGGTTTTTTTTTTTTTTTAAATGTGAGCCAAAATCATCACAATTAAAAGAACCAAAGACTTAAATAAATTAAATGCACACAGACTGAAGTAATACATGAGTTTCACGATTTGAGTTGAATTACTAAAATAAATGAAATTTTCCACGACATTTTAATTTATTGAGATGCACCTGTAAATACACCTCTAAGATGAATCTGTTTTAGGATTCTGCTTTACTGGGCACCTTTACATTTAGTGCTGCAAATTATTAATTAGCAAAATTTTTATTAATTTCCCTAAAAACACTTGGCTGATGCATCACCACCATACACTTCATCAAAGTATGTTACAATTTCGAATTAAATGCACATTGTTCTTGTCTTATTTAAGAGAGTTCACGAGGCTCCATTGTGGGTTTGTACATTTTAGCTTCAACCTTTCAGATTTTTACAAGAAGACTACACCACTCATGTATATTAATAATAAAGCATTACAAATATAACGAGGGCAGATGCAGGCTTTATGTTTGTTTTGCTTCCTCTTCATTTCATTTGATGTTGCTGAATCAGGTCGAAACAAAGTGATTAATCTAGATGAATTGTATTGTAAGCTTCCATTTGTCGCACCCTAAATGTCCTAACATCAGACACACACAAGAAAGAAAGGAAAAATAAAAAACAACAGGAACAGAGTAAGACTATTTTCCTTGCTGACCTGCTGCTAGTTATCAAAGGAGTCTCTTGATTTTAATGATTATTAGTATTTGAAAAATGTATATTTTTATCATAATATACTGACAATTTCCTGACTGTAAATAAAAAATGAAACTATTTTTAAAGGATGTTTGTTCTTTTTACCCCGTTGTGTTTTTATATTATTTTCCTCAGGCCTAGTAAAATAATGATGTGCACATGAAACACCATCCAAAAAACAAAAACGGGTCACAGGCTCTACTTCAGCATATTTATTTTAAACTGAATAAATAACACTTATTTCTTCAGTAAATCGAATGGTTTGTTGTACCGTATGTGGATATTTGGGTTTTCTCTAGTGTGAAATCCCTACTAACACTTCATTTGATCTGTGTTACCAGAATGTCTTTGCTGCTAGTTCTCTGCAGTGTCGTAAGTGAAACTGGGGAGTTTGGTAGCGTGGGCTGGAAAGGTTTCGGTGACCTGTTCATCATTTTCTAGCAGTGAGCTGCAGATTTAAGAGTTACAGGGTTCAGAGATTATTATGGCTGCATTTGTGGTTTGGCTGGCATGCAAAACATGAGTTAAGAAACCAGCTCGTCACTTCCTTTGGGGGTAATGATAGCAGTCATGGACAGCCTTGAGCAGCCTTGCAGTAAATGTTTGAGAAATAATTCTGGTTTAAGTTGGTTTGAATAAGGTCAGTTCTTTAACACTGTTTAAAAAAATCCTACAACAAAAACAGTTTGTACTTAATTTCACGTTACATGAAAAATAAAAACATATTCCCATTGTAGGTGTATACTGATTTCTCATTCTGCCAATTTTGGATTTAAAAAAAAAAAAATACAGCATGTCTTACTATTTTTGTATGTTGATGTTACACACATTTATCTCCTTTTTGACATCTGGAGAGAACTGTGGTTCAAATTTACTTTTGGCATGTCTGGAAGAGGTGAAAAGCTGGATGTTTCACAATTTGGTTCAGTTAAATCAAAGTAAAACAGATATTATGATTTTTGCCCAACCAGAGGATGCTCAGACATTAACACTGATTTAGGTCCATAGTTGGCAAAAACAAGAAGAAGAAGAAATATAGGAGTTGCGTTTGATCACTTAATATATGGCAAGCAGATTAATGCTGTGTTTAATAGTTGTTTCTACTACTTCTTCCAGACTAGGTCTCTTACTCAATTAATATCTATTTTTGTTATTAATGCCTTTATTTAGTCTTGTCTGGACTATTGCAAGTTATTTTTTTATTTTTTATGTCAGACCATTATTTCACACTTAAGTTAGTTTCTGAATGCGGCAGATAGTCTGCTTGTGCGTTCTGAGAAGAGTCAACATATCTCTTCTATTTTGGCCTCTTGTTACATGTCTGTGGTTTTCTATATTGACTTTCCTTTCACCTACTTTCCCTAGTTGTCCTATATGTTACTCTGTTAATCTGTGTTGCATTCATTAAGTCATTAGTCCCTAAGTTGCTTTTGTTCCTATACATTTATGTAATTCATTAAAGCCCTGTTCATATGGGATTAATATTACCTGTGGCCTGTAGCATGAAGTGAGATGAACAAACTCAAGAGTTGGAGAGTAAGTTTTGAGTTGACAAAACCCATCCTGATCTCATGGCAATTTGTACATATAAGCCAATATTTTACGAGTTGCACAATTCGTATGAATTTCTGCGAATGACCTACACCTAACCCCGGCCCTAAACCTACCCGTCAGTGGGGTCTAAACAAATCGTACAAAATTGTACAAATCACTGAGTAGTGACTGTGTTTTTCAGCAATAGTGTGCACCCTTAATTTACAGAGAAAAGAAGGTCAGGGAAAAATCCCAAAACAAGTTCTTTGTGCATTTTAATTTTTTTCTACTTGTTACTTTGCACTTTTTGTTAGGAAATGTTTATTTACTATTTATTCAGGTTTTCTAAGGTATCTTATATTTTGATACTTAATTTCCATGATCTAAATAATGTTTTTTTTTTTTTTTTGTCATTTGGAAGTGTGTAGGCCTTCTTGCATTATTTCGCTGTAACATTATGATTATACAGTATATTCAGTTGCATAAAATGGTCTTTAAAATGACAATAATAGCACTTATAGCAATTATTTGCTTGGGCAATATATCGCACAACAAAACATTTTTATCGTGACAGGCCTACGTACGAATTGGTCGTTTGAATGTGTTGCAAAACCCAATAAAGCCAAACTGGTTTAGATCAGTTTCACCAGGCCCACGAAGCGTGATATAAACATTCTCTGTCAACTCAGAGTTTGTGATTATCTCTGGAGTGTGTGCACCTGACAGTGTGACGCATGCAGCAAACAAGATATGTCAATATTAAACATTTTATAAATTTAAATGCATTTACAAGGAAACTTCAATATCCAAGTAGAATTTTATTTTTACATAACATCACGGCAGTGCAGCATAAGCAGAAATCCCAGAGGGGTCAGGGGAGACAGGACCCCTCCATCTAAGGGTTGTCCAACTAAAAATATTATTAAAAACAACTCTGTGCATTGTACATAACAAATTTTTTAAAAAGAGTCTACCCTACCTTGCCTCACAGTGCTTTGGTCCAAATGCCTTCTTTCCTCTTTTACATCACCTACACACACAAAGTCCAGTGAAAGAGAGAACAAAGCCAATAGTTGTGGAACTCCAGTAAGTAAGGCTGTCAATGCTATTTTTTAGTGATTTTTTTTCTTTAATACAGATCCACCAGAGCTGTACAGGGCAGATGGCAGACGGTTTGCTGATGTCATTACATTTATTCACTTGTTCACTTAGCTGACGCTTTTATCCAAAGCGACTTACAATTGCCACATATGTCAGAGGTCACACACCTCTGGAGCAACTAGGGGTTAAGTGTCTTGCTCAGGGACACATTGGTGTCTCACAGTGGATTCGAACCCAGGTCTCTCACACCAAAGACATGTGTCTTATCCACTGCGCTAGCACCACCCCATGTCAACGTTGTGGATCAAGTGGCCCCCGGTGGTGGTAAGGTTATGGTATGGGCAGGCGTATGTTGTGGACAACAAACACAGGTGCATTTTATTTTTGGCATTTTGAATGCACAGAGATACCGTGATTAGATCCTGAGGCATATTGTTGTGTCTTTCATCCACGACCATCACCTCATGTTGCAGCATGATAACGCACGGCCCCATGTTGCAAGGATCTTTACCCAATTCCTGGAAGCTGAAAACATCACAGTTCTTGCATGGCCAGCAAACTCACCGGACATGTCACCCATTGAGCATGTTTGGGATGCTCTGGATCTGCGTATACGACAGCGTGTTCCAGTTCCTGCCAATATCCAGCAACTTCACACAGCCATTGAAGAGGAGTGGACCAACATCCCACTGGCCACAATCAACAACCTGATCAACTCTATGTGAAGGAGATGTGTTGCACTGCGTGAGGCAAATGCTGGTCACACCAGATACTGACTGGTTTTCGGAACCCCCACCCCCCGACCCCCCAATACAGTAAAACTGTAGAGTGGCCTTTTATTGTGGCCAGCCTAAACCTTGCTATGTGCACTGTGATAGACAAACTGAGACTCGTCACAGCAAGTATATTGTTGCTCACTCTATGGTCTGATTGCTTCTACTTTGTAAGTCGCTTTGGATAAAAGCGTCTGCTAAATGACCAGGCCTAAATGTAAATGTAACTCATCAGTTCTGCACATGGCTTTGAACATGGTATTATATCAAATGCTAGTAAGAATGTTTTTATGATCTGAAGGCCTAAAGAGAATGTTAAAACTTTCTGGCTTTATATTGTCTAATAAGGATCATAGTGTTTGTGTTAAATTGAAATATATTGGACATTTTGTTACAGAGCACATGACAGTAGATGAAGTCACTGAAAGGCAATTTTTATGGGGAAATGGATATTTATGTTTTGGTATTGTAAGGTATATGTAAGGTTGTTTAGGTCAAAGAGCTTTAAAAAAGAGGTCTTCTACCATAATCCTGGAGACCCACGGTCTTGAAGAGTTTAGTTCCAAACTAAGTGGGTCTCCAGGGGTGGGGTGGATGACCTATGCTCTAAAGTATATGTTCCTCAAGCCTCCTGCCTGTTTTGTTCGGGGTAAAAACCCAGTTATAATTTTAGGCAACCGGATATGTCCTGTGCTCTGAGAATGGAAGCGAGTTTTGCTCGATTTATCTGGCTCTCCTCTGCTTTTCTACTGAGGTTAGCAGTTATGTCAACCTCAGCAACCAGGATCCAACGTCACATGCGAGCAGAGTTTCCTGTATAGGTACTGGAGTTTCTGAACAGTCATGTATCTAGTCAATTGCTCAAGCACAAGCAAACCAGCCAAACAGGTAAGAGTGCTATTCTTTTCTTGGGGTCTTAGAATTTATTCAAAAGCAATTTAACAAGTTTTAAAAATAGATCAAGGGAGAACCTGTCATCATATAGACCATTTTTTGACTTTGTCCTCCCATGCCCCATTAGGACAACCAAAAATCACTGTATGTCAAGATTTTGAGGAGCAGTGGTCAGCAAGTGTACACCAATTGTTTTGGCTGTCACAATGTTGCAGGAAGGCAATTTAACCACCAATGACTCCTGTCAGATTCATGATGGCTTTTTGTGGCCCGTCTTGCCCATTGGCTACATTTTCATCTGTTGCATTGGTCTGCTCTGTAACACCGTCACCCTCTACATATTTTTCCTTCGGCGGCATGCAGACTCTTCCATGGCTGTGTACATGCGACACCTTGCCCTGGCAGACACACTCCTGGTCATGTGTTTGCCCCTGCGAGTTTACTACCACAACAAAGAAGGTCCCTTCTACTTGTGCAAGGTGGTGGGCATCTTTTTCTACATTAACATGTATTCCAGCATCCTGTTCCTCAGCCTCATCAGTCTAGATCGCTATTTGAAAATCATCAAGCCTGTTTGGGTCTTTCGAATCCAAAAGACAAAGTGGAGCCACACGGCAAGCTACACCATCTGGGTGATCCTCATTTCTGGAATGATTCCCTTTTTTTCAAGCAACAGTCAAAAAAATCCCTGTGACAAGGTCTGCTTCCACTTCCACAGCAAGGGACCTGTCGGTGGGACCATAAACCTGACAACAGTGGTTCTCTTCCTTGTTTTTTATGTAGCCTTTCTTTGTTTTTATGTGAAGATCACTAAGAAACTCAAGACTATGACCATGGGTAATGGTGACCCTAAGGCACAAAGTCGCAAAAAGAGGGTCATCATAAAGACTTTCTTAGTGCCAGCCATTTTTACATTGTGTTTCTTGCCGTACCATGCAGTACGAATACCATACGTTCTGGCTCAGCTGAACGTGATCGGAGATCTTCATAGCCAACAATTGTTGCACATCTTAAATGAGAGTACTTTGCTATTGTCTGCTCTAAATAGCTGCCTAGACCCAATTATCTATTACTTCTTATCCAGTGCATACAGGAAAACAATACTGTGTGCCATTCAGGGCAAGTTTAAAAACATGTATGCTTTAAACAGAAGGAGAATCAGCATAAACCGCTCACTCACTGAAATTTAGCATTAAAGGATGACTTTTTCAATTGTGACTTGTCTAGATTAATCACTTTTTTTTTTATTCAACAAATTTAAAACATTTAGTTTTAAATTATGTTTACTATTGGTCACAGCTTGGGTACACATGACTTAATATAATATTCAGATTCAGATAGCTTTATTAGTCCCCAAGGAGGCAATTCAGTTCTACAGCCAATATATGACCGTAAAAAATGTTTATACATTATTTGTATAAACATGTAAGGCATATGTGTGTGTTTATGACGGTTCTAACATTGTTGATAAGATTTTTGATATTTCATACTTTTGATAATTTCACTATATATGTATAATAAGTTTAAAATTGTTCATATATATTTATATTTATCTGTGTTTATGTATTTACACACTCACACACTCACACACACACAAACACACACACACACACACACACACACGCACGCACGCACACACACACACACACACACACACACACACACACACACACACACACTGTTTGCACTTAGCATTGTATTTTCTTATTTCGTTTTCCTTTGGTGTCTGTGACCCAGATCTGACATGCAGCCAACCAGTTGAGAACCACTGAGCTACAGTGCTCTGAGTGTACATTTGTGGATAGACTTTTTACATTTTCTTCATGGCTTTATTTAACTGAGAGAATGACCTATATTTATGATAGTTATAATATGTGAAAAAAAAGACTGTAAATGTTATGGATTTCCCCTATTGTAATAGATCTCATGTGGTTGACATGGGGGTTGTTGTGCTATGAGTGTAACCCATGTTTGTGGTGGTAGATTTTGTACATGTACTTTTCTCTAATTATGAGTGTAACGTGGGAAAATACTAAATGTTGTTCAAAAAAATAAATAATAATAATAATTATATATACACAATATATATATATATATATATATATATACACACACACACACACACACACACATACATTTGCACTTTTTATTATTTAATTATTTAAACAATTTAAACTTTTTTTTTTTTAAGAATTTGGTTGAATGTTTGATTTGATTTTGTTGACAAGTAACTGAAAGCTGAATGAGATGCATTAGTAACCTAAAAAATACAAATAATATAATAATGTGTATATTTTTTCTGTTATAAAATGCATTACTGTTTGCATGCCTTTCTTCATGTTCTTTATAAACAGTGTATGTACATATTTATACATGCCTGTAATTTGGCTAAAGCCATTACTGTAACAATTCATGGTAATAAAATGCAAAAGAATGATTTAAATAAATTTTGCATTGTTTGTTGCAAAAACTGCAGTTTTCAGCTGATTTCTTAGATAGGTTTAGGGAGCTTGACATGATGCTCAAAGCTGCTGTGTGGGTTTGATGTTGTCATTCGATTCTGATTAACAGATTGGAGAGAGCATCGATGAACTGAGTTTTTTCTGCAGATTGTGGGTGACTTGCAGGATCCTGTTTGTGACTTGAGTTTCAAGTATAGATCATTTTCCACTTGCACACCATTTTGCATTTAATACATCCTTATGTATACGTGCGCACACACACACACACACATACACTTTGTGTATTCCTTTTGTATTTCAGAAGGTTTAGTGCAACATGGAGTGTGGGTGAGTAGAGGATGAATAATTTTTTTTGTTTAACACAATTTTTTTTTCTTAGATTGAAAAGTGCTTCTTATGATTGAGATTTAGTTAAATGAAGTGAAAGGTCACCACTACCTTTGCACTTATGACCTAGTTGCATAGACCTTGCACCATAACCAGTTATGATCATCAAAAGTTAAGCAGCAGTAAACCTGAGGTGCTCACACTTTTTTAGTGGATTTATTTGCGTCCTTTTCTGAATTACATTATATGATATTAATAATATAATAATTAAAAATAAGTACAACATAAAAATAACAATGACAAAATCTTCATTTCTCATTTGTTTTTCATGTTATAAGCTACAAAATATACTGCCAACACTCTGAAAGCACTCATAATCATGTTTTATGATGTTTACTGGATATTCATAAAAAAAAAATAATAATAAAATATGCCCATAGCACTGACATCACTTGTAATGAAATGCTTAGAAAGATTGGTCAGAAACTTCATTACATTTGTGATTGGTCAGAAACATCCCTGGATTAATTACAGTTTGCCTATGCCATCACACACCTTTCTGCACACGGCCCTGAACCATCTGGATGTGAGAAACCTATGTCTGTCTTCCGGACTAACAGACCACAAGCAGTAAGGGTGGGCAGCCCCCTGCTCTACTCATTGTACACTTATGACTGCATGGCCACTTCTAACTCCACCACTATTGTCAATTTTGACCTACACTGGCCTACCTAGAGGGGATCTAAGGTCTGGAGGACTGGTGCCAGGACAGCAACCTCCTTGAATCAGTGGTGTAGCCAGGGCCATCTGCTGTTTGCTAGCTTTTTGCCATAGGCTGTTTGTGTATTAACTGCTATATATCAATACCTGTGTACCTGTGCTTTGAAAGTCCGTAATCTGTTGTCATGTTAGCTTCCCCTTTGTGTTCCCCAACTGTCTTCCATGTTGTGAAGCTCATTATTCATTGTTATAATTGGTGCATTATCACTACCATCTACATTTTCCTACCCATCATTGACTGATGACCTGAGGTGGTAGTGCAGCCACGACACAAAAAACTTTTTTTTTCACATTGTTTCATCTGAACAATGCACTTATATGTTTGCTTTGTAGTTTAATTCTCTCTCACTTGCTCTATATATACAATCTGCATTTAGCATGACATTTTCTATGCTGTCTGTGACCCAGAACGGATTGTACATTGGGTAGACTTTTTAGATTTCCTTCATGACTTTATTTAACTGAGAATGACCTGTATTTATGATAGTTGTGAAACAAGAAAAAAAAAGTAAAAAGAAAAGACTTTTGTAAATGTTATGGATTTACCTTATTGCAATAGATCGCATGTGGTTGACATGGGTGCTGTTGCATTATGAGTGTAACACATGTTTGTGGTGAGAGATTCTGTACATGTGTTAGCCACATTCCACTCTTCATACAGGCTGACTAAAATGAGACTGCAGCAGCAGATATATAAGCTGTCTGACAAAAAAAGAAGTGGTGTAGACAATATAAGCATATAACTCATTCGTTCTTATGTGTTATGCTGATGCATTTAAGGGTGGTTTTTTTGCACCTAGTGGTATAGCTCATATAGGCTATTTGAATAAACCAAGTGACCTCAGACACCCCTAAGTACACAAAAGCGAATCATAGTCAGACTACCTCCATGGGTGGTTCGACTTCCTCATGATTTGTGAAAGCAATGAAGTCCCAGTACACTTTGTATTGACCAACATGACAGTAATGCTTGAGATTGAACTAAGCAGTTTAATTGTGTCTCGTGTTATATCGTGTAGTTTATTATCAATGTAATTTTCAGATTTTTCAACCTCTTGCTACATTTTCCAAAATAAATAAACCAACTGTTAACTTTAACAATACAAAACATTTCTATTGTCATTTATGTAATCTATGGCCAACTGTGCATTAAATAATTTTAATGCATGAAGGAGGCAACGAACCACCCGACATATCTCCGTTACCCTTAATGCAAGAAGTCTGAAACAATCAGGACTCTTCTTGGCTTCCTGGCCAAACTGAGCAATTGATGGAGAAGGGCTTTGGTTAGAGTGGTGACCAAGAACCTGATGGTAACTCTAGTTGAGCTCCATGATCAAATGTGGAGATAGGAGAAACCTACAGAAGGACAAACATCACTGCAACACTTCACCAATCTGGGCTTTAAGGCGGTATGGCAAGACACAATCCTCTCCTCATTGAAGACATATGAAAACACACTTGACATTTGCTTGTCCTGTTCACGCTGTGCGCTAAAGAGATAATCACCATACAATGAAGCTCTTTACTGCAGTGCAACTCAACCAAATGCATCTTATACAACATAAATAATATATTCACAATATATATAAACAAGCTGAAATGTTTTGAAATCCACTTTTACCCTACCTGATAGAAAAAATCCAATCTTTCACCCTGTCTGTGTCAGTTTGAGTCTTGTTAAAGTTTTAAATCCCTGCCGCCAAGATGCTCCTCTGTCAGTCACGGATTATGGAAAGTGAAATGTAAATCTATAGGGGTGATTGGATTTATTCACGCACGATAAAATATTTATTTGAAGCTTCTTTATTGTTTTTAGATTTTTATTATTTAATAGGCTGGATATTAACATATTGTGAGAACACTAGTAGTTCTATGTGAAATCAGACATTTGATCACCCCCATATAGCCAAAATTGCATGATCATAACAACGAAGCAGTGAATCGTCCACTATTCGGGGTCACCCCTAGATATTTCATTTTTTATTTTTAATAAGTTTACAAAGTTGTGACAATTCTGTTTTTGATTTGTCATTATGGTATATGAAGTGGACAGTCATGGCCAAAAGTTTTGACAGTGACATAGATTTTGTGTTTTGCTAAGTTTGCTGCTTCAGTATTTGTAGATTATTTTCCACGTTTATACTGTGAAAACAATAAAACAATGATAAGTATATAATAAGTTTTAAAGGCTTTTGTTGGCAAAAAATATAATGAGTCAATATTTACAGTGTTTACCCTTGTTCTTCATAACCTCTGTAATTCTTTCTGGCATGTTGGATATTAGCTTCTGATGGCGATCCATTCTTGCCTTATCAGCTGATCACAATTTGTATCTGATCACTCGCCTTTCGAGGACTGACAACAGGTTCTCTTTGGGATTGAGATCCAGGGAGTTGCCTGGCCATGGATCCAAAATTTCTATGTAATGATCTTTGAGCCACTTCTTTATCATTGTTGTGTTTGGACATGATGCTCCATCATGCTAGAAAATGCAGGGATCATCATCAAATTGCTCATGGATCATTGGAAGAAGTTGCTCTTGCAGGACATTTAGATACCATTCTTTATTCATGGCAGTGTTTCTGGGATATTTTGAGAGCTCACTCCCTTGGTTGAAAAGCAACCCCACACATGGATGGTCCCAGAATGCTTCACTATTGGCACAACACAGGACTTATGGTAGCATTCACCTTTTCTTCTCCGGACAATCGATTTGACAGATGTCCCAAACAGTCAGATGGGAGCTTCATTAGAGAAAATAACTTTGCACCAGTTTCTGCTGTCTATTCCTTGTACTTCCTGCAGAATTTCAGTCTGTCCTCGACATTTTTCTTTGAGAGAAGTGGCTTTTTTGCTGCCCTTCTCGACACCAGGCCAAGTCTTGGCCTCTCTCTGCATGCAGATGCTCTCACACCAACCTGCTGCCATTCTTGAGCAAGCTCTGCACTGCTGGTGACACGATTCCGTGACTGATTACTGTGGGCAGTCCCAATCGTGTAGGCTGCTCACAGAGAGCCTGCGGTGAGTCCAAAGCTGTGGGCCTCCCCATGGGCAAGCCTGCACATGGCCTGTTTAGGTTTGGTGCATGGGCCCCGCAAGGACATGTATGCAATTTCCTCAGCATCTGAACTGTCATTGCAATCCATTTTTTTCCTATTGTTTAAATTGAACGCTCTCCCTCTCGTTATGTCACTTGTGGTTTGGTGTTTTTCAGATGCAGAAGTTACATTTTTTATGACAAAAATGACTCCAAAAGCATCAATAGCATATTTGTAAGTATATTTTAAATAAAATCTAGTTCCTACATTATTTGACTCACTGGGGTCTCTAACCTGCAATATGCCCTTTACATTTCAGTTTGTTCCTCACCAACCCCTATTGTATACCCCTCAAGCATTTGGTATATATGCATGTGTTGTATGGGACCATTCTGTGATACTTTTGTATCTTTTTTTAACTGCCATTATATGGACAAGCATGTGTAGGACATTTTTTCTAAATCTCCTTTTGTGGTCTGAAAAAGAAAGAAGGACATAGGGCATTAGACCAACACAAGGGTGAGTAAATGATGACTTAGTGTACTTAGAAGATGACTTAGAAGTAGTTAGCTTTCAGAATAATAATTTCCTGATAAATTACTCAACCCCATGTCACCCAAGATGTTCATGTCTTTCATTCTTCAGTCCCTATTTTTTTTTTATACATATATTTTTTATGAAAACATTCCAGGAGTTTCCTCCATATAATAGACTTAAGTGGTGGGCAACGGGTTGAAGATTCAAATTGCACCATTTCAATGGAGCTTCAAAGGTCTCTACACGATTCCAGCTGAGGAATAAGGGTCTTATCTTGCAAAACGATCTGTCATTTTCTTAAAAATAAATAAATAAAATGTATATACTATTTAACCACAAATGGTTGTCTTACACTACCTCGGCAATGTGCATGCATGTCTTCATGCATAATCACGATGAAAAAGTCACGCGTGGTTAGTTTTTCATCTGTGTACTCTGGTTCAAAAGGATAGGATAGGGTGAAAAAACCCCTCTCGCTTTCTCCTCCAACTTCACAATCATCCAAAATCATTGTTTTCAGTAAAGGGCATTTAACTTTCTTTGCACATTCATTTTATAAACACTGGGTTGGTAGATATGTGTGTGATTACATAATGCATGATGTTGAGCTAGTGCATTATGAGCATCTGTGGTTAAAAAGTATATAAGTTTTTTATCTTTCTCAGAAAATGACTGATCATTTCGCTAGATAAGACCCTTATTCCTCGGCTGAGATCACATAGAGCCCTTTGAAGATGCATTGAAACTGCAATTTGGACTTTCAACACGTTGGTCGACATTGAAGTTCACTATATGGAGAAAAATCCTGGAATGTTTTTCTGAAAAACCCTTATTTCTTTTTGACTGAAGAAAGAAAGACACAAATCAACATTCTGAGATGTGGGCTGTGCATACATATTGGCTGGCATAGCCTGAAAAAATAAAGCTTTTTTAATGCTATTTGAGCAATAGAAACAACATTTATGATACAGTTGTTATCATATTTCATTGGTGAATTCAAATATGAAATTTAATCGAAAGTTTGGTGAATTGTTTTGTAGAATTTGATGTTTCCAAAGAGATAGGATCTGCACTTGCTTGCCCAAGATGCCCAAAGACGGCTCCATGCATCCAGCTGTATCTGATCACAGTGTAAGTAAAATAAGGCAGCAGGTGCAGAAAAGAGATCCTCTGTGTCAGGGAGAGTTTGATTTTTTCCCAGTTGACCCAAAGGCCCAACAGGCTGAGGTGCTGGAACACCAGGTCCCTGTGCTTGCCCAACTGATCCCGAGAAAGCCAATCATCTTGATAGTTGAGGATGCGAACACCTTGCTCTCTGAGGGGAACAAGAGCCACCTCCAAAGACATGGGGAGACAGAGACAGCCCGAAGGGCATGACCTTGTACTGATATGCCCATCCTTCGAACACAAACTGCAGAAATGGTCTGTGGAAGGATCGACACATGAAACTACGCGTTCTTCAGGCCGATTGCTGCAAACCAATCTCGGGGACGGATGCACCTGAAGATGCGTTTCTGCATCAATATCTTGAATGATTGCCAATGAAGGGCTCATTTCAAAACTAGCAGATCCAAGATTGGCCATATCCTACAGCCTTTCTTGGGTACAATGAAGTAAGGGCTGTAAAACCCGACCTCATATCGGCTGGAGGGACTGGCTCTATCACATTCTTTGCCAGTAGGACTGGGACAGGGGCATTGGCCGCTTCCACTGTTGTGAAGCTGATATTGCTAAACTTGGTGGGGATGCTGGGTAAACTGAATCGCAGAAGCCAGCATGACGTGATGGGTAGTGATTACCAGGCGCCCAGAAACCGTTTAGCAGAACCACAGCCGTACCCGCAGTGGGGCAGCTATATGGAACAAAGGGAACCAACTCGGGCACCTTGTGAGTGGGCAGGAGAGGGTTATGAGTGGGACCAGAGATAGAAAGAAAACACTCTCTCATTGAGATTTCCAGATTCCTCACCCGGCCCTCCTCCGGGTGCCTTGAACTTAGAAACGATCATCTTCCCGCAATGGGAATAAGACTCATCCACGAACGCCGCCTCAGCGTGTTTGCCCAGACACGTGAGGCAGCGATCATGACCATCACCCAGTTCCAGGTAACGACCACATCCAGGAGTGAACGGGTGAAATGGAATCTTTAAAAAAACGATCTGTCGTCTTTACACAGACGCAGCCATTAATTGCTCTATTAGAGAAATTGCTCTTTTAGGGAAATTCTCTTTTATGTGCTGAGGCGCACAGGGGAATGGCCTGTTGCAGCACAAAAGGGGGTATTGCAACCTGAAGTGCACAACCCACTCGATGAAGGGACAACCACCACTGTCAACACCAAAAGCTTCCAAGAGCACGTTGAACTCGTAGCTTACATTTACATTTAATCATTTAGCAGACGCTTTTATCCAAAGCGACTTACAAATTAGAACAATAGAAGAAATCAGACCAACGAGAGAACAACAACAGTAAACAAGTGCCATGACAAGTCTCAGTTAAGCTAGCAAATAATCCGTAGCTAGGTTTTTTTTTTTTAAGAATAGGCTGACAAGAAAAGGTAAGTGCTAGTATTATTTATTCAAGTGCTGAAGAAAAAGATGAGTTTTTAGATGTTTTTTGAAAATGAGTAAAGACTCAGCTGTTCGAATTGAGATTGGGAGGTCATTCCACCAGCTGGGCACAGTCCAGGAAAGGGTCTGAGAGAATGATTTTGAACCTCTTTGGTATGGCACCACAAGGCATCGTTCCCTTGCAGAATGCAAGTTTCTGGAGGGTGCATAAGTTTGAACTAGTGAGTTTAGGTATATTGGTGCCATACCAGTGGTCATCGTGTAGGCAAGCATCAGTACCTTGAATTTGATGTGAACGGCTACTGGTAGCCAGTGTAACCTGATAAGGAGAGGAGTAACGTGAGCTTTTTTGGCTCATTGAAGACAACCCTCGCTGCTGCATTTTGTATCAGTTGTAGGGTAATAGTCCAGCCTGGAAAGAACAAGAGCTTGGACAAGAAGTTGGGTGGCTTGCTCTGACAGGAAGGGTCTAGTCTTCCTAATGTTGTATAAGGCAAATCTGCAGGACCGGTTCAATGTAGCAATATGGTCTGTGAAGCTTAACTGATGATCAACTCCTAGATTTCTGGCTGTCCTGGAATGAGTTATGGTTGACGAACCCAGCTGTATAGAGTAGTTGTAATGAAATGACGGGTTAGCTGGAACCACCAGCAGTTCTGTGTTAGCAAGATTGAGTTGAAGGCGATGGTCATTCATCCAGCTAGAAATGTCACTCAGACAGGCTGCAATGTGAACAGCTACCATCGGATTATCTGGTTGGAATGAGAAGTAGAGTTGATTGTCATTAGCATAGCAGTGATAGGAAAAGCCATGCTTCTGAATGACAGATCATAATGATGTCATGTAGATGGAGAAGAGAAGTGGTCCAAGCACTGAGCCTTGAGGAACCCCAGTAGCAAGAAGTAGTGACTTAGAAACTTCACCCCTCCAAGACACCCTGAAGGATCTATCTGAGAGGTAGGACTTGAACCACAGGAGTGCGGTTACAGAGATGCCCATCTTTTTTATGGTGGACAGTAGAATCTGGTGATTAACTGTATCAACAGCAGCAGACAGATCCAGTAAGATGAGTACTGAGGATTTTAAAGCTGCTCTTGACAGTTGCAGGGCTTCAGTAACCGAGAGCAGGGCAGTCTTAGTTGAGTGGCCGCTTCTGAAGCCAGATTGGTTGCTGTACAGGAGGTTGTTCTGTACAAGAAACATAGAGAGTTGGTTGAACACAACTCACTCAAGTGTCTTTGCGATGAATAGAAGAAGGGATCTGTAGTTTTCTAGAAGTGCTGTATTTAGAGATGGTTTCTTAAGCAGTGGGCTTACCCGAGCCTGCTTAAATGCTGAGGGAAATGTACCAGAGTGAAGAGAGGTGTTGATAATGTGAGTAAGTGAAGGTATGACTGAAGAAGGAATTGCTTGAAGGAGGTGAGAAGTGATAGGATTAAGAGGACAAGTAGTAGCTCACTGAAGACACTTTGATGGAGCAGAACGATGTTGTCACTTGGCTCTGAAGCGAAAAGCTAGTATGCATTGCACCTGCTGCATTATTATACTCACGCTGTGAGCAGCGGCAATAATTGCATGCCTTTGTGCATTGGCTTATTTAGTTTACACTCAAAGTAGATTGGTCTATCCCAAATACGTTGGTCAACAATGTCACTTAGAGAGTGACCGATTGAAAGGCAACTATTATTCTGACAGTAGATCCTCAATTAGGGGTGTAACGATAAACTCGTTTTCTCGATGCATCGATTACAAACCCTGACGATTCATATGCATCGATCTTGAAACATGATTTTTGAATCGTGAATCGCCGATCTCGGACAGTAATCAATTTAAAACACTAAGAATCGAATGAATCGCGATTTCTATAGTGATTCAGTGCTTTCAAAATATATACACATTAAATTACTACACGCAAAATTAATGAAGACCTTGAAGAGTGTTTGTGAATCGTGCCTCTAATCTGTCCTTCACGCGCTCCACTGTTTAGCACCTGTGAATATCACAGGATTGCGCTCGCGCTCCGTTCCTCTCTGACGCAGCAGACCTGCGATCTATAGAACTCATGGCCCGTAATACTAAAGTGAAGTAGTTTTACTTTTCTGTAGTTTGTTAATAGCTCCCTGCATACTGACGACATTACCTGAGCAGTCGAAAGCTGCGTATTTATTGCATGGACGGAGCAGAAAGTGTCTAAATCATATCTACAATTCCTGTGAATGATAAATGCTGATGAACCAAAAATATGAGGGAAACACTTAAAATAACCACATCATTAACAAAAGCGCAAGGTTTATCTGATAATCAGATGCATGAAAGTAGCGTTTGTTGCTACAGAAACAGACATCGAGCACATTTTCTCTCAGAATCATTCGATGATGGATAGGAAAAGTTACAACAGCTACTATACCATTTTATTCTGTATAAATGAGATAAAGAAGTTTACACACTGAAAGAGAAGTTATCTCGCTCTCATAGAAGTGCCAGGCTATATCTGCAGCTAAACTGAATAAAAGCAGAATGAACTGATGAAACATTAAGAAAAAAAAACACAATAAATAAAATTTATGAATGATGCAGTGCTAATTGACATATCATTTATTACAGTACAGAAACTATAAAGTATATTTTCTGTGCAGAAAATTAAAATAATAGATAAATGTAGTTGCCTATATAAAACAATCATAAAATTGCAATTAGGAAAAAATTATCGATTAAAAAATATTATTGTTGAGCAGTGTATTTGATTTCTTACAGCAAATTAAAAGTAATAAAAAAAGAAGAGAATTCATTTAAAAACAAATTATGAGAATACATGGGCTACATACATAAAATGATTTTATTTGACATTTTTCAATTCAGAAATGATGGCTACGCCCCTGGTGTGACAAAATGTTAGTTGATACATAATACTTTTAAAGCTCTTTTTTTAAATCTTGGCTTACATACATTTTTACTTATGCCATGTCATGCCATAGCACCATTAAAGTAGCGTTTAACAATGGACAAAAGTTTTTTTTTTTTTTTTTTTTTAAGGCTGCTGTGTAATTTGCCCCCTGACTAAGCATTTAAAGAATTTAGGGGAAGCATTGAAATAATCCTGTGAATGCACTTAAAGAACGCAGAATCGAATCGTTATAATCGAGTCGAATTGAATTTAATTGTGAATCGAATTGAATTGAATCGTTCTAAATTTGCAAAAAATGTTCTTTAATCGAATCGAAAACCTATGAATCGTGAATAGAAACGAATCGCTGCCTACCCAAAGATTCACAGCCCTATCCTCAATACATTTCTGCTCTCCTTTCTAAGAGTGCCACTATAGCTACTGGGCCCACATTAACTTGTTGGTTCTCTCGAAGTTCTCTGTTCGTCATCTAAAATGTTTAACACATTTGTCAGTGCTAAACATTCCTAATTAATTTAAAATATTAAAAAAGATGCAACAATTGTTATCTGTATTGTGATTCTGTAATTCAGTTTAATGGATGACATTACGATGTAACAAAGAATTCCACTGTATGACAAAAAACCTTACCCTGCATGGCAAAACTTTTACTTCAGCTTATATTACACGCCAATTACTCACAACGTCTACTTAAAAAAAAAAAAAAAGGAAAGAAAACATGGTTTTCTAATTTAGATAAGAAACACTTTGCTGCAGCACCACATGGTGACTTTTAATGATGACATCCTGGCTTGGGAACAGCACCAAACAGGTTCTGTGCATGGCTCTCTGCTTGACTTGTGTTATACTACATGCTTTACTGGATTCAGGCAACATGGCAGACAAACTGATATAACAATTTACTTCATTAAATAGTAAAAGGGTTTATTGTTTATTCAGGCTGTTTAATAAGAGTGAAAAACTTTTATAAATGTTTTGTTCCACTTTTATGTTTCTTTATGAGGTTTGTAATGTTGAATATGAAAATCACATTACTTTTTGTGTAACATTAATATTATGTTGACAACTTATACTATGCTAATCTGTTATTACTCATACATAAAAAAATATGACTAGTCCCACAATGTTCTGGAATGTTCCAGAAAGTATTAGAACATTTCAAAATATCCCAGATTGGTACATATATTTCTAGAATGCTCCCATCCTTGCTAAAGGAAACTGTTTAAAAAATGGGCAAAATTTGAATAAAAACCTGTGCTATATAAACCAGTGTTTAATAATTAATGCTAGAAGCTGGCCTAAATGTTTACTAAATTATTGATGTTACATAATAATAAATAGTACAGTAATAAGAGTAACAGAAGAACCATAAAAATGTAACTATTTTTTTCGTTACATTGTGTATAATAAGCACTCTCTGCATTCAAATGATATATTTTGTTATGTAAATATCTACCCTGTGATGTAAAATGGACATGCAAAGTAACGTTTGAAATTCTTTGTGTATGGTGCAATCTGCTGGTCACCTTGCACAGTGCAGAATGTCAACCACTTGTCAACCACTTGTCAACCACAACTTTGTGTTTAAACTCAGAAAATTAATATGGCAACCAATTGTACTCTCACCTTCCATTGAAAAATGCAAACGAGCCATTGGCTCTCATTTCAGAGGCTGATGTGTTACTAAGCAACTGTGTTAAGCCATATCCTTTCACCATCTGTTGCCAATCCATTTTAGCGCCCACTGATTTAAATGCCAGCCACTTAATGAAGACGGTGGGTATGATATCATTCCCAAAATAGCTAAGCCATTCTAAACTGTCACAAGATACATTCGTATGCACAATAATTGGAGCTTTCCCTATCTTCGTATGTCATTTTATTTCTTTTTCTTTTTACAGAAAAAGATGGATTACTGAGGCCAAGAGCTACTGTAAAATGAAATGAAAAATTTGGTTGCACGCTTTCTCATTAGTTCCTAAGAAGCCTGCAGAATTTTGACAGAGATTTTTTTCAAGGATATAAGTTTCTTTTTGGGAGCTGACATTATTGACATACACACTGTCACACAGTCTCCTTGACAGCAATACAACAGACTGAGAGAACATTGCTGGGCGCAACAGACAGGATGCGACGAGGCTCTGGACGATCAGCTGAGATGTGACGAGCCTTTAGAAGTTCAGCTGAGACCTGACGAGGCCCTGGATGATCATCTGAGATGTGACGAGGCTCTGGATGATCTGTTGTGGTATGATGACACTCTGGAAGGTCTTTTGAGACGTCATCTTGTGCAGAGGCGCTGGGCTGGTGGCCATCTTGTGCAGTGGAGTCGGTTTGGCAGGCCTGACAAAAGCAGACTCTGGAATGGCAGCCATCTTGTGCAGTGGCACTGGGCTGGTGGCCATCTTTTACAGTGGCGCTGGGCTGGTGGCCATCTTGTACAGTGGCGTCGGCTTGACAGGCCTGACAAAAGCATACTCTGGAATGGCGGCCCTGCTGTGACGAGACTCTGGAATGACGAGACTCTGGAATGGCGGCCATGTCTTGGAATGTTTCTGGAATGGGAGATACTGCAGGACTGCAATTTTCCTCATCCACAACACTTACAGTAAATTTTGAATCCACCAACAAACAAAACATGTCCTTGAGTATTATGTCCCCAAAAGATACCCGGTAGGACCGCTCACAAAACTGGGTAACATAATCCTCAGTGGAAGAATTTCCTTGCCGCAAATCAAGCAGCTGCTCAGCTTGGTCCATACCTGGCCTAGGTTCCTTAGAAAAAAAAACACTGGATCCTTGTTTGGCAAAGTCTTCTGTAACATGGAGTCAGAGACGTTCGGATCCATATGCAGTAGTTTATTTTCATGAATGGTCAAACAGGCAGAGATCATAGAACAGCGTCAGGTATGTCACGGGATATCCAAAATCAACAGCAGAAACAAGCAGGGGTCGGGGCAGGCAGCAGAGAATCACAGTCGGTATACACAATCCAAGATCAAACACGGAAGGAACAAACACAGGGAAAACGCTCGGAAATGCCAGACAGAACTAAACAAGACTTTGCAAAGATTGAAAGTCCAAACACAGTTTATATAGGGGAGTGGTAATGGGGAACACCTGGTGGTAATTAGCCCTAAGCACGGGATTATGGGAAATGGAGTAGGGAATGGAAATGGACACCAAATACAAGAGTCCTGAGTGGAGTGCCCTCTACTGGAGTTCATGGGCACTCCAGCTGATGTTCGTGACACTTCTTTAGGAATTAACGCAGTATTTTAATGCATTACTTTTAAACGTAAATTTCCCCAACACTGGTTGTGATTATAAATCAGGATTTAAGGAGTAAAGTGAGAGTGACTCCTGGTTAACATGTAGTATCAATTGTTTGTGTTTAGTAACTATTTATGATTGGTTTATGTATGACACCAGAAAATATGTAAATGGAAACAGCTTTATTGGGCGACCATTGGGCGTATATATTGTGACCTACAGCTATGAAACAAGGCCATACTTAAAGAATGATTTTTTTTTTTCATTTATATGTTTTTGAATGAATGATATGTAAATTTATAATTGATATTTCTTGCTTCAACTGCCACCCTAGATGGATTTTTTTCACTGAGCTTGAGCTTGGAAAATGGTCAAAATAGTGTAGCTAAACTCTCCTCACAGGTTTCTATAAGATTGCATGGCACTTGAGCAATATTTTCTCCTGTTTTCTAATTCCTGTCACTGACAATGAAGAGAATAGTCTGCAATAGTTCCCATGGAAACCAGCATAGTTACTAGGGCCAGCGTGGTTGTCCTGGTAACTGGGTAAATGAGCAAGACCTACCGATAGCACTCAGGAATCAAACTTCGTGAATAATGAATTCCAAACATCATCAGCACAAATGGGAACAAACCTGTTCTCCAGCCTTGGCTTAGCCTTATTATATAGCAAAGCTTTTGCTGATTTCTCACAAATGTCCATTTTAATAACACAAAAGCCTATTTTATAGAATTAAATACAGGATAATAATAAATTGTTTACTAGACATTATTGGGCAATAAACCCAGAGAGGGTCATTATAACATAAACATGAACATACAATCTATTGTGCTGCTAATAGACATATCTTACTCACCTAAAGGATTATTAGGAACACCTGTTCAATTTCTCATTAATGTTATTATTTAATCAACCAATCACATGGCAGTTGCTTCAATGCATTTAGGGGTGTGGTCCTGGTCAAGACAATCTCCTGAACTCCAAACTGAATGTCAGAATGGGAAAGAAAGGTGATTTAAGCAATTTTGAGCGTTGCATGGTTGTTGGTGCCAGACGGGCCGGTCTGAGTATTTCACAATCTGCTCAGTTACTGGGATTTTCACGCACAACCCTTTCTAGGGTTCTAGGGAAAAACATCCAGTATGCGGCAGTCCTGTGGGCGAAAATGTCTTGTTGATGCTAGAGGTCAGAGGAGAATGGGCCGACTGATTCAAGCTGATAGAAGAGCAACTTTGACTGAAATAACCACTCGTTACAACCAAGGTATGCAGCAAAGCATTTGTGAAGCCACAACACGCACAACCTTGAGGTGGATGGGCTACAACAGCAGAAGACCCCACCGGGTACCACTCATCTCCACTACAAATAGGAAAAAGAGGCTACAATTTGCACGAGCTCACCAAAATTGGACAGTTTGACTGGAAAAATGTTGCCTGTTCTGATGAGTCTCGATTTCTGTTGAGACATTCAGATGGTAGAGTCTGAATTTGGCGTAAACAGAATGAGAACATGGATCCATCATGCCTTGTTACCACTGTGCAGGCTGGTGGTGGTGGTGTAATGGTGTGGGGGATGTTTTCTTGGCACACTTTAGGCCCCTTAGTGCCAATTGGGCAATGTTTAAATGCCACGGCCCACCTGAGCATTGTTTTTGACCATGACCATCCCTTTATGACCACCATGTACCCATCCTCTGATGGCTACTTCCAGCAGGATAATGCACCATGTCACAAAGCTTGAATCATTTCAAATTGGTTTCTTGAACATGAAAATGAGTTCACTGTACTAAAATGGCCCATACAGTCACCAGATCTCAACCCAATAGAGCATCTTTGGGATGTGGTGGAACTGGAGCTTCGTGCCCTGGATGTGCATCCCACAAATCTCCATCAACTGCAAGATGCTATCCTATCAATATGGGCCAACATTTCTAAAGAATGCTTTCAGCACCTTGTTGAATCAATGCCATGTAGAATTAAGGCAGTTCTGAAAGCAAAAGGGGGTCAAACACAGTATTAGTATGGTGTTCCTAATAAACCTTTAGGTGAGTGTAGATAGATAGATAGACAGACAGACATGAACTATTTATTTGAGAGGATACTATTATGTGAGAAGAAAGGCATAAGAAATAAGAAATTCTAAGCCTCAGACAAAGTTCAATTATACAGTTTCTTTATTAAAGCTTTTTGTTTTTTTGTCATTTTGCACATGCTTTATTTTTGTGAACAAATCCAATTGAACCATTTTCTACATAAATACAATGGTACAAATAATTATCTATAAAAGTTCAAATAACGGTAAATCTCAAACTGTCACCTTTACTGAGTAGCTGCAGTGTTGTCAGAAATATATCAGTGGTGTGCAGGTTTTTCTTTTTTTATCAAATGTAAATTCCCAGTCACATATTAGTGGTTAAATAAACATTACATACAGAGTTGAGCGTCATCAGCATAGCAGTGATATGAAAAGGCATATTTCTGAATGACAGAACCTAGCGATGCCATGTAGACAGAGAAGAGAAGTGGTCCAAGAACTGAACCCTGAGGCACCCCAGTAGTTAGATATTGCGACTTGGACAACTCACCTCTTCAGGATACCTTGAAGGACCTGAGAGACCTATCTATCTATCTATCTATCTATCTATCTATCTATCTATCTATCTATCTATCTATCTATCTATCTATCTATCTATCTATCTATCTATCTATCTATCTATCTATCTATCTATCTATCTATCTATCTATCTATATGTGTGTGTGTGTGTGTGTGTCATATGTACAGTGTTTTTATTTTTGTTAATTTCTCCAAAATGATCTTATCTCATTTTAAGCACTTGTTATTTAAATAATGAATGCAATCCAACAGGTAACTTTGCAATCAATAATAATATAATATTTCTTATTTACAAAAAAATAATAAATAAATAAAATAAATAAAATAAAATAAATATGATGGAGTTCTCTGATGTAGCTGGTTTGTAGAAAATACTATTTTGGGTTGTACTTTATTTTATAGTGTGTTTTATAGCACAAAATGTAAAATATTACAAGTGGGGTATGATGGTTCCTTCTGCTGTAATTTGCCTCCCAACCCCAAGTGGAAAGTTCTGTGTGTTATCTATTGACAATGCACAAATAAAGAACACAGAACCACACAGCACATTTCCATAATGATTCATAAATCATTTACACAAAAGCCTATTTTACAGAATTAAATAAGGGATAATAATAAATTGTTGAACAGACATTATTGGGCAATAAACCCAGTATCAATATCAATATCAATAATCATTATGGAAATTAGCATAAATGCAAACCATGATTTTCTTCTTTAAATCACTTTGCATGACTCATATATTCCTCCCTTAAATTTTGTGTCTGAAAAGGAAACTCCTACAAGTGCATTTGCAGTAAGGTCAGCTGCAAAAACAACTGTGTCCCTGCCTTTTCGTCACAATTTTTTTTCACTGTGTGAACGTGGAGAAAAAAAAATGAAAAGCACTAATGAGCCTCTGGGTGTATCTTTGGCACTTGAAACATTTGCATTGGATTCCTTGAATCACAATGAATCAAAATGACATCTAAAATTGGCTCACTGAATCTCCATTACACATTAATTACAGTTTTATATTCATAACGGCATGCAGTATCATAATTAATAATGGTTTGGAATCAGAAATCGATTTGCAAGCATCGCAGGACTTTCTGAGGTATGAACTTTAGAAAAAGACAAAAATACGTCTGAGGAATACTGAAAATCACAATTTTTTCACTTTTTTTTCATTTGGGACCCTGAGATATTGCAATGAAAGTACATTAGTTCCTGATATAAAGAGCATATGGTTGTCATTGTTTCATTAATGCACCAATCATTTACCCAAAGACACAGAACAAGCAGACTTCATTTTTAAATAGAAGTCTTTTTGTTTACTGTATAAAGTAAATTCCAATTTCATAACTGGATCCCAGAAATCATAATACCCCTAATTTCTCCTTTTGCTGCTATAACAGTTTATTACCTTAGTATCTATAGTTGACTACTGAATGGAGTTTTGTTTGTTCTGTTCCCAAAACCAGCTAGTAATCTTGAAATAAATTCAAGGATTGGATCAGATTCTAGAGTACAGTGCAGGAACAGCTAAACTATTTATTTATTTGTTTATTTATTTAGTAAGTTAGTTACGCTTCCATATTTTCTCTCTCTCCATTAAATACAAAGACAACATACATGTGGACAACTAAATAGGCTGCTTCACCCCTCAAAATTTATTATATTATAAATTACCCTCTTTCAAACTGAAAATATTATTAAATCAACTTTCCATAAGTATTCAGCATGTAATAATATGAAATCTGAATGGCCTCCCATTACCACAAATTTACATATTTGTACATTGGGCCTCATTCAAGAAACAACAGTAGAGATATATGTGTAACTGTGGTGAAATATATTGCTTTTCACCTAAAATAAAGAAACACTTTTATGTCTCTTTTGAGATAATTTGGACTGAGATGGACTGTTATAAAAACCATATTACCTTTTAAAAGATTTCAATAAAATCAGAGACCTTAGTGTTGCTTACCTTGTCATATCTTGACATAATAATAAAAAAGAAAAGCCTATTTAAGTTCAAAATTAAACATGGACCACACAGTTTATTGCACAACAAGTATTTCTTCATCCTGGTTGCTATGGTAATAATGAAGTCTTCCAAGGTTATCCTTAGTTCAGTGAAAACACATGTGCACCTTCCTGAAGTTACACATAAAGGTTTTTCAAGTGTCACTGAAAAAATAAAATAAAATAAAACACACACACACACACACACACACACACACACACGTTTGTTTTTGTGAAAAGTGGGGACATCCCATAGGCGTAATGGTTTTTATACTGTACAAACTGTATATTCTATGGCCCTACACCAACCCTACACCTAACCCTAACATCAGTTTGTGTTTAATGTATTCAATAATCATGTTTATAATGTAAGAGCAATTTACAAATCAAATGAAAAATTCCCCTTGGGAGCCTGAGGACAGTCGAGGAGACTCCAAGCCACGGTCACACTAGACTTTGAACACGCAAACTTTGGATGAACACTGCAATTGTCAGAATATGACGTCATGCGGGCCAGAGTCTTATAGTAAAACATGTGTAATATATCTACTTCATTTAATGCCGATTTAAAGTTTGCATTCTTTTAATTGAGCTAAAAGTAAGAGCTGATCCACACAGTGGCCTGCTTGATGAATTGTTTTTACACACACACACACACACACACACACACACACACACACACACACACACACACACACACACACACACACACACACACACACACACACACACATGATAAGTTTGCTCATTGAGATCCATTTTATTGTAAATGTTTTAATGTACTCCAGATAAGGGACTGCTATTTATTTCTATGCATTCAAACCTGGACATTTATTTTATTATATAATCAATGAGGATACCTCTCTGTATCTTTTGGTGAAATGAATGGCAGCAGACATATGATTTGGATGAGTCTGAATATTGTAACTGTGTGTAGCAGTGTGTAAAAGTTACAAACTACAAACATTTGCTGCGACACATGCTGGCTGTAGTTTGGAGGTGCTCTTAATCATCAAATCAGTGTGTTGTAAAGTTAACATATTATGCTAAATTAATATGTTATTATGATTCTTTCTTTCTTTCTTACATAAAAACATCAATGTCTCCTGGTTAGAAATCGAGTTGCTGTAGGAGCGTTCTTGCCAATAGAGGGTGGTGTTGATTAAGAAAACACAGTCAACCATCTGCTGCCAGAGCTGCAGGAGCTGGAGCCAAGTGATGACAAAGACGTGTGTGCCTCAGTCAACAAAATGGCTCACATCTCATGTTCTCTAGAGAAACCAGCCGAGACATTAGCTGTGATTATATTCCAGCCATATTCACTCTCTTTATGCTGTGTCGTGGCACGTCACAAACACGAGTGACACGCCAGAGCAATGTGTAAAACAAAAATAATAAAAACAGTGCAGTGTTTTTAAAGGAGATTTGTGCCAGTGTCTGCACATATAATGAAACCATTTTCCACTCCTTTGTCAAATAAAAGCAAAGGCATCCGGCTGGCTTCACGCAATCCACAATGGAACGCATGTTTGTTTGAATCACACAATGAAATTGCCATGGAATTACTAGGAAGCATTTGAGCCAATCATTAGTCTTCTTTAGTGTAATTATGTTTCACGTGAAGCGATGGCAGATCTTTTTGGAGAGTCACTTGTGAATTGAAAATAAAATGTAAATAAGCGTGTGAGGGAGGCAGGTACACAGAAAGAGAGAAATAGATTCACTTGTGCAGCAATGGTCATATGATATAGATAAAAGAGCACCAAGTCTTAATATTTTATTAGATGCATTCCTATTCATCCCTGACTGAACAGAACTACCCTGTTCGTGTGCACATATGAGTGTCTATGTGCATTTATGCATGCGTGTAATGTGTGCATTGGAGATATGTGGGACAAACATAAAGGCATGCAATTTTCAGTCATACCATCCTCTCTTTTATATTTTGTGCATCCACCATTAAAATAATTTAAGATGGTTAAGCCACAATATTTTGTTAACATATATTGCATGATGTTGTGCCAGGAATAGCTGTAACCATCAAGTGATAAATCAGTTACTTGAATGCTTACAGTACCCTATGCTTACGCACAAATTGTCTATAATCTCTAGTGCTTGATGGATATGGATTTTTCAAAACTACCAATACAGATATCTAGACAATAGATACACAATGGCTAATAAAGCTTAGACATTAAGAAAATAATAATGGTACATACTTTAAAACCAAATGAGATGCACTAAAAGCTAGAATGCTGAATCTCAAAAGAAAAAAATTCAGTCTTAATTTCTTACTCAATATTTTTTTTAAACCAAAAATATCCAAACTTCAAAATATCTAAAAAGAAAAATAAAATTGAAAAAATTTGAAAAATGAGATTGGTAAATTCTTGTAAATGTCCACTGAGAGTGAGTGGAGCTGAGAGTGCATTTAATTTTCCTTGAAATAGATAACCATGGCAATATGGCAAATATAATCATGTAGTGAAAAATATATTGTAACATCCCTAACACATATAGTACATCCACGTACAGGATGTGCAGTAGTATACAGACTGTATGTATAGTATACATAGCAAGATACAGTATAGAGTAACCTTTAGGGCCGATTGTGTAGGCACCAAACATTGATTCTCACAGATACAAATCCATAATTTTATGGCTCCAAAGTCATTTTTCAGTGTGGTCACAAGAGCATGTGTGGGTCACTAATTTGATTAGCATCTTACATAAGAGATTAGCCATATAAGTATTGAGTGCAGTTATCAACAGGGATTCCTCTGCTGGTATTAAGTTTCACTGTAATATTTGCATCACATGCTCCACATCTATAAATAAAAGTATTATGGAAGCTTTCTGGCCTCAAGCAAGGCATTTTATTCCCCCATGTGACTTTCCCAATCTATTCATAACTTAAAGGACACCAAGGAAATGTATACCAGACATCTGACTGGATATTCGACATATACCAAAAACGAATGTAAAGATTCTTCATTGTAAGAAAAAATAATAATAGAAAAACATTTTTATTTTCTTCCAGGTAATCATATGCTAAGTGTATGGAGATTTCTTTGAACCCTAAAACACAATATGATGCAAAGCATAATTCAAAATTTGTCTAAAACACCTGTGAAAAATCAATACAGAAAATTCCTTTATATTACAGTACACTTTTCTTAGATTGTCGTTTAGGACATGGCCAGCAATGGCTATAAGAAAGAACTGCGTGTTGATTCATAAGACTTCTATGTTTGATCAAGGAATGTTTTAGGAAATGCATTACGGTTGAACCACTGATAGCAGATGGACTATTCTGACGATGCTTTTCATATTTTTCTGGACCTTGACAGTGTAATTTACTTGGAAGTCTATAGGACAGCCACAAGCCTCCATGTTTTCATCCAAAATATCTTACATTGTCTTCCGAAGAGGAACAAAGCTTTTACAGGTTTGGAACGACATGGGGTTGTGATTAAGTGATTAATGACAAAAAATTTTTTTTGGGGTGGAATATCCCTTTAAAGAAAACTAAATTTTGTTAGCATATATTTATCAGTCATCCATCCGTTTCAACATAACCACTTAAAACAAATAATTCACCAATATTTCTTCTTGTTTTCACATACTGTACCAAACCTGACAGACTTCCACTTTTCAAGATAGAGAAAACTGTCCACAGCTCATAGAAACCAGTAGAGTCGAGTCAAGATGGCATCTTCCCCCTTTTTGACTGTTTTCATCCTTTTTTTCTTTTTACCCCTCACCCAAGCAGCCATCAGTTTCTGGCCCATGTTAATGCACCCTCTCAATATTTTATGTTTTTTTTTTTTTTTTTTTTATGGAGTGCTGACAATGGAACAAGGAAATGGCCGGCACATTTGGCTGATCTAGCTCAGTGCTCTGCTTCCATCTTCCCAACAGATCTCTGTACTCCTAGCCCCATAAGTGCATCTCCTCCACTGGGAACATTTTCAAAGTTTACTGAGGCAAGATGGAGCACTAAAACAACAACTCTGTTTTTCCCTCAAGATTCTATACTGGATCTTTCTTTTCTCTGTCTTACATCCCCCTTCATTGTGCCTCTGGTTAACTACAGTACATGGGCTTAAAAAGAAGAAAGCTACTTTAAGGAACAAAGTTTCGAGAAAGAGTAGTTCTATATGTACATCTTCATTTCTTGACTCTCAAAAGCCTTTGTTGTCTTTCCTACTGCATTCTTTTGGGAAAGCATTTAGCTTTGCACGTCGGCCATGTACACAAACTGCCATAAGAGTATGCAAGTTGGAGTGAAACCACGTTCTGCTCAGGGGGAGAATGGCCAATGTCCTGTGGGATTCCAAACCTCTGCATGTAGACAGTGTCTTTAAGGTGAAATAGTACTGGCACATGTGTACCATTTCAGAGATTCACTAGAAATGTGAACTGTCACTTTCCTTGAACAGGATACAAAAACTCACAACAAACAAGACCAACAAAAAAGGACTGGCTAAACCTTTGCAAGATGTTGTGTTTTTTAGGTTGTATTTCTTATTCATTTTATATGCAACCTGTTCTCCAACCAATATGCCCGTATAGGTTGTTTGTCCAAATCCCTGAAATACTACCCATCAGAGCGTTTATTACAAATGTTTTGTACTCTTTTATTTGTGCTGTAATTCAGGTTTTGTGTAGCTCAGTTGGTAGGGCATTGTGTTATAAGACTATATGTAATCACGATTATGGGTTTGACCCCAGAGAATGCACATGCTTATAAAATGTACAGTATATGCTCTATAAATCATAATTTTGCATGATTACTGCGAGGAGTAGGTTAAGGGATGGGGTTAGGTGTGGTCATTCGAGCGAATAAGCCATCTAGTAAAATATGTATTACTGTGAGATCGGTGTAAAAAGTCCACACATTCCATTTAAATAAACGCGCTTTTAGATTGGTAATGACAGTTATACGTTATTTCATGGAGACAGACACAACACGGAACTGTCATTATTTTTGCGCCCGCTAGAAAACTAAAATATAGATCCTAATAAGGTGCTTGCAAAACGACCTATATGGTTTTTGTTGGAGGACAGGCTTTTATATGAGATCTGTTATTTTTTTTAAAAGTTTTATAGGATTTAAATGTTGTGCCTGATGAATGCAGTCGAAGCAATAATTTTGGTCCTACTTTATATTAGGTGGCCTTATCTACTATTTACTTACATTTAAATTAATCATTTGATACAATGCACTTATTGTGTACCTATTAGGGCTGGTAAGCGATTAACATTTTTAATCTAATTAAATACATGATGTGGTGATTAATTAATCTAATTAATCGCACATCAAATTTGGAGAAATTACTCCCAAAAGATAATTTAAAGTCATTGGGCCCTATTTTAACGATGTAAACGCAAAGTGTAAAGCGCACGGCGCAGGTGCACTCAGGGAGAGTCCAAATCCACTTTTGCTATTTTAACGATGGATAAACGGTTGGCGCGCCCGGGCGCATGGTCTAAACGGATTGTCCCTATTCTCTTAATGAGTAATGGGTGTTTTTTGGGCGTAACGTGCAATAAACCAATCAGAGTCTCATCTTCCATTCCCTTTAAGAGCCAGTTGCGCTCGTTCCATGATGGATTTGCTATTTGCACGGCGGAATTTGGCAAGCGCAAAGACAGAATAGGCTACATCTCCGAGATGAAACAGAGCTGCTTGTGTGCGAGCAAATAGATTGCCTAATTCTGATACATGCGATGACTATCCATTGTGACATGTAGGCATTTATATATAATTTAATTAGCCTACAAAAAAATTCTTATGCATTGCAATCCTTTATTTTTTTTATATTTGGCATGTTTGTGTGCAGCTGTTTGTCCCTGTGTTTAATAAGCAGTGTGTACGCACATTGTGGACCCGCCTATACTAACACGCTCTTTAAATAACAAAGAAAAAACATTGCGTCAGACTTTAGACCAGGTTTGAGTTGGTCTATGGTGCAATCTATTTTCAGCTCCTTAAAATAGCAATGCGCCAGCAATGTGCCTAAAAATGCCTCTTTTTTTAGACCAGCACGCCCATGGGCGCAGAAATGAACGCTAACGCATTTGCTAATTAAACGGCATGGTGCTGGACGGGAAAATGCGAATGGCGTCGGACTGAAACTCGCATTGCACCAGGTGTATTATAGGGCCCATTGTTGTGTAAAGCATCAAACAGAGATTACAAAAAGTAGGTTTAGCAAGAAATATTTTGTTTGATAACATTTATTACATACTCTTTTGGACTATGTGAGGAAATTATGATATAATTGTCATTTTTGGTTGGGTGAACTATAACTTTAATAATTTATTTTCTTAATTTTATTATCATTACTCTAGAAATATAAAATTACTTAATTAATAAAATGATACTCTAAGTAATAAACTAAAACTGCCAGTAGGTGGTGTTAAATGTCTTAATGATTAAGTCATTGAGTCATTTATTCATTCATTTGATTCGTTCAAATGGCTGATTCATTCAGGAGTGAAGTAAAAGGTTCTTTATGAATGGTTCATTGAATCATTAGGCTTGTTCGACCTGAAGTGGATCATCAGCATCAGACCGATCGGTGGGTGACATCAAAAAACCACAAGAGCTTAGAGAGCAGACGACTCCTTGTGCTTTTGAATCGCTCTCGCTGTACTTTGATGTCAAACACAGATCGGTCTGTGCAGTGCCACTTCAAAGCCACCGCGACTATGAATAATGGTTCAATGTGCCAAATGGTTCACCAAATTCATTCGAAATGTGGATCAAGTAATGAAATACTGCTGTAGATTGCTCGGGGATGAACAGTTCTGCTTTGTCTTTATATTTTGATTGACAAAATAGACCAAAACAGACAACACTGTGTCTAAAATAACACAATATTAACTTCTTAATGAATTGTTGTATACAATGAGTATCACATTTGCACTCGTGTGATATTGCACTTAGCCTACTTCTCGTGTGATATTTCTTAACTATGTGATGTAAATATGAGACACAACCTCAAACAGCCGTTTTGCCCCATATCTTGAATTTTAGGGATATTCTCTAGGCTCCATCACGCAGTAAATTGTTGCCCTGCCTCATATTAGTCATCAGTCGACTGTATCAAATGGCAGATGATCCACATACAGTAAGTCTGGGATGGGGCAAGTGCATCAAATGCGTTAATAATTTTAACACATTATTTTTCTCCATAATTAATTTAATTAACGCATTAAATTACCAGCCCTAGTACCTATATGTTTTTGCTATATATATATATATATATATATATATATATATATATATATATATATATATATATATATATATATATATATATATATATATTATACTGCATGTAATTAAATCTGCAATTAATTGCAGTTACATTTATAATTTTACCGTTGACCCATCCCTTACACCTTAACCCACCCTTGAACCTACCCATACCACCAAACCTTACCCGTATCCCACCTCAATATCAGCAAAAGTGTTTTGCAATACAATATGAACACAGTTAGTACATTGTACATGTTTTTTTATACAAGTACTTAGCAGTTAAGGTCACCAAGTTATATTTTTGTGATGATAATGAATTTTGCAGTACAGTACAGTACAGTACAGTACAGTTTTGCTATACGCTAAACATTGATTTTAGTCATTAATATTATTTAGTAACAAAAAATCTCCTGACACTTTATTTTGAGGTCCCCTTGTTACAGTTTAATTATACTTTTAAGTACTGAGTAATAATAATTGACTACATGTGCTTACTACAGCATATGGTTAGCATATGGTTAATAATGCATAATTAATCGCTATTTTAATAGTAAGTATATGTAACGTGTAACAAGGACACCTTAAAAAAAGTTATCATATACTCTCTCTCTCTTAAAAAATAAATAAAATAAATGCCTCAAAATATAAAAAATTCAACAAATTGTGTCCAATTTATGAAATTGTTGTATTAATGAGATTGTTGTATGTCACTAATTAAATCAATACTATTATAGTCGGACAGACCAGAATAAAAAATGTTGTTCGATGGAATCGAAAACATGGAATTGGTTCATCTAATGCTTTTAGATATATAACAAGACACAAATTTGTTCCCTATTCAGTAAAAGCTTGAATAATCCACAAAATGCAACCAACATATCAAAGAGGAACCCCCCCCCCCTTCAAAAAAAAAAAAGTTACATTTAACAAATCTAACAGACTATGAACTAATGAAGACATTAAGGGAGATTTTACTGGATTGCAGCTGGGTTCTTCCTGTATTTAGACTTTTTAATTCAGTTTGTCTCCTAAAAAGTTTCTATGAAGTGATGCAACTGTTTCAGTTTCTCATCAAAGTAAGTAACGGCATATGTGACTCCTAAAATGCATGTCTTTTCTTCCAGAATCTTGCCAAATATGAGCATCTAGACTAATGTTGTTGTGGGGCAAAGATTACACTCTTCCAGCAGGATTCTGATGGTACTTTATTAAGGACCAAGGGTTGGGCTTGAGGTGTATCTTTAGTAATGTGTCATTATTATATTCAAATTCAAAAACTGATTATACAATATAATGTTGTGATCTTCACTTCTTGTGTCTGTTTGCAATCTCTTTGCCCTATATATGTGTATGTTTTCCCTCTCTGCAGCCCTTTAAAAACAGAAAGAAAAGAAAATGACAGTGTGAAGACCTGCAGCACTTTAAACATATCTCTTTACATCATTTTCTGAAAACATACATGATTTACCATCTGGGGACTAATTAGTTAAAACAAATAGTCAGATGTAAAAAAATGCAAACATTAGTCCGCAAATGGTAAATGAAAAAGACTTCTGCATTGTCGTTCTTTACTGTATAAGCCTTTATTTGTAAAAAGTCAGTTGGTTACTTATAACCCCTTTTTTTGTACCACATACTGTAACATCTTGTATTAGTAAAAAACACATTTTGCTCAAACACCTAGAAAAGCTGACCGACACCATTACATTAATTGGCACTGACAAAAATAAAAGAAAGAAAGAGAAAAGAAAAGAAAAGAGAATACAACCTTATACTTTACAAATGTTGATTTCATGGAGACAAATCATACCCCCAAATGGATCATCAAAAATTATCACACCTCAATAGTTCAACAGAATCAAACCAAGAGCTTAATGAGAACAAAACCAGTACAACACAAAAACAGAATGCATTTTACTTTCAGGGCAGGATGTAAAGTAGAAATATATTTCCTTTCTATGAGAAAACATCAACAATAAAGTTAACAATTCATTTAAAGAATACAACAAATACAGGCAACTAGAAATGAAATGAAAGAGTTCTGAGTAGCAATTGAATTCTTAAATTAGGTATGAAATGGTTGCACTAGATATTTGCCAAATAAATGTTTTGAGGATTTTCTCTTCAGGTTAATACTTCGCTTGTGTGTGCTGTGTTTATGTGTTATAATTCGCTTTATCATTAAAGCTATCCTGGCGCAAAACAAAAAAAAAAACAATCCAGCCAGTCATGCATTCTCATGGCATGAAACTTTGACTTGCTGTTTTGCTCAACGAGATGTAAGCAGGTCTAGTCTACCTTGAACTAATGGCTTAATAGGTGTGTCTATCTACTCTCATCTGTATGTGATATACAAAAAAAGCAAGAGAGGATGAAAATGTGCATATCTTCGCATATTTTTTTTTTAAGTGATGATTCCATGAATCATTTTCTCCATAACTTTCCTTTTCAGATTTAGTACTTTTCTTTTTTGTTTTCTATTTTTAATTTAGGATTTACAGTGTTTGGTTCGATCTCTGTGCACAGGAAGAAGCAAAAAGCTTGCTTTCTTTCTATGTGTGGGTGATATGAATGGCCAGTTTTAGAATAGAAAAGAAATTATGAAAATAAACCTTTCCGAAAAGAGACATGCAAAACAAAACCGGTATCTTTTTGTGAGTTTTTCTCCTTTTCTTTTTCTTTTTTTTCTTTTTCAGAGATAGGTTTGGTTTGCAGAAGTTATGCCGGTGCTGTAAAAGCTGTCCATGCCAGTAGCATTGAGGCTAGCTGTTATTACCAACTGCCCTGTTTTGTTCATGCATTAAGAAATATAAGTGAAAGATATCATATTTACAATACAATTCACATGTAATTACACATATACACAAGAGGCAAGAAAATTCACATTAAAATCAGTTCAACAGTTTTTGTACTTCCTTTTCTCCTGCTTCATTGGTGGATGTTGCAAAAGACAAGAAACAATGTACTCGAGTAAAAGCTATTGGATGATTTGTCGAGTTATGTTAATGGTATGAAAATGTGAAAGTGAGCATATGGGGTGATTTGTATGAAGTGCGTAGATACTTATGTCCTTCGTTGTCATCAGAACACATTAGCCTCATTGAGTTCTGCCAAACCCTCCCCAAACCCGCTGTAAGTTGTGCAAAGCTGTTTAAAAAAAGGACAAAAAACATTAACAAACAATATATTCTTATAGAACTAAAGCAAGGTGCAAGGCAAAAGGAAAAAGTGTCCCCTATCCCCTAACCAGATAGCAAATTACACCGAAGAAATAATACTTTAATATTACGATGAGTCACATTCTCCAAAAAAGGCCAACGATCTCATCAGTGCTCAAGAGTATGCTACCTTGACACAATGCTATTCTAAATGCTATTCCCATCCCATTATTTCCTAAATAATATCCATCTCAATAGATGGAGTCTGCCATTTTTGCGACTTGCAACAGTCTATCTATGGCTGAGCCACTATTCTTCAGAGAGTGTGCAAGATTAGTTGTTACCAATATAGACACGAAGGACCCATTTCTTTTCAAACACAGTTTTTAAGGTGGCAAAGGATGGCCAAATGCTAGTAATGACACATGTATACTAAAGTGGTCAAAACTGAATGCTGTCTTGTGCATCACTAGCTAAAAGTGGTAATTAGCAGTAATTTCTATCACAATTTAAACCCCACATGTCTGACACACGTCTGACACATTCTGCAATAGACTGATAACAGAGCCACCAACCTTCAAAATTGATTGATTTCTAAAAAATCTAATACACAACAAAAGACACAAGTTGTTTGAATAAAAAATAGCTAATCCTGCAGAATAAGTAACAATGTAGACTTTGTGATTTTGAAATTAAGATTACAAAGCTAATTTAACATGGAGTGCCATGAGTCAACTACCATCACTCTCTCAACTCAGTGCTGCTACATTTATCTGAGTATTTTGGCCAAATGTCCCTTGTAAACTGGCCAATTAGTCTTAACTACAATTGATCTATTCTAGCACTATGGTGAAACCAAACTTTCAAATAAAAAGCTAAAATGCTAGTATGGTTTGCTGCATGCACAAACTCCCTCAGATAGTGAAACATATGTGAGACTGTATGATTAACCTGATAGCTATTTCTAAAACAGCAACTTGTGCCATTGTAGACCTATCTATCAATGTCTTAGTACTGCAGTAGGTTGCAGACTCAAAAAATAAAAATAAATAAATAAATAAATAAAATAAAATTCTGGGTTGATCTAAAAACAATTATGGACTAACCCAACTTTTGGGTTAAAAATGTAATGTAAAAATTTAACCCAGCAGTTGGATAAGTCCATATTTGACCCAGAGTTGGGTTGAAACAACACAGCATTTTTTAGAGTGATTGCAAACAGACCAAACAGGCTGACTGTAAAGAAATTAGTATTTGAGCTATGTGTAAACCCTCTATGCTGTGGGAATGATTTGTACTATTACTTGCCACGTAATCAGTAATCCAAGTAATCTATGCATTTTTTTTAATAGGTTATTCATATCATACTTTCTGTTGTGAATTAACTCTACAATATCCATGTTTCCACTTACAAAACCCAGAACCAAATAACCTGGATAAAATGTAAAAAAACAATATATAATTGTACAATATAATTTGGAAATTGTGAGGTTAAAGTCACATTTACAAGAAACTGTGAGTAATGTGAGATAAAAAGACATAGTTAACAGAAATAAAGTCATAACTGTAAGATAGAGGTGCAATTTTAAAAGTGAGACATCAGAATTCTAAACCTGTAAATATTTAGTTCTACATTTTGAGGTTCTAGGGTTCTAAGCAGTGGAAACATAGCCAGAGTACCGGTGTGAGACATTTGAGGGAACTAATTTATCACTATATTTTCTAGGTTGTAAATCTTGTACCCCAGATGTTCAATGATCAAATTATTATGTTCTATAACCATGTTTAAGGCTTGAATTGAGCTGAAAGAGAATCCCTCTCTCATGAACTTTGTTGTATTTGCATTGTATTGCTCAGAAATATTTCATGACAAATGCTTAGTGCATAAGGCAAATCTTGCAGGGACGAATGCCCACAAACCAGAACCTTACCAAAAATCTGTTCTAGGTGTAAGCTCACTGTGAATAAACAGAGTGCTGGTGCTACAAGACCATGTTGATGATCAACACAATATCCACCTGAACATATTCAACATCCAACATGTCTCAGTGGCACAGTATGGCTGTATTAGCATTTCACCAATCCCCACGCTATCGGAAAATTCCACCCTTGCCTATCGTGATTGGCCAGGATGCATGGACCAATAATGTTTCAGATTACCCTGTAGAACATTAAACTGAGCATTAGCGCGAAAGACTGCATAGTGCCCTCAAGTCCACTAGAAGGTAAAGAAGCTATGTAGTAAATGGGTGCTAACTTATATATGTACTGTATATAGTTATGGAACCTCTTGTACAATCTACTACTAAGAATTTCTAATTATTCTCATGGATTATATACCGAACTACAGATTATGATATTGTATGCATTTTTTTCTCTATTATTAATCACTCTAAGGAAACAATTAGAGCACTTATTAACACTAATTGATAACTTAGAGCAGAAATATCTGATACAAAAATATATCAACATACTTTTAATTGTGCAGTCTTATCAGTTAATAGTGGCTGGCGATCAATAATAACTTAAATATATATATGCCACCTAGACGTCATGACACTTTTCCACCTTTTCCAATTTGTCAAAGGCAAAGCAAACTCTATTTTCCAGTCTCAAAAAAAAAAAAAATAAATAAATAATAATAACCTGCTCCTGTTCCCTTGAATACATTAAGAGAAAGTTGGCTAATGGTGCAGTTGGCATTTTCAACTTATCACTACACTTGTCTACAACACTGCACTAGTAGAGGTGGACCGATATTGTAGCTTAAAAGGTCTGATCTACATTATAAATGCACATCTTAACGCTATAGATTAAATGTGTATACCTAACTACTCTGCTTTTGAACCTTCATTGGCAAAGCATTGCAGCATCTTGAATGCCTACTGAGAGTTGGAACTGGCCAAGGCACCCCATAACACTCATAATAGTTAGGGTTTCTCAAGAAAAGCACTCTAGCCTTTATCCTCTTTTAGTGCAGATTTGCTCTTAACTTAATTGCTACACTGTGCATGCAACTGTGCATGTCTTGCTTTGCACTGAGAGTACTGGCTCCCTTGCACAGGTGTTATGGTCGTGCTCACAATATCAAATATAATAAGAGGAAATCCTTTGAACTTGCTTCTATGGTCATCTGCTGACAAATAACAAGTACCTTTAGGTACAGCCTCCTATACCTTTGGATTTCCCTGACTCCTTTGTTTCTCCATGGAATGAGTGATCTGTTGGTGATTTGGTGGCTGGTCCACACTTTCCCGAGTGTTGAGAGGTCTGGTGTGGGGGGTCGAGAGCCAAGGGACTCTGCTGAGGTCTGAGGCCTGCTCAGAAGATCCTCCTCAGGGAACTCAAGCAAATCCAGGGCTCTCGTGTTCTCAAACCACCACCGGGAGCTTTCTCTTCACTTTTAAATGTCCCCTTGCTCAGTTATTCAGCAATTCAGTTCTCATCCACATCTTCAAGAGCTGATAAAACATTGCTGTGAAAAGCATTTGTTGGGATGCTTCTCCTCAACTGAGCTACTCTGAGCAGTGAGACATCTAGATACTATCAGAAATGAGCTATGAATGAACGTGGATGGCAGATGAACTGATAAATGAAATTGAGCGGTCACCTGGAGATAGAGAAAGATCTGGTAACCTCAATGTCAATGAAGCTGAGGTAAATCATAATGAGGCGAAGCCCAAAATAAATGTTAGTCAGAGGTTCATGGTAAAAAGAGAAATGGATTATAGGCCTTTTTGGTTGTCACTTCAGTTCATGGCTTTTATCGTACATGTCATTTTGCCCCGAAAAGACTCAGAAGCATTTTTTTTATCTCCTGATTTTGCTGATGTCATTCATCTTTGAGATTCAATCCCAAGATGCAAAACGTCAGAGCTGTGGGTGGGTCTGCAGTGCTTAAAGTGAAAGGTCAAAGATCAAGGGTCATTCGGCCCTCTTTCACTGATTGATGAACTGAGGACACATCCTTCAGGTTTCAAACAGGCACATTTTAGAGAAACTAAAAACATCAGCATATATCATTCTCAGGATGGATCACAACAATGACTGAATATGTACAATATCAGGTCACACTATGGTTCGAGTGGTTGACTTAAACGTAAAACAGATAAAAACATGGTCACATCCCCTGTTGAATACACACTAATCTTTTCTCTCCTTATTTTGTAAATTTTCACATAATTGGACTAACTTCAAATCCAAGTTCTAAAGAAACATTACAGCTCACTAAGGGTTTCCCTCCATTCCAAAAAACACAAAGCTCTACAAGATGTTCATGAATACTGTATCAATAGAACAGATGGAATGCACTAGGAACAAGAGTAAAGAAAGAACAACAATACTACCTGACCATGTCAATAAGGCTACTGAATGAATGAATGCACTCTTTTTTGTTTTTTTCTTAGTTTTCTTAAATTCCCAATGAATGAAGCATACCAGTGGTTTAATGTCTACTAATGAACTGCCTCTAGAACATGTTTAGGTGATACCCTCCAAAAAATAGAATTAAACCCTTAGCCCAAAACTGAAAGAAAGGAGAATCTGCAAAACAGTGAAGAGAGAAAATGAAACATACTGACTCTGGGCAGGATGCATTGGTTAAAACTCAAGATGGTCGTCCAGTGTAAACCATTGACCAGAGCTGAGAGGTCCGATATAGAGCACGCTTTAATCAAAACCAAAGAATGACACATAATTCCAAAAGAGGCTGCTGTACAGTGTAGAAACGGACATTTCCGTCAGTCTCTTCCATGTGGATGGAGAAAGCAGTGGATGGGGTCTGGGGGCCGCTCGGATGATGCCCCGAAATGCACAAGCCACTTCTGATTTCATGAGCTGCAGTTGGGACAGGTTGATTACAGTATCGATAAAAAGCCAATGAGACGTTCTTTTTCTCTTGCGATCTTTTCTTTTGGAAAAAATATCATGCAGTCTTTAGTTCCATACCCTCGAACAGGGGACTAATGTATGTTACTCGTTGTTTGTTTCAGAAGGAAAAGAATTCAAATACTTGAAAGGTTTCTTTTGTATTATTCTTAAACATTCAAGTTATTCTATATAATACGTATCTCTTTTTTAATGGTTTTTTTTACAGCAGAAAAGTCCTTTAGTTTTACACACGCATGTGTATATAGAAATAGAATATATAGAAATATGCATATACATATGTATCAACTTCATATATGTGTACACATATTTTCCAATTGTATCAAAGCCAATTCAATGTGCTCTCAAAATATGGCCCATGTTTCCTAGGGGAACACGTATCAATTCACGTAATACAACCAATAGATAAGGTTGAAGAATCCAAAAGTGATAGGAAAAATGACCCGGGACCACTTGTCAATGGTGCTAACATCCGCCAAGTTGGGGATTTTGAGCTTCAGCTTGGACGAGCGCCTTCTTAGCCGGCAGTTGGCACGACTGCGCATGGCACTGCGGTCCAATGAGTGGTGGCTGAACCCGTCCCGCGAAGCCATGGGCTTGCGAAACTGCACTCCGGAGCTGTCAAAGGACATGACGGAGTTCCGTGAGTCACTGACGCTGCTGCCAACGTCGGACGGCATCACCTCATTGTTCATCTCCAAAGTGGTGAGAAGAATGTTTCCGTAAGCGTCCACCTTAAAACAACAAAAGAGAGAAGGCTGGTCATGAGCGGCCATAGGAAAGCGACGGTCCTAAACTGTCTCAAACAGGGTTCAACCTTTCATGCGAATGCAACGATGATGTGATGTCACAGTTATAACAAACTTTACTTGGGAAGATAAAACTTTACAAGAATCGTTCAGGTATGCATTTCCAAAAACCATAGTTGCTAACCTGTTAGCAACTTAGTTGGTTGGCAATGGGAAATTGCATTGCAACCAACAAAGTTGCTAACTTAGTTAGCAACTATGGCTTTGGGAAACGCACCCCAGAATGAGATGGCCACCACACACACTCACAGTAGTTAATGAAAATATTTCATCAACGAGTCTACATTTCAACTGATATGATTTCTAAATGCATGTACCCCAACTTTTCTTTGTTCCTCGAGATACAGATTTCTTCGTTGTGTATATGACCTGAGGGTGTTGCTTTGAAACGGCGCTGAAATGGAGTCCTTGCAATGTGAAAGAAAAAATGAAGAGAACATTAAAACGCCCGTATTAACTGACAATCAAGCAACAATTTTCAAAGAATACAAAAGTGCATACATGTGAGGGTGAATAAGAAAGAGCTTGCATAAAAGACACAGACACAAATGCTTTAATTCAGTCAAGCTCTCATTAGTCTGGTTTAGTCACTAAGCTTAGTTGTTGTAAGTATGAAAATGGCTGACATATTTTGAGAAGGGTAAAATGAATCGGTCTATCTCTACGGTACTCGAATTGAAAGAGAAGCCTGTGGCAATAAAGCAGACTAAATATAAAGCTGACAATGTAATATGTAATTTTCTGAGTGAGAGGAACTTCTTTTAATAATGAAATGCAGCTTCAATCAAATGAAATACGTCACTGATTAAGTAAAGTGATGGTTAAAGGGCTACTGAATGTTCGTTTTTAGCGGTGATGTGATTCATTCAGGCGATAGTTATTTTGATGAGTGAAGTTGTTCTGCTTACAAACTAAGTTCGTATGGATTAGTTTAGACATGCATGAATATTGTCAACGCTTATTAAATTAATTTAAATTAGCTTTTAATAAGCACAGAAATGAACTCTGCAACCGTTATTAATGGTTTACAAGAGACTTTGCGTACCTGTTCCCTCAGACGCTTCTCTTCATAGCGGGGACGCTCGTTGTTGGCTTTGTTTAGCCTTTCGTTGATCTTTTTCTGCTGCTGGGGTCCCCTTCCAAAGAACACATAGTTTACAAAGGCATATTCGAGCAGGGCCAGGAAAACAAAGACGAAGCAGCCCATGAGGTAGACATCGATGGCTTTCACATAGGGGATCTTTGGGAGGGTCTCCCGCAGGTGGGTGTTGATGGTTGTCATTGTGAGCACCGTAGTTACACCTGCAAGAAAGCCACATGAATGAACCATGTCTTGTTCACACGACTTGTGTCAGGGCATTCATGGACCACTTAACAGGGATGTCATGTCCCTACTTTATGCCCAAGGTGCAATAAAATATACCCAAAGAAAAGAAAAAAGTTAAATAAGACTGAACTGAACTAACTCTTTTTTGGGTAACAACTATGTACTTACATCAAAACATACTTATTGTGATCATATGGAATTGCAAACACTATTTCTGCTATTGAGGTGGGATACAGGTAAGGTTAGGGACAGGTTTGGTGGTATGGGTAGGTTTCATGCTTGGTTAAGGTGTAAGGGATGTGTCAACAGTTTTTTATTTTTTAAACAAACTAAAGATGTAACAATTTCAGTGCTAAAAAAGAGCAACATTCTGGAAATATACTAAAACATACATTGTTTCACAAAGCTTTATGTCCTGGAATGCTTTGGGCTGGTTTGCACAGCACTGTACTTGTGTAAAAAAAAAAAAAAATATATATATATATATAATAAAAAAACAATTATCAAGCTAAGCTAAGCAATTGTCACTGAGATGAATACAGTAGGAATGCTAAGGAGCTATTTTAGACATACTTGATCAACATAAACATTGAATTAGTCTTATTTTAATTTTGTACCTACATCACCCACATAATTATACATAATGCAAATCTTCCAGTGGCAGATGGAGTCAAAGTTGAAACCACTTGAAACCACTAGTTTATTGCATTGAGAAGCACTCATGTAGGTCATGTGAAAAGGCTTCAAATACTTAAATTGACAAAACGTAAAGAATGTAAGAGTATCTGAACACTCAAAATGATTGATATTGTTTTATACAGGGGGAAAAATCACTTCCTGTTGAACAAAATGTTAAAGGTTACCCAGGGCCACACGAGCAGCAGAAGCATCGTAGTTAATCCAGAAGGAGACCCAGGACAAGATTGTGATCAGGATGGAGGGCATGTAAGTTTGCAGGATAAAGTAGCCTATGTTTCTCTTGATGCGGAAACTCAACGACAGCCGAGGGTATGAACCTGGGGAGACACAAACACATAGCAGAAGCCAAAAAAAGAGAGATGTCAACATGTAAGTGGAAGCACAAAAGAGCAAGCACAGGAAAAACAGATCTACAATTTGCAATTGTCAAAGTCTGCACTTTGACAACGGATAGTCATTTTCCCATTTGTTCAGATGGAGTATTTAATTTCCCCAAAGCACTGGATTCCTTCCCAGGGACTAGTTCCATTCCAATTAAACGTGGCAGAAAGTCGCAAACATGGCAGATTTTTCTGAAACCCCCTTCTCAGCAGGCAGCGTCTATGTCCCTCTGAGAATTGTCACAAAAGCCTGCAGTGCCTTTTATTTATTTATTTTTTTTTCAATTTAGCTCTTTAATACAGGGAATTCGAGAGAAAAAATACGATTATGTAACTGAAGAGCATGTCCCGTTTATGTGTAAAATCTGGTGTGCGGTTTAAAACAACTGTAAACAGCATGTCTCAAGAAGCCTTTCCAAGATTGTCCTCCAAATGCCTGCTTTAAAATGATGCCGCTAAATTTAAGGTGTTGTATGAATAATTGACTCATTCGATGTACTGATTATTCAAATTGCTATGGCTATTTATTAACGTTAAAGGATTGTTACCGTTAATTCCCTGTGGTTCCAGTCTCCCTGCACTTGGGCTGAAGTGAAAACATTTTGGATAAGGATGCAATAGAACAAATTCCATTGGAAGCTTAGCAGCAATGTTATCCAAGAGAAAGGGAATAACTTGATCAGGCTGTAATTTAAATATCATTTGAAAATGAACAGTACCTGATGCCTAAGCTTGCATAAAAATGATTAATCAACTGCAGCAGTTTTTTTATTATTATTATTATTAGTCACTCTTGTTGGACACTTGCCCATAAATTTAATAGTATATACATATGAGTAAGAACACTTTAGACGAGCAATGCCAAGGGCAATGGTTAAGTTCACACCCACACACACACACACACACACTGAAAACACAAACTGATCCGTTGAATGCAATGTAAGCTGCATACCTGTAGTAAACCTCACTTCTCTGGACACAAGACGTAGCTCCACAATGGAGAACTGAGGCAATTCCAGTTTGTCCACACCTGTCACGGCGTTGTCCCCTCCTTGCCAGAAGAATACAATATCATCTGTGGTATACCCATCTGCAGAGATTGTAGACAGAACAATAAATGTTTAATAATGTATGTGTCTTATACAACCATAGCACTAGACAATGACAGTTTTACATCTAGCAAACAGATTTCAGTGATGATTTCTAAAATGAAAAATGAACTACATGGCACAAACTACCGGAAGGCACAGAACAAATTAATTTATTTCCTTCATCAATGGTGACAAAAATGTGATTTGTGTTTTAGTGAGGTGTAAATTGGCCTGCATTATGTGTCGTTATCAGCACTGATAATTGCACAAATAAATGGTTCTGCTGTGTGCCATCTAGTTGTTCGCTCTGTTCAGTTTCATCACACATTTTCGAGTGTTTAATGTGCTTTCTGTATGACAAGCTGTGTCACAATGAGAAGGAGAAAATGGCAAGAGGTATGCAAATGAAGTGTTTTGAAATAAAAACAAAATACTGTAAAATAAATATTAATAATATTTCTCTGTATCTGCTTTTCCAACCATTAATATATACTATAATGCTGCAGCTTGGTGTGACTCAGTGAAAAGAATACAAATTGAGAAAAAAGTTTGTAAAACAGCTTTACCCAAATTATGTAATTCAGACTGAAATTTATATGTGCAAAATTTAGGCATTGAATGAACCAATTCGCATTAGAATGGCTTTATGAATGGTATACACAATGAGTCAGACAAAATTTAATGGTTTTGTGAATAATTTACACAAAAATAGGTCATTTATGTGAGAATGGTGTTTTGAAAAATGTATGTAACAAATGAGACGTAAGAAAAAAATTAATGATGGGTTTACGCAACTAATGCAACAATTTACATAAGAACGTTTTTACAAGCATTTTTTACATTAATGAACCCTTTCTGCACTGACTGTGATTTATCAGTGGTTTACAAAGAAACATTTTCTGGTGTTTCATGCATTTATTGGAATAGCAAACATTAGTTTCAAAAGTAAGGAAATGTTGATGCTACCAAATCTGAAAAATCTCATGCCTCAGCAGGCAGTAACATCTGACCCATTGATCTGCTGTAAGCATAAAACAAAGTGCATGGTGTAATCATTCGAAACACAAATCTAGCTATTTGACTGGGCTTCTCTGATGTACCCGTGATAGACAGGGCACACCATTCTGGTACGACTGACTGATCGATAGAGCAGGGCATCTCATTGATAAACCTGCAAACACATTCAATCTTACCTACGTCTGTCAATTGTGCCATGAGCCCTCAGTGTCAAACCCCTACAAGAACATTTATCACTCCTGACACCCAAAGACAGAGCGGGCAGGACTGCAGATATGGGTGATTGCTCTAAATGGGCTTAATGATTACGTTTGCTTACATTAGGTATCTGTGGAGTGGGACAGAGATAAGAAGTAAAAGTGAAATTGATGAGCTGGATGAGTTCAAACTGCTGTTGTGCACGGTCACGGTTTCTTCAAGGTGATGTGGTTAGATCCTGAGTCAGACTTGGCGTTTGTGCAGTGTAGGTTGTGAAGATGACTGATGGAAATTAGATTAGACGTCAGTGATGGGGATTCTGATTCATTTCCTCATATTTGTTCTTTTGAATGATCTAATTCAAACAAAAAATCTGTCCTTTGACATCATTGCATGGCATCTGATTTCCTAGTTTGGCATATTATGCCCTCAAAAACATTCTCAACAGATACTGAAGCTCACTGGACATGATGACGACTAAGTCTTTTCACAGCTAGACAGTTCCAGTTTGTAGAAACTTGCATAATTATTTGTTTCATTCGTTGTCTATTTGCTTGAGATGTAATTTTTTAGTACTTAATTTTTGGAATTTGATTACATAATCCAGATTACATGTAATCAGTTACTACATAACACTGGGTAGGAGATGCTATTATCTTCTGAAAGAGTCAAAGAAGAAGCAGAAACAAGCACTCGCATATGTCGCATTATGTTCTCTACGGATTCAGTGTGCTAGTATTACATCTCAAACATATCCAGTATGTGTATGTGCATTCACATTTCCTTTCACTTACAACTCTCAATCTCCAGGGTACAGTTCTGTTCATCGAGGGGGTACCGTCTCAGGTCCATCATGCACGCTGCTGTGGTGGTTATTCTGGAAAGAATAGAAAGAATAGAAAAGGACAGCAAGAAAAACAAGGAATGGATAGAAAGAGAGAGAGAGAGAGAGAGAGAGAGAGACAGAGAACGAGAGACACTGTTACCTTGGTAACCTTTAGGAAATCATAGCTTAGCCTTGATTCATCATGTGAATATCTGAGTCATGAGTAATGCTTGAAATCTATTCTCTTATTCTAAGAAAAAAAAATAGGAAAATGAAATTATTGGTAAGCAAATGGTGCTTGAAGAATCTGTGTATCATTCATTCTTTTTTTCATTTAATATTGAAAGTAAAAAAATAAAAATTAAAACGTCTCCTTTGTCAAATGTCACTTCGGCTTAAATTTTCACTTTTTGTTTAGGGGTAGAAAAAAATGAATAAACATTTCTACATGCGGATGGGAATTAAACGCCCCTTTTTGCTGATTGGTCAGCTAAAGATCAAACAGCGCAGTCATCAGTTTTTCCGCAGTTTCACCAAAGAGTAAAGAAGACCTTAGGTTTCATGCGGCAAAATAATTGTCCTCCGCTGCTGCAGTTGTACGGGTTGCACTTTATTTTACAGTACGTGTACTAACATGTACTTATAGTGTACTTACAGTGTATTTATCTAAGAAAGTTCTGGTAATACAAGGTAACTACATGGGGTAGGGTTATGTTTAGGGGTAGGTTCAGGGTTAGTACCTAGTTATTACATAGTTATTGTAATTACTATAATAAGTACATAGTATGTACATGAGGAACAGGACTGTAAAATAAAGTGCTACCGTTGTACGGATTCTTAAAGCATTTATTGCAACTACATTTCATCTTTTTTCATCAAACAAACAGACTAATGAATAGCTAACATAATAGCTAGCATAATGACATGATAAAAGAATAATATATGCACGATGTTATTCATCTTATTCTAAAATGTAAACTGTTAGAATATTCCTCTTGGTTCATAAGAAATTTGTAATTACTATTATTGTAGTAAATATAAGCTTTGTGAAAATACAAATACAAAGATTAGTAATAGTTACAGTTACTGTGTTTATCACTGTGCAACATCTACTGAAGAGAGGCTAATTACTAACCTTAGTTTACATGGCATTTATAGGGAAATACTCCATTTAGCAGATGGAGGCCAAATGTGAATGTAAAATATTTATGACAAGTAATGTGTTCATCTCTCCTTTATGCAACATACTGTATACATTTAGAAAAATAGTTTAATAATAATGGACACTTTCGAATTAAAATATCCAGTGACTGGCGCTAAAATGCATCCAGTCTTATGTGCAAAAGGTGAACTTGAATCTGGAAATGCTTTATCATGTTGGTTGTACTGCATATTGCCACAGTTTGTAAATGAGATATCCAGTGAGCGGTGCTAAAATGTTAAAGTTCTCTTGAGTGTATAAATAATGTATCACCTACACTGAACTCAGTTGAGCTCCACTCAGTGAGGTCATAAGCAGCATTATGAAACAGATTTATCAGAAGATCACTTAGCTTCTTTTCAATTAATTGGCCAAACAATTTTCAAAATGGTTCATTAAACTGGTCTGATTAAAAATCTGTTTATTATTTTAAGTGCATGCAAATCAATGCTTAATTTGAGTAATATTCCTCTCCACTGTCATAGCTTTCAATTCACAAAATTTCATGTGCATATTTAAAGTTGACACATTGTAATCAATCATGACACATAACAAGGACACTGACATCTAACCTGGCATGACATAAGAGTATGGTCAGCAAATTATGAAAATGTACTATTTAAGGTGTATTATTCTTTATTTTTCCATAACTTCACCTGTTAGCTATAATGTTGCAACCGGAAAATTGTTATTATATTATATTATATTATATTATATTATATTATATTATATTATATTATATTATATTATATTATATTATATTATATTATATTAATTATATTATATTATATTATATTATATTATATTATATTATATTATATTATATTATATTATATTATCCTGCTTAATCTGTCTACACAAAAAACACTGAGAACTGAGTACACTAAATTCAGAGCACATCGTCAACAAAAATGCAAGAACTGGCCAGATTTTAACAGCTATGCAGAACATTTTGACAGTGTTTCAAAACATAGAGCTCATTTTTCAACACTTTGCACAGAGACTACTGGGTGCCTTGAGACAAAACGCAAGTTAGTTAGCAGTCACTGCTCAGAAATGCATCTCTCAGCACCTCTCAGCATTTGAAGTAATCGTTCGCACAAAAATGGAACATCTGTCATTATTTAGTCATGTCCTTCCAAAATGTGTGTTATTTCTTCTGTTGATCACAAAACGAATGTGTTTTGCAGCTCCTTCTCATATAACAACCATGAGTGTCAAGGTTCATACAATAATGAGTGAATGTATGAATGAATGAATGATCGAAAGAACGAATGAACAACTACAACAACAATAATAATAATAATAAATTATTTTGGAGTTACAAGAAAATACAGATGTTCTACTTCAAAATTTCATGCATTCAGTGTGATACTAGCCACTTCTTTGTAATCATCTGTGAAATTTACTAGCTATTTTTGAGAATTGTTTCTGCATTTTTTTTCTTTTGTGCAGATGAGATGTGTATTGTATTTACACATCTCTTACTTATGTGTAATATTCTTAATTTTTCTCAGCGTTAAAAATCATTTTGGTGCAAATTTAAAAATGCATTTATATTCATTCCTCATATGCAGTATACCCATATCACGTTTAATCATTGCCATGAGAGTATTATTCTCCTCTGACCTCATTCCTCTAGTCTGACTTCATGCTGGGTTTGGGAATGATTGGATCCACGTACTCAGTGCTGACTCACAGTTCTCTCCGGGGAACTTCTAGCTGGTCAAATCTGATGCTGACAGACATGTGTATGTTAGTGAACAGCTCTAATGTATGGAGTATTGTGATGGACAATAACGATCATTCCAGACTGTAGTCCATAAAGTGACAATATTTTTCAGATCTTGAAACTATATTAAGGAAAATATAAAAAGGATAATTATAATTTACACAGGGAACACTGTGTAAAGAAACAAGTGCATTCCATGACAAAGACTTCATTAGTATTTTGCATATATATTTAAATAATTTGATTACATGCTTATCCATTTCATTGTATAGCGAGAGCCAGATGCTCTTCTTATTGGCTATGATTTGTGATAGATTTTTTCTAATTCACTATAATCTTGTCACATTGCATGTAGAAGTCTTTCCCCACAGCTCATATGTGAAGCTTTCCTTGTGTTAAGCCTCCAAAATAAATATAATAAGAGCGAAATCATGATGCCTCTACGCATTTTTGTGACAGCTGTCATTTTGCTGAAAGATGGAGACTGACTCATCTCCTCTATGATGTTGCGAGTAACAAATGACCTACTCTGTCTGTCACTTATATACAAGACAAATGGATAAAAAATCACACTGCGATAAGGAAGCAAAAATACTGCACTGTATATTTTAGAATAGATTGGTTTTCTAAATTTAATTGACAAAAAAGTAAATTTTGACCCCTGCCATTATGTAATCAAAATACACAAAGGTAACTGTATTCTGTTGTGAACATTTCAGTTAAATAGAATGATAGAATTTGAGCAGCAAACATACAGGAAAGGAATTCAAATAAAATGAAAATGATAACTGTAAATGTAGTTTCAAACATTTATTAAAAACACAAATATAAGTTCTTGCTTTTACTGCATAAAATGTGTGCCATTTAAAATAGTATTATTATTATTATTATAGATAATAATATAAAGATATAGCATATGATATTGAGGTAATCCAGAAGTAGTCATAGTGCATTACTTTAAATTCAGTAATATTTGCATTACATTACCCTAAAGCAAGTTATTAGTAATTGATACAGCAAACCATTTATAAAATAAAACTCTAATTTCTTGTAGTGTTATACAGTATATAACCTCGACAGACAATCACAGGAAACATGGCGACAGCAAACGGAGTATGGGTGTAACATAGTAATATAGATAACACTGCCGTCTGTGCATTTCACTGTGAGCGTCCTATAATTAACACGCAGGGTTGCATTTGTTTTTATCTTCAAAACCTTTCAAATCGCAACCTCTGTGTGTGGCTAAGGAGCAAACAACATCTGTAAAAGCACTTTATTTATATATAACATACTTTATGCAATAACAGCTGCTTGCTTGTGTTTTTCATCTGTTTTCATGTCACTTATATTTCATGCTTTCTTGGAAATGTGTTGTAAACAGTCAGTTACCTTAGATGCTCAGTGAAAACAATCTATAAAAAAAGCTTTTTCCTCCAAATCCCCATAAAGCACAAACCACCTCGTATTTACACGTCCTGTGCATCTGTGTGTCATATGGAGGATGCTTTGCATACGTACTGTAGCTGTACTAAAGCTGACTAAGGCACATTAATTTGAAATCTCTTTTTAGACACAGCAGGGCGTGATATGATAATTAAACATTAACAACAGTCCTGACTCATGAATAATTTACAGCCAGCAAAGACCCATCTTAAGACGTTATTAAGAGTGGACGTATCGATGCTGCAAACATCCAAGCTCTAGTTCCCCTTACATTTAAATTCTCTACAGTGGTGCAGGTTTGAGAGACCCTCAGGGGAAAAAAGCAACTGACCTATGGCCTTGCTGCGATTCCTCGATTCCACCTGTGCCAGAGCCTCTTGGAAGAGGAAACAGTTTGTCATCTTTCATTATTGATAGTTTGATTGAGTGGGGCACCCAGAGCGGTTCTGGGTTAATGCATAGCAGAGTGAGGAGGGAGAGTGGTTTGTTTGTATTCTTGTGCCTCTGTTTGTCCAAAGAAGGATGCCATTTGAGACAACAGTTCTTAGATGTTCCATCTTATGTGGAACCATTTAGAGTTGGGTTCTAATGGTTGACTGTTAGTTCTATATATTAAGTTGGTATAAGAATGTGACAAAATTTTACATGTCTAAACTGAATATGAGCAGCATGATATGAATCAAAAGCAAAGAGAACCCATTATAATCAGTATTGCTGTCTACACTGGATGTGGCACAGTGTGGCCTATATTGTTACCCTATATAATGACAGTTGAATAAGTGTTGAATTAGCAGGGCTCTGATACAACCAATGCTCATTGGAAATATGTTCTTGTGGCGATGCTTCTGCAATACTGATATTACGTTCAGGCACGTACTGTATTGCAGCATATTTTATTAGGTTGCTTCAGGTACATATAAATATCTGGCGAGTGTTGCTAAATGGTGTTGTGTTGGAAAATAACAAAGCCCCTACAAAAAACCTAACCCTTAACTACACAATAGTGTTAACGAAAGCAAAAGTAATATAAAAATGCATTCACTGAGGCAACCATGCTATTTTAACTTCCTTATACACTGGTTTGAGCTGTTTTGTCGAATTGTAGTTTCACTGGATAAGATCCATATTTTTTTGAGAATAAGAACCACCTCGATGTAGACGTTTGTCTAAAAGGAGACGAACAGTTCAAACAAAGAAGTTCGAATCAGAGTTGAACTCAAAAAAGGCAAATCATCATCATCTGATCACACTTTCCACCCAATATCATTAGCACCTTCATTTTCAACACGCTTTGTCAGTGCTGTGAACTATTAACAGATATCTTTCACACACCCCAAATAGAAGCTTTCCCACAGATAACCTGCCCTGTAACTGTGCTAGCAGGTGTGACATGAAGTTTTACAAATAATTAAAGTTAAACAATAAACTTTGATACTGATATGAACAATTAATTCAAGAATGATGTTGCATAAAATGGTTGCAGGCTAGATACAAACAGTAAGCTTTATAGTTTTATCAGTTTATTAAAATCATCTTAAAGTCTGTGTCAACCAGAAGTTGCAACCAAATTGTGACGTATTAGAATGTTGAATTAGGAAAACTAGAGGGAGGGTATGATTTTAGCACACATTCTCGATATCTCTAGCTCACTGCAGACTGACACTTGAGGACGTCAATCTGAAGGAAGGAATAGCATTTCTGAGGGAAAGCAAATTTTCTGATTTTGACTATGGTTACGAAGACAATAACTTTTTTTCTGTGGATTAATTGTGCACCACAAGACTAGTACTGTGCACTAACAAAGTTAATAGGGGCAGTTTGGATTTCGTGCAGACTTTAAGAAAGTGATGCAATGGCATTTACCTCAGTCCGTAAAGAACAGTGCCATCTGGATGGAGCCGAATCATTCGGTTCTTCACCGTCACACCATGCAGGAAAGACTTCTTGTCATTCAGGAAGTAGGTATCTGGGAGCCACAACTGATCAGCCACACGGTTGTCCAAGGTGAGGTTCAAAGCCATCTCAGCATAGGCCAACCGTTTGTCCCTCCAGCTTTGTTGGAAATACATGGTGATGGTATAGTCCTGCAAAGAGCATTGAGGTGTGATGCAAGTCTTTATTTTGTACAGTTATTTCCAATGGCACATAACTTCAGGTGGCAAAAGTAACACTTGGGGCCCTATTTTAACGATCTAAATGCAAAGTGTAAAGCGCACGGCGCAGGTGCACTCAGGGTGTGTCCAAATCGGGTCTAAATGGGTTGTCCCTATTCTCTTAATGAGTAATGGGTGTTTTTTGGCCGTAACGTGCAAGTAACCAATCAGAGTCTCATCTTCCATTCCATTTAAGAGCCAGTTACGATCGTGCCATGACGGATTTGCTATTTACACGGTGGAATTTGGCAAACGCAAAGACAGAACGCATCTCCGAGATGAAATGGAGATTGCCTAATTCTTATACATGCGATGACTATCCATTATGACATGTAGGCATTTATATATAATTTAATTAGCCTACAAAACAATCTTATGCACTGCAATCCTTTAATTTTTTATATTTGGCATGTTTGTGTGCTGCTGTGCGTCCCTTTGTTTAATAAGCAAGCGTGTACGCTCTTTAAATAACAAAGAAAAAACATTGCACCAGACTTTAGACCAGGTTTGAGTTGGTCTATTTTCAGCTCCTTAAAATAGCACTATATAATATATGCACCTTTTAATTCATAATCATCACCCTTTATCGAGTGTTATGTTTCAAATGAAAAACATTCTGTCTGGTTTGAAAGAAAATGCTGGAGGAAAAACTCATTATAGAGAATAAATAAGCAGCCAAATATAATGTTTTGATGGGATTAGGTCCATCTGAGCAGTGACTTTTGGATGTAGGGCAAACAGGATTGGCTAAGGACACTCTTAAGATCCACTGAGATGCTTTAACGATAACTGTGAACTGCATTTTAATGATAATACATTCTGTATAGGCACTAGCCTAATGTAATAAGCTTACATTTAATTGTGCTGAGTGATTTAAGGAAATGGTCAGCAAAGATGTACAGTAAAGTGCTTGATTCACTCAGTGAGGGCCTTGTTTACAAACTGTAGATTTTAGCCAATTTCATATTTTCTGTGCAATTGATGAATGGAAAACAAATAAACATCATAACCAAATACAACCTTTAAATCTTAGTTTACTGTAATTGCTTGTCAGTACATTTGACAGCACACCCAAATTTCAAAGACAATACAGGTAATTAAGAAATTACAGATGTATTTAAAGTTAGCATGAAATGGAAGTTCACCCAGTCTATTTTCTAAATGCACTTTTTTTTTCTTTGTCTATGATCCATTACACTCGGATGTATGGCACACAATGGAAGAAAATATCTGTCACTTTACTTTCATCAGTTTTCTTTTCTTTTTTTCAGTTTTTCTTTGCCTCTTTTATGTAGCACAGCACCTTTCTCTACATTTTTTTAATGTCCAGGGAAAGGAAAGTCAAACAAAACATCCGCCAGAAGAAACTTGTTTGTACAGTATCTTCAAAAGACCACAGTACAAAGAAATTCCAGCAGTATCTTCATGATGGATAAATCAAAGAGACATACTTGTTCTTGAAGAGAAGGGGGGAAAGTGACGGAAAACAACTTCATACATACGAGTGAATACTTCAAAAAAATGTAAACTGACTGGAACTGGAAGGAAACTCTACAGTGGCCATGAATGGAGGGATTGCAGCTGGAATTTTCTAACAGCTTTGCTAAACCTTACGAAATAGTTCCTGAAACTAGTATTTATTTTTTTTTTTTATTATTATTTTATCAAACGATCAAAAAATGTTAATAGTCAACCTCAGAAGGCCAAATTAAATATGCAGAATATTACATTATTTTCTAATAAGCTTTGCAATTTTATAAAACCGTAAGGTATAAATCTGCCTCTGCCAAAGAAGACGATCCACAATTATTAATTAAGACTCACAGACGAGGACATACTGTACAAAACATCATGAATAACAGTTTATGTAAATGTGTTTATTTGATCCACGTGCTTATACAGTTTGAAACACACCAAGGAAGGCCAAAATGTTTATTTTGAATATCTATATTCTATAAAATTAAATAACTTGAATAAATTTAAATAAACAACTTTCTACAGTTTTCTAGGAATAAACATTAATTAACAATCAAAATTAATCAGAATTTTGAAAAATGTCAATTTAGCCCAAACTAGGACTCAGTATGTGGTAATTTTATAATTCATGATAAATAATCACAAAATGTTTATAATCGTAATTGAACCATTAATAAACCACTGTTTGGACCGTTATGTCTGTACATTCTTAAAGCATTTGTGAAGTTAGTGTGCTGTCCCTTCAATGTCCCGGAGCGATTTCATGCAAAGTTTAATCTAGAACAATCTCACTGTCACCGGATTTTAATTGAATTTCACTTGGAGTTTGATAATGCTGTGACCAGAGCTAATTAACACACCTGCAGTTTAATGCAAGCATCACATGAAGGAGACGGCTTGCGGCATAAACACTGTCTAAACCTGATGACGGGTTTACAACAATTCACTCTACAGCAGTGATACTCACAGTAACTAGTCAGATTAAGAGCATCAACTATTTTCTAGTTTGGGGTTTTAAACTAGGAAATACTACGTTCAGTTCATGAGTCAGAGTTACTGCACTTGTAAAATGTGTGCACATGAATGCTACCATAATATTCTCATTACCAGTGGAGATTTTCATTGAGCTGCAAACTTCCAAATTAGGGTATATACAATTTATTTTGAATGTATTTTAAATACTATACTATTTTTGGAAGACTCACAAGTTTACAATGGACTATGGATGTATATTTCTTTGCAGTTAACCCTTAGTGTCACTGTTCTGGCCTGTCACTAGTGAATAGTTTGGGCCAATCAGCAATGTCACAACATCGTTTAAAAATTCATTTTAGTGTACTTTTGCTAAAAAAAAAAAACTGAAAAAAAAACTACCTGTCTGAAGTGAAATACATACAGTATATATTGCCTAATGTCTGTTTAATTCTGCCTGAAATCACTCTAACGCACATCACAGTGTAATTACAACTTCTAGGAACTTCCCTGGAACACTTAAACGCACATATATTTAACCAGCAGCCAATTTTCTACTCCATTTTGATTGCCTCATCAACCTTTTTCTCAGAGGCAAAACTGGACAGCGAGAAATGTCAGAGCTGTAAAAATGAACTTTCCCCATATATAATCTTCAAAGTACATCTTTGAAAGAAGCGTTTAGTTATGATTTTTTTCCGTGAAGGAAAAAAATAAAAGGGAAATTTGTTTCCTAAAAATGAGGAGCTAATGCATTCTGAGCACAGTGTCTTCTGTTCACACATCTGCTCGGCTGGGTTTATTTTAGTCGGGTGAAGACTGCTGCCTGCGATGCTTGATGATGAGGACACGGCATGCTTTAGGGGCTTCTGGGAACTGAAGTCCCCACAAGTGCCATAAGTTCAGCCATCTAATTGACACAGAGGGTCGCACCCAAGCCCACTTGACAGGTTGACATGACCTCTGATTTTCCTCCTAATCATCTCTTAATCACAGAAGCAAAATGCTCTGTATGATGAGCAATTTACATCTTTCCATGTTTCCAGTCACAATTTATATACTGTATATAAAGAATTTCCTCATTACTGCTGTCTCCAGTCTTTTCTCAAAGTGTAATAATAAAAATAATAAATAATAATGTGTGGTGTCATTATTTAATTTAATTTAATTTAATTTAATTTAATTTAATTTAATTTAATTTAATTTAATTTAATTTAATTTAATTTAATTTAATTTAATTGGAAGTGTTTTTATGCTTACCCCTAACCCCCCCCAAACTAATCAAAAACAGGTTTTAATGAATCAAAAACCATGATTATTGATTAGACCAATATAAAAAATTAAAAAGGTGTATTAAATCGTATCATGGTTAAGACCCGAAATAGAGTTTAAAAAAAGAGATCTGCAGGGAAAAGAGCTCTAGTTAGGACCAAGCAATCAAACTAATATGGAAGCAGCTTTATTTTTCTGCCGTTCTTTGAAAATTTCCCAATAAGAAATCTAATCTAGGATCATGTTTCCTGCTGTCAACCCCTTATTATCCCACAGTAACCTGAGGAAAACCGATCCAGGTGCAGCACTTCCTCTCTGGGGTACTTTATGGATTCAGGCCACAGTCATTGAAGCCGAGGTGCTAATAAAACCAAAGTCCCTGACTCTGCATGAAGAAATGATGAATGCAGTAAGTCTGCATGGGGTCTCCATGGTAAGTATGTATAGAGACTTGTCAGCACAAATTTAGACGACTGCTCTTTAAGTAAACTGCTTTTTAAGGGCTCCAGGGTGGTGTTTAACTTGAGGTGATGGTCCCGAGCCAAAAGGTCTACTGATGCTACATAATTGGTCATGACTGCAGTTATACATATGCATACTGATCATTTTCATACGTAACACCTTGAAGACTCAGTAGGACAGATTATTAACATATTGTATGTTTATAAAGAAACACAGCTACGTTATTCAGTAAATGGCTAATTTATACTCAAAAAAGTCTGTATAAATACGTCCCAGTGTACTGTATTAAATTTTTAAATTTTTAATTGCACATTGCATTGTATAGTTTAAAAGTTGAAGGAAATGTCTGAATATTTCCTGCAATTTTTTGTAAGGACATTAGTTGTTTTTCTTATAGTGTAGAACAATAATTGAACACATTAAATCAAATAATATGTTGATATATTTTACAGAGCTATTCATGAAGTTACAACAGTCTAACAACAATCAACCACAACAGTATTCACAATGAATAATGCCAAATTAATGTTACTAACCATGTTGACTTCTGAAATGGAGTCAATACTGGCAATATTTATACTCATTCCCACAATGACTGGAGGACCTAAAGAAAAGAAAAACAAAGAGAGAGAAAAGTTTAGGCAATTACAACATCATTGCATTGTGGCAACATCATAAGAAGTGTATCTACAATGAGTAACAAAACAAGAATCTAAACAGAAAAGTGGAGACCTTTTCACAGACACAAGAAAGCCAAATACACATCAACTTGTGGATATCTACTGTATTTCATTTGGTACTAAGTGCTTCCAAAAGACACTTAAGAGGTAAACTTTCCAGTGATTATTTCCTTCTGTTCTCATTGTATCGACCCAGAACATGTTTCCGAACATTCTTCATTCTGAGCTCTTACTCTAGAAGTTTTATAAATCTCACTAATCAGAATATTGCTTGCCAAAAAATAAGGAAAAAGCTTTCCAGTTATTTGTGCTATATGCATCAGACGGTCAGTGAACAGCTGTGGGTGTGCGGTCTGAGACTGAGATTATTATGAGACAAACAATCTTGTAAACATTGGCGGAGTTTGACTTTTTTGTGGGTGCAAGTGAGAACGCCTGTGTTACAAAAGGCTCCACAAAAATAGAATAAAGCATAGACCACAAAGCTACAAAGAAAAAATGCATGACAATGTGCCAGAATTAGTCATGACATTCATTATTTAGACAAAGCGTTTACCTCAAATAGTAGGCATCTTTCCATTACCCTTCAAAATTACGCAAATTGAACTTGCCAATTGAAAATACACCTATTGGAAACACAAAAACTCCCAAATGAGTTCACATTTATGAGGTGGTTTTTCAGGCCATGCGGAAAAATTGCAATGGAAATGTTTTTTCTATCTGTGCTGCTTCTGTAAAGATACAGGCATATGCCTCCTTTGAATAAATATAGCCAAAATCTGTCAAAATCCCATCCAAACCCGTTTATCGCGATTGGCAAAAAAAAATTTTTTTAGTTCTTAACATTGGTTAATGGAAATGATGTCATTTCACAATACTTTTACAAGTAATACATAAATTACAAATCTGTAATGGAAACGTGTGCTAATATGCCTTCCTTTGATAGGTTCATATATAAATTGGGAATTGATTTTTAAACGTAAGCACAGCAATCTAAGGTTTTAAGTATTAAACCTTTACACATAAATACATCTACTTCAAAAACTCTGCATGACTAATTTACTAAATATGGCATTTGCCTTGACGGAGAGGGGTTAGTCAAAGCTTGGGAAACATTTACAACCACTACAATGTGAATGTTAAATGGGCCTTATTCTTTATTGCTGAATCATTTTGCCATCGTCAGTCAACAAAACCACTGGTTAGGTACAGCAAAAAAAAAAAAAAAAAAAAAAAAAAAAATATATATATATATATATATATATATATATATATATATATATATATATATATATATATATATATATATATATATATATATATATATATATTTATTTATAGTATTTATAGGGAAAAAAAATCATGTCAGAGACAGATAAATTGATTCCATTTTTTAAGACTACAAAGTAAAAAAAACTAAAACAAAAAAAAGAATGAATGAATGACTCAATCAATCAATCAATAAATCAATCAATAATATATTTGGACTAACATTCGCCAGTGAATTAGAAAAACAAGGTTAAGAACATCCAAATGATCTCCTTGACATATTCACATATGATAGATTCATAAGGGAATCAGTTGTTTGTTCCCCTATTCAATTTGATTCAAAATTCTGCTAATATATACTTTTTTTGTACATTTTACTATTCCTTAAAGTTTTTCATATTCATTTTTTTTACAGTATATTTTCTGAGATTTCCTTTGTTTGTCATCCATCTTCTGTGCTGTCTTAAAAATATCTCTAAGATGTCATCCAGACCCACTGTAGAAAGAAAGAAAAAAAGCATCGTTCTTTTGACTGCAGTTTTGAAATATTTACTAACTGAGCACTTGACTGAGAGTGCACTCTTCCATCTCTCTGTGTATCCTCTCCATCTTCTTTGTGCAGTGGTACATTTCACCCCCTATCTTTTCACTGCTGACATGTTTGCACGACGTCCCGCCTCACTCTTAAATGCCCGCAGTTCCTTTACTCTCTCACCCCAACTCATAAAATCAGAAAAGGGAGAGAAAGAGAGAGAAACGGCGCTTGCGGAGCAAAGGAAAAAATGGAGCTATTTTCCTGTGCGCTTTGTGAAGGCAACCAGCAAGAATTTTCCCAGGAGATGTCAAAGTACATTCATTGGTTAGTTATAAACAGTGAAGCCTGAAGTTTTCCACACACTCCTGCCGCTACATATTTTTGACCCGGGCTTCCATGAAACAAAGGAACATTGGAGAATGCTGCCCTGTAACAGATAAAACTATTTTGGCCTACTCTCCTACTAGTCCGATCATAAGGAAGTGCTGTGAATGTTAGCCATCTTCCTTATAAACACTTGTGCTGCCTTAAAAGCTTAAAAGAATGTTCCGGGTTCAAGATGTTCAAGAGTATCTGTGACATGCTGTCATGTATTTCCAAAACCACATTTAGTCTGTTGAGTGTTTAGAACTCAGTTGCCTAAAAAGGGCTGGTCTACTTTTTAGGCAATTTCTGTTTATGAGTGAACGATGTAGGTCCTGTAGGTGAAGCTTCTTAGGAGTAAAAGATCTTGAGATTGTCTGCCAGTCCCTTCTTAGATTTCAGCTGCTTGAGTCTTTAATTGAACCCAAGACACATGGAGGAATGTGTTTGGTACAGGCTAACACAATATACCTGTACAAAGGTTTTAGAACAACTTTTGTATTGTAAATGTATTGTATCTTCTTTATTTGAATGTTTACATCACTGGTAAGTACCAGAGCACTACATATTCATAAATTGTAAAAAGTAAAAGCTCACTTTTTGGAATGCTGTATATCTATGATAAAATATACAGTATATTATTTTTGGTGAATTAATGAATAAATGAAAAACAAACAAAAAATAAAATAAATAAATAAGTAGAATTTCTTGTGAACATGATTTACAGTAAATATGTAAAAAAAAAAAAAAATTTAAATGCTCCTAATAATAACAACCAAATTCAGTTTACTACAAACTAGGCATAAGCAGTTTTTCAGGTCGACTAAGCAAAGGAAAAGATAACAAAGAGGGCATGAAATGCAAAAATGTTTTTTTAAAGCTGTGTATATTGCATGTAATTGTTTTTATGTTGGAATATGTTTTCCCATGCTGGTTTAATATACAGAGGCAGCTATAAATTAGCCATTGGTTGGCTGATTCCCCTGAAATGTACGCCATTGGCTCAACCAATGGCTGAAAAGTCTGAAATCTGTTTGTCATTAAAAAGTTTGTCAATTAAAAATTTGGTTTCAGTAAAAGATAAGCTCAGCATTGGTGGCATAATGTTTGCTAAGACACTTACATTCATGAAGTATAAATGTGATGTTTATAATTTTATTTATAATAATAATGTCAAAACTAGTGTATTATTTGAGCTATAAAGGTGTTTATGGATTTGTGTTCTCAAGACAACAAAGCTGCAACAATGGTTTTGACAGAAAATATTAGTGTTATATGTTATATGTTTTTTCTTTCACACTTAAATTCTGCTATAATGCATACTGTTTATATCAAGCGGCTATACTACTAAAATAGTGACAATTTTGAATATTGTTTACAAATTGGCTTTTGTAAGTGCTTCACTATAACCCATATTTTTGCTTTTTTAAGGATAAAGAGAGACAAGAGACCAGTTTGCCATAATCAATATTATCCCACACTGTGACGAGTGGGGCGGGGCCGAGAGCCGCGGGAACAGGAGCGAGGCCGGTGGAGTGATTGGAGATGAACGACACTTGTTCGACCCACCGGTCTCGAGTCCCACGGAGGAGATGGAAGGATATAAAACAGGAGCGACGACAGTGAAGGACGAGAGAGGACCAGGCCTGGGTTTTAGTTTGTGTTTTGATTTTTATTTGTGTGCGACAGTTGTCCGCGAGGGGCTGTTGCGCTGTTTTGTGTTTATTTTGTTATTAAAGTCTTTATTTGATTGTCCGCCGGTTCCCGCCTCCTTCTTTCCGAAGATTACGGAGTTTTTATCATTACACACACATTCTGTGTGACTGACTTAACTTGCACTGATCTGGGAATCTTTTCTCTGATTTGATAATAGAAAGAAAAAAGGCCATTCATCAGGAATGCATTTCGACAGCATATAATGACATTTAAATGAAAGCGCATGATGCAAAGCTTTGTCTAAAGAAACACAGAGAACACAAAATGGCATTGCTCCTTTTGAATATTGGATGTATTTGGTTAATGCTCTGTGGCACCTGTACATCCCCCTTTCTTTCTTTCTTTCTTTCTTTCTTTCCGCCGCCTCAGGAATTCAGTGCATTTCCACCAATTTTTCCCTCTCCAACTGCTCTAACAGATGGCACCATCATCTGTATACATATTTAAATGACAAATGTAAGACAGGTGGCTTCTCTAGAGAAGCTATCTCCATTCAGAAGACTACTTTTCTCCCCCAATGCCTTTGTTTTGCTAAACCAAGGCCAGATCACATGGAGCCAGGCCCCGACACAGCAAAAAAAGAGAAAAACGTCTAGAAACAGCCAAAATAGCAGTTCTGACGGAACACAAGTGCCAAGGATGCTGTGTCCCGGGCTGAATTCTCATGGGTCACTGCTTTTTCCCTAAGCAGATTTTCACTGACACAGCAATGTATCTCTCCTGCAGGTAATGATGACGGTAATGTCTAGCGTTTGTGTTGAACCTCTTTCCTTAGGAGAGAGCTGAAAGTGCTTACTGGTGGGGGGTGAAGGAAGCTCACAGCAGTCGATCTGGGTGATGTATAGCCGCAAGTCTTCGGCATAACAGCGGACTGCCAAGAATGTATCGCCCCAATTAGTTCAAAAGTTGATGAGCTCTCATGGCATAACGGAGCATAATATAAATATGTCTCCGTTTGTGCTAAACAAACACATACCTATGGTTCAGGAGTCCCTTACCATAGGTAGGACTATTTGAGGTGCCTTACAGCACCCTCTACTGAAGCTAAAGGGTCTTGCAGGGCTATTGCATCTTTCTGCATTTGCTGTGAAGCATTCTGTTTCATTCTGAAGATGTCAGACACAACTCTGTATAATGACATGGGTATGACACAGGTATTACAAGGAGAGGGTGACTTATGAGGACATAACCCATGTCCCCATTTTTCCAAACGCTTATAAACCATACAGAATGAGTTTTTTTGTGAAAGTAAAAATGCACAAAGTTTCCTGTGAGGGTTAGGTGTAGGGTTGGTGAAGGGCCATAGAATATACAGTTTGTACAGTATAAAAACCATTACACCTATGGGATGTACCCACTTTTCACAAAAACAAACATGTGTCATGTGTGTGTGTATATGTATATATATATATATATATATATAGAGAGAGAGAGAGAGAGAGAGAGAGATAGATAGAAAGATAGACATAGATGTTCCTATAAATAATATATTAATACATTTCTAAGCATTTTATAGATAAATGTTTGCAATTGCATGTGAATTAGAGTAAGCACAAGCCCGCATGCTTTTCATCAACGCAGTCACGCACAGCACCATACATGGAGAAATAGAGTGGCGAAGAAAATACCACTCTTCCACCCGATTCAATATTCTAATCATCAACTCATTACTTAGCAACAGAGGGGTTCCATAGCAACGAGGCCGCATTGTCACCCTTACATTGCAACGAGAGACACTGTGCTTTTCATACATTGTATTCAATCTGCTTCATTTTTTCCCTCTCATGAATGGCCTAACGTTGGCATCGTGTCCTTTTGTCAAATGAGGAACATACATTATTAGAGATGGAACACTGAGGATTGGACACATATATGAAGAGACGTTCCAGGCACATGTTTAAAACATGAAGCGTTCGCATGTGAAGAATACTTATATGTTCCTCTACCTGACATTTATAGCTATTAACACATTGTTGACATTTAAAAGTCTCTGGATGTGGTGAGTCACAACTAGCAACGTATTTATTATGCTAAAGTAGTCATAGGAATCACCTACACTAAAAAGAACACTAACTATACAGCAGGCTGATAATAGCCATGTCATTTAGAGTCTATTGGTAGAACAAAATCACACAAAACATGAGTTTTCATTATTTTTGTAAGAACGAGCAAAAAAAAAAAAAAAAAAAATCTAAGAAGGAAATATAACAGCTAAAAATTATTTTAGCTTAAACCTAATTTTTTGAAGTCCCTGTTTTGTACTCAATTTGTAGAAAGTGTCACATGCATTGATTTGAAAAAATGGTCATCACTTTCTATATTTTGGCTGACGTTTAGTCATGGCTGTGACACTGTTTTTTTGTTTTTGTTTTAGTTTTTTCGTATAGTTTATATAAAAAACAAATAATTCAATAGTTTCAATTATTTTCTTTACTTAATAGTACTTCAGCATTAATGGACATTTGGAGAGGTAATTTGTGTATCTGTTGCAAACAAAACAACTTTGTGATACTGACAGACTTTGATGAATTAAAGCGCTCTACAGACTCAGAGCCCAGAACAAAGAGATAAATGTGTACAGTTCTGCAAGTTTTACGAAACTCAGCAAGCAGCCATATGGCTCTGCACATTTGCAGAAACACACATCAGCAAGAAGAAGAAACACCTAGCCGAACTGCGTCAACCTGCAGAAGACTTTCAGGACTATACTTAGCTTTTTCCGATATATTTCAAACAAAACACAGTATATACAAAGAAATAAGCTGTGTGAGTAATGCAGTCATTATAGTAGTGTAGGGACTGTTCATTGGCAGGATGGTTTTGAGGTAATGGTTTAAGAACTAAGCTAATGGTGACCAAAAAATATCCTTCATTTATAATCCCATAAATTCAGGACACTTAAAAAGTGTTACAATTTGCCGGTAAATCGACATTTACATTTGTGTCTGCATATTAAGGGGAACGAGGTACATTTTAAAAAGAGTCCATGTTGAACAGGGTGGCCATTTCTAAAACACAAAAAAGAGGGCACTTTGCAGAATTCAGTGAAGCCAGGGTGAAAATTGAAAAACAATCCCAAACCTACTGTATAGGCAACCTATAAGGGCAACTTTTCAAAACTTTCAAGTAAATTCTAAAATTTCTTCAATAAATGCAATTAGAATAATAGGGCACTAGGATATAGTACAATAAAATATAAATACAGTTACAATTACATAATACCATTGATTTGGTATGTTACAAATCAAATAAAATCAGTATCAACAAAATCCACCTTTGCACTGCAAAGCTGCATCTAAAGTGGCATTTATATGTACAAAATGCATTTTCTTGTATTTATTGCATGGTCTTTATATTTTTTGTCTTTAGAATTCATTGTCTGTTCCCCTTCTGCCCACTCTTTTTCTTGAGGAGATAACAAAACAAGACTTTCATTGTACCTAATACCTATGACTTTAAAGATCTTGAAACGTTGAAATCTTGAAATCTCAAAATGTTTAATGTTCTGAGATTAATGTTTTATAATACCAACTATACGGAACACAAAAATGTGAAATGTTACTTTGAATACAAAACTAAACATGTTCTGTCTAGTCTTAATTAATTATGAAAAATGGCTAATTCATACAGAAATAGCAAGTGACTGTCTTAATGCACGGCTCATTAAATGATTGACTCACCTTATTCGTTAGAAACACCACTATGTGATGATCTTCGACTTCGAGTTTTGCTGTGAATTTTTTGGAATTACTTTCATTATTTTCAACAGAACTATTTACAGTTGATATTGGCAATATTGCATCTAAAATGCATGACTGTATTAACTTACACATAGCATATTATTTATTAATTATACACCATTGGACAAAAATACAAAGTAGTGATAATCTTAAAAAAAGGGCAAATGAGCATTTAGCATTCTGAGTGTTCGACAGCGAGTCAGTTGTTCTAACATAATCCGGAAGGTCAATGGTTCCCAATGGCTCTTTTGAGGTATAATAATGAAATGGGTTTTCAAACATGCTTCCTGGCCATTGAGCCAGTCGCATCCATCTCAGGCCCTGCGATAAATGACATGTCTTTCACTGTGTATTTATCTGAGACAATCACAGGGCCGTATCCTGTCCTTGACAGATCCCTCCTGAATCCCAAGGACTAGTCTTCCCCATCCATCACTGGGGGTGCGAAGAGGGTCCCGTGGGGATGTGCGTTATTGTGTTGCGCCTTCACCTGCAGCCTGTCTCGTCATAGCTGCAAAAACATGTGGTTTGTAGGAGAACAATGAAGTGTGCTTTCTATGCTTATGTGCCTGCTAATAGGCCTCTTCATTCTCCTTCCAAGCATAACCGCCAAACACGCACATACAAAGCACGTTCCTCTAGTAAAAGAGGACTGCAGCGAGACAGGATGCGAAAGGAACAGCCTCCTCAAGCATTTTCTGTTCGACCGGCTCTCTCCCCATAAATCAGAAGGCATTCTCTGCTCATCGGGATAGAGATCATTTGTGCAGTGCTCGTCCATTTATCGCCCCGCTCTGACAATGCTGCACTTTTGTGCTGAATGCGCGCTACTTTTGCATCCAGCGTTGATGCGTGTTCAGCCCACACACGCCAAAAAGGACCCTTTTCTTTTAAGCATCGGCACATGGGAGAGAAGCAGTGTGGCTGCTTGCAGGAGTTAAGTTAATTAATAGGGAAACTAGCTGGAGCATTGTAGGTGTATTCATTATTAATTAAGAGACTTTATGCCAGCTGGGAGAGATGTCAGCAATTAGGGGAGATTTTGCAGTGTGCAGTTGTCCTTGGATATGGGAGTGTGTCCCCTGTGAGGCACAGTGTGGTCGCAGGACACTTTGAGTCATGAAGGTTTATCAGACCCATAACTTAGCTGTTTGGGGGGTCTTTGCATTTTATCACTAGTATCTCTTTTCTCAGGATGAGCTAATTTTCTACTGGAATATAACTGGACTACGTGGGCATCATGTGGGTAATGGGGTAAATTAGACATATCTCTACTTCCTTAGAAAAGTGTAGCCAACATGTCCCATTATAGCCACTGTCATCTTGCTCCAATGACGTCATTTGGAGCCCGGGTCTGCGCAGCATTGAATTATTTGGAGCTTGAGTCTGAGCAGTAGTGATTCATTTGGAGCCAGAGTCTGTGCAGTAGTGATTCAGTTGGAGCTTGAGTATGAGCAGTAGTGAATCTTATAGAGCAGGAGTCTGAGCAGTAGTGATTCATTTGGAGCCCGATTCTGAGCAGTAGCAATTGTTTGGAGCCTGAATCTGCGCAGTAGAGATTCATCTGGAGCGCGAGTCTGCACAGTAGTCATTGTTTTGGAGCCCGAGTCTGCTCACTAATGATTCATTCAGAGCCTGAGTCACAAACTTACAATCATGACACCACACCCCATTTTTATAGCATAAAATAACTTATTAAAAGCAAACGTTTACGAAAAACAAACACTTGAACATAGATCAGTTTGAGAGGAACTACCTAAATTAATGGAAACCATCTTTTGGAAAATATATTTGAAGTGTAATTAGATTTTATTTATTTTTTTGGCTTATGCCCCATTCATTACATGGAGAAGGCAGGGTTTATAACCTATACCAGACAGCAGATGGGGATACAAAGGTTTTGGGTTAACTTATCAAGATGTGTGTGGCACACTTGAGTGAATCTCACAAAAACGTGTCCAGGTCATATTTCACCCCCAAATCAATTCAGACGAAATCAAAAACACATGTATACAAATAAAATAACATAAAATTTTTATTCAATAGTTATTTTATTTTCATTCATAAGTATTGATGAGGGGGTCAAGTGAAAATGTCTGGCATTCACCCTATAAATTGTATCAATAACATTTACTTTCTTTTTACAAGACACAGCACAGTTCAGATTCCAACCTGTGTCTCCTGTGTGAGCAACACTATGGTTGAACACATCTATAGCACATGCCAATCAATGTTTCCAAAAAAGTAATTTAACTTGTGACTGTATTTATCAGGCGGCTGACCTCTGCAATGTGCTGATCCTATAAGAAGTAGTTGTTTAGAGCTATAAAGCATGACACATTTAGCACAGAAGTGTAAAATAATTACTGCCAGACATTAATGGCTAGTTGCCGACCACTAGCCATTTAGCCTGACCTCATGGAAGCCAGTGTCTGCAAGATGGCGGTGTGTTAGCAGTAAGTGCAAACTATTTAGAGAATGCGCTGGTGTCCATGACAACCTAAACCTTAGGTGGGAACAAACCCACTGCAGCAACATGATGTAATGTACAACATAACAGAGTATTTCAACTTGCTTCTATGTTCTATGTCGTTGTCAAGTGGCTGCTACTGTATATGATTGCTTATTGAATCAAAAAATAAAACCCACCCATAAATCTGGAACTTACATTTTGCTTGGTTGTCTCCTTCAGTTTATGTCTGTGGAACAGTTTTGCAAGTTTTATTGTCTGGGAGGCAAAAATAAGTCTGGTATCTAACAAGTCGCATGGTTTGAAGTATCATTCACATGCTCTCAGACAAGAAAGATACTAAAAATAATATTATTGAAGAATATTTTAAAAATGTAAGTTTTTTTTTTTCTAGGTAGAGCAGGTTGCCTCAGGTGGACAGATATGTTAAGGGAATAGTTCATCCCAAAATATAGGTGAATAAATGATAAAAGAATTTTCACATCAATTCAATTCCTGACTTTCTTCTGTGGAAGACAAAAGGAGATGATTGAAGAATGTGTCTCAAAATATCTTATTTTGTGTTTCACACACAAAAGAAATGCAACTCAGGTTCATGTGAAAAACATTTATGCAAAATGACATTTCTCTGCGACAAATATCCAGCAAGCAGCACTAAAAGCATGTGCAGTTCCATCTAAAAAAGACGAATGTGAATCTACAAATGTATTGCAGCAGTTTGGAAATTAAATGTCCATCTACACTAAACCCTGCTAAACTAAAAACTAAAGCCAACTACAACATTTTCAAGCCATTGTCATGGGAAATCATCATTTTATAAGGTTGCAATTTTGCCTAATTTGTACAAGGTGAACTGTAAAAAGTCTTTATTAATCAATAGTCTGCCACTGTAATCAAAATTTGTGTGAAAAGGAATTAAAGTTGTTGATGTGTTATTACCATGAGTGTTCATTTCAGCTAGAAATTGCAGTGAATTGTCAATTTTTGGGTGGGGAACATTTTCTGAATGATCACATGCCGAACACTGCTCGCAACACATTGTATTTTGATTTGTGGGATACATTATCTATGTCTGATGGTAAATATAGCAATGAGTAATAAAAGACTTTGCCAGCATAACAAAAACAACAACAAAAACTGAAGAATTGGCAATAGTGATGCATATTATTATTGCCTAAGCAAAAACCACTAAAAATGTAATTCATGCAGAGAACACCAATGCATCTATGTGGTAACTCCAACCTAGTTTATTATCAAGATACATGGAAAAAACCAAAGGCATAGAGTAGCCTCATTCTTGAGGGAAAAGGGTCCATGTTCACAGCTTTATGGATGTGTCGCCACCATTTCAAGCTTTGTTAACGGCGGGATCTGAGACCATAAAACTCATTTTAGAGGCGATGACAGCTAGATTTACTGTAAAGTGCTGTCTCCAGAGTGAGGGGCTCAAACTGGAAGGGTAGGAGACGGATGCTAGCCAAGTTCACTCTTTTGCACCCTGTGTGGAAAACAACAGCATGATAGCTCCCCTTTCCCTAACATTGGGGGAGTTCAAACACAGCAGACACATGCTTGTCCCTTTTCCTGGCATTTTGTAGGAGCCAGTGAATATGGTTTGACATATTTCCAATGCCCTACCCCCAAGAATAAATTCTATTTGACTAGCACTACATCCTCCATTTTGTCAGATGTGTTTGTTAGGTAGCTTTATGTCATTTTCTGACACAAGCCTCAGAAAATTTTACATCACAGTAACATTCTAGCCTGTGTTAAGACACCATACAGACATAAACATGCTCTCAAGTTAAGATTTATCCACAGCACCTTGCCTGTGACAGTTGCATGTAATGCAAAGCAATGCATTAAGCTTGAAGAAAAAGTGTCAGCTTGCTCGTTCCATCAGAGTGACTACATATCATCAAACTCACACACACATACACTGTTGTCTAAGGCCGGGGATAGTAAATCACATTGTTAACGAGATGGTCTGCCCTCTGGCTACTCTGCACTGCTATTTGTCTAGGACTTGGCAACCATTTGGATTATATATTGGCCCTGTGATGTAAATGTACGTGTGAGATGTGGTTCCACATAGCACTTGAGTTAGAAATCCTATATGTTTGCATCAATAGAAGATGGCTACTTTAACAGAAGATGCACCATTAATCTAATCTATTTTCATGGTTTTCATCCTTTCTGTTCGAAATGCTTATGATTCAATTTAGTTTAGGAGAAAATTGATTTTGAGTTGAATTTTTTTCTTCTCTGCATTATGATACTGAGCAGCTATAAATGCTTTATAAATGTTCTATTACATGTATATTACATAGTTATAACACATATTCAATATTTTCATGGCATTTCCTCAAATTCTGAGCTAATTTACAAAGTGTTGATGTAACAAAGCTTTTAAAGCATTGCCTATAGTACTAAAGTTGAAGGAGATGCCGATAACCCAGCACAGGAAAAACACTTACTGCAACAATTTACAGGCCACTGCTTTTTATTAGATTTCCTGCAGTCCATGGGGGCCACTTACATCTTGGGCAAAATGGTGAGCTCCTCAAAGATAATGTAATTAGCGGTCTTCAGTTCGTAGTTTCATTTCAATGGTCTCTCTCTTAGACTACAGACCTTACTCTTCAGGGAACAGGGCAACCCTCTTTTTCGTATGAAACTGAAGCACCAGGGAGACTGACAGAGGTAATCTAGCATAATGTGTGTAACAGTAATCTGATGTGGGGTTTATATTTTATATCCACATATTAAAATTGGCACACCATATCTGAATAAACACAAAAGCAAATTAAATTTAAGAGCTACAGTGGATGGATTGTTATGACATAACTTCAGTTTTAGTCTGTAGATCATATATGACTTTTGAAGACTTGGAGCATGGTCCATAAATTATCTGGACTGCTTTGGCATCTTTTCAAGGTTTGGAAATCTTAGTTTTGAAAGTTTTAATGAAATGAAGACACCTAAGTACACTTTTAAAGACATATTATTTGCAGTAAGGTTTTACTGTTGCGTTTTAAAGCATGATTTAATAACATTTTAAAGTACACTTATTTTGACTTATTTTGACCAAAACGCTGAGGCACATCTAAATCGCTTAATGTTTATTTTAATTGTAGCATGCTATTTTACATTATTTTAAAGAGTGATATATTTTAAATGTACTAAATTGCAACTTCACCATTACAAATGAGTAATTATAAATATATTTAAATGCATGACATAAAAATCAATAGAAATGACTATGAATACAGTATATGGTAGCTTATCATAAATGCTTGTCACTACATACAACAGCACAATTTAACCATCTCAAAGACCCAAGTAATTCTGAAATTACATATAAAGATATGGTCCCAATTTATATTAGGTGGCCTTTACTGCCATGTACTTACACAGTGCAATGTACTTATTGTGTTCATATTGTATTGCAAAAATACTTTTGCTGCTGTTGAGGTGGGACAGGTTTGGTTGTATGGGTAGGGTGGTGGGTTAAGGTGTAAGGGATGAGTCAACAGTGTAATTATAAATGTAATTACAGAAATTACTTACAGATGTAATAACATGCAGGTATTTTTCTTTTTAAAAATAAGTAAAAATGAAAAACATGTATGCACAAAATAAGTGCATTGCATCAAATTATTAATTTAAATGTAATTACATAATATTTAAGACCCCCTAATATAAAGTGGGACCAAATTAAGTCCTTAATTGGGTAAAAACACACACTAATTGCATTTAATTAATTTTGCACTTATTATTTTAAAGCGTATTATTTTGTTTAATAAGTACTCTTTTCAAAATAATACAAATTTGACTTTTTTTTTTTCCCATTAAGGCATTCCTGCAGTATTTATGTTGCATCGGTAACCCTGCTGTTTGCATTAATAGTGGCCATGTCACAGTTAAAGAGAAATGTGGTTAATTGAGATACACACTTTCAATCTGAACTTTTCTGTGCAGGCAGATTGTAACAGAAATCTCAGTCAAATCATGCTGTGATACAGACACATTGACAGGAGCCTGTTCTGTCAGAATGCCCTGTGTGTGGGTGGATGCATGTCTGGAGGGGTGCCGGGGAAGCATGAACTGCTTACGTAATCTAAACACGCACAGGTAAATGCTGTGTTGATCTTCACACATATGCAAGGATGAGAGTGAACTGGAAAAATGAAACCATGTATGTGAGAGTGAATATAATTGTTTCATTTTTAACAAATACATTTATGTTATGTAAGATTTTATACATTAATAATTTACATACTGTAAATACCATAAATACCTTACATACCTCATCACTCAGTCAGCAAAGGCTTATTATTATTATTATTATTATTATTATGTACTGTAGGCTCCATTAATCCTTGTATGGAATATGGATGGATGGATTTTTGTGTTGGGAAGTAACTAAATAAAGGTAGTGACCTAATTTATCACTTGTAGTAATTACTAATCACCTATACTAATTACTATATTTTACCAATAGCACTACAGCTCAAAAACAATATACTGTTTCTGTTTCGCACTGTATTGAAAACACAGCTATACGGCCAAGTTCAGTTATCTTAAACTCTCTCAAATGTAGTAAATCATGTTTTAATAACATTCATAATATGTGTAATATTATAATATTTTAGATAAGTGAGGAAGATCAGTTTTGAGCAATTTTAATTTCCCTAGTATGAATATAACAATTATCATTATTGAAATGAAAGAACAGTTTCTGTTGCAAGAGAGAGAGAGAGAGAGAGAGAGAGAGAGAGAGAGAGAGAGAGAGAGAGAGAGAGAGAGAGAGAGAGAGGGGAGAAATAACAACAACATGTAGTTGATTTATGGCCTCGGGTGTGACATGTTGCGTATCTAGGCAACTGTATTCATGTTCCATTCTGTTGATTAAACTTTCAGCATGTTTTTTATGAGAAGCACATAAACCGGCCCTGGCGACATAGCCGGACTGAACCAGACCTGAGAACATGAAGGTATCTTTTGTTAGAGAGGATGACTTGAAATGAGAAACCGCAATCTCATAAATTCAAAGTCTTCAGAGACCTTCAGAGGCCGCCTTGATTATTGAGGTTGTAAATAAGGCCAGCACGGGCTGTAATTAATCCACTGTCTTCTTCTTCTAGACAATGACGAATTCTGTTTTATTTGAATGAAGCAAAATGATCAGTTTCCACTGTCATTTTATTCCAGAGGAATATTCACACTGCAGGCCACGATCGAAAAATAAACCCAGACATGGTGATCAGGATTTGCAGAATGTTTTGTATCACCCTAAATGAGTTTATTTCACAATAATAGCCAGCTGATTGTATACAGATTACCTAATAATTGAAAAATGTGCAAAAAAAAAAAAAAAAACACGTATCAGGTAAAATAGAGAGTAACAGTTAGTTTTGATGCAGCCAACCTCATATCTCTTCCCTTTTCCCATTGCATATCAGCTAGGAGATGCATTTATTTAAAAGTACATGAAGGAAATCTGATTAATGAAGTTCCTCACAGGTATTTAATTGCCCTATAATTGAAATTGGATGTGGTGTTTACATGTTGATTGGATGGGACGCCACATTGACAGGCGAAGACCTTCGAGGACACCTTTACTGATCAGCAGGTTCACTATGGTCAGGTTTAGGTCCCAAAAAATCAGCATCTAATGATTTTAACGATTTTAATCATCCTCATATAATATACTAAAGCTACAGTACTGTATTACTAAAGTACTGTATTTATCCTTTGTGAAAATTGGTTATATTTATATATATAAATAAATTATTTTTTTGTGCTACTGTTGAACCAACAATATCTAATTCATACTAATTCGTACAACCTCACTCATATGATTTTGTATGATTTGTCTAGACCCCAGTGACGGGTAGGTTTAGGGGCGAGGTTAGGTGTAGGTCGTTCATAAAAATTCATACAAATTGTGCAACTTGTAAAATACGTACAATTTAGCACAAATCGTATGAATTTGTACAAATGAGGTCGTACGAAGTCATACGATTAGGCTGGTTGAACTGCCTTTTGGTTTTGGAACTAAGCTCAAATCCAGTGACAATCAAACCATTCACCCTATCTAATCCTTAAAATATGTCTCTGACATTTTAAACGACAGAATGTTGTCCAAATACCTCCTGAGCAATGATTATGATTATGATTACAAGTAGATTGGCATATTTCACCATAAACACCATCAGCATCAAATATGGTCTCCACTTCCTATGGTTGCATAAATGCTTTGAAAGTCGTATCGCGCTCAAACACAAAATGCAATTTGAGTTCTGCTCGGACTGTACACCACATCTATGGGCTATTTATTGAGAGCTGGAGCCAAAGCCAATAACTACAATGCACAAAAGGTAACAACTTCGAGTGTCAAGCATGGCTGGATAAAATGACTCATCATCTACTGCTGCTGAAACAATGAACATGAACAGGGTGAGAATGGCTACAATGGGAAGACTTTAACTGCCATATACATGTTAGTCTCAGCCTCAGACAGAACACCTAATATTAAAAATCAAGCTTAAAATGCAGTAGAAATGATTATAAAACATGTAATGCTTTATTGTGTGATATAGCTGTTTGTGCATATTAAGTCCACTCCAATGGGAGTTAAAGAGGTGCTGCAGCAATGTACAGTAAAAGAAAAATAATGTGTTTTATATTTTAATTCATGTAAATGTCTCCTAGTTGACTGCAAAATTGAAATCATGAACTTGTAAATGAGCATAATATGGACATTGATTGTGTTTGAGGAACATATAAGAACGTTTACTAAATATCCAAACTGTACGTACTAATTATAATAATCAGTACATTTATAGTATTTGGAGAAACATTAATCTTCAAATCAAGTCTGCTAAATAGGTCCGAAATGTAACTTTTTTTAATGAACTATGAATGTCAGCAAATTAGTAAAGTACACTACAATTTAAGGCATTTGCGCTTAAAAGAATGACAATGCCTTAAATAAAAATAAATAAATAAAACAAATAAATGCATGGTGCAATGTTATTTCAGCACATTTTGAAGTTTGTTTAACTGAATTGCGGATGTTTTGTTAACAGCATTATTATAATTTATTATTATTTTGCGCTATAACACAGCTTACTAAAGTTGAACAACTCTTTGTATGTGTGTGTGAATCCATGTATGATCGCATGCGTAAGCAGGCTTTGCATTTATGTGTGGTGTCGTGCGACTTCACACACAAATACATCACAACCAAACCCCGCGGCTATCCCTCTAGCCGGCATAAAGAGATGAAGCTCTTTTAGGACGGCCTGGTTTCTCGACCACCTAACTGGCCTCTTTCTTTCTCTCCATCTCTATCCTCTGTGGCCTCTCTCCCTCTCCCTCTCTCGCTGGCTAGTGTAGCTGCGGTCTGGGTCCAATTAAAATGCACGGCACTCCAAAGCTGAAGTTGGTCAGCAGTTGTGTCAGGAGTCTTGGGCTCTGACTGATGATGGAATTATCAGGATGTGATAGACTACAGTTCCCTAGCCTCCATCAGAGCGGATGCTGCGTCCAATACAAGCGTGCAGCGCTGCAGGGTAACTGACCTCACATCAGTGCTCTGTGGAGGGGCCATCACTGCTGACCAGATGATTGAAAATTCTATGTGTGTTGTACAAATGGAGTTGAAGAGCAGCAATGGTTAGTAACTGATTAAATGTAATCTGGATTTTAAAATTAGTACTTGTTATTAAATTACATTTTAAAATACTAATTTTTTTTTTATAGATTACATATTATTGACAAAATAGTAATAAACTATCAAAAAATGAATATGACATTTCATGTTTTAAGAAAGTGCTTTAATTTGATTGATGACATTTAATTAATTATTAGTTTTGCATTAAACTCATGAATCCCCTTGCTGTTCTTTTACAAACCCCAGTTCGGGAAACTTTGACGCAATTCAAAGTTTCATGCAATGTATGTGACCCTGGACCACAAAACCAGTAATAAGGGTCAACTGTTTGAAATCAAGATTTACAATCTGAATACACAAGCTTTCCATTAATGTATGGTTTGTTAGGATATGACAATATCTGGCTGAGATACAACAATTTGGAAATCTGGAATCTGAGGGTGCAAAAAAAATCTTAATATTGAGAAAAATCCCCTTTAAAGTTGTCCAAATGAAGTTCTTAGCAATGCATATTACTAATCAAAAATTACATTTTGATATATTTACGTAGGAAATTTATGAAATATATTCATCAAACATGATCTTTACTTAATATCCTAATGATTTTTTGCCAAAAAAAAAGAAAAGAAAAATCCATTCAATGTATTGTGGGCTATTGCTACAAATATACCTATGCTACTTATGACTGCTTTTGTGGTCCAGGGTCACATATTTTCTCTTTGTATTTTTATATCAACAAAGTGCAAGATCCTATCCTATTTAATTCAAAGGGATAAACGAATTAGGTCAAAAGTAATCTAATAGTAGTCCAATTATATTACCTGAAATGTGTATGAAATGTACTGGATCACATTACTAACTACATTTTTTTTTTCGTTGTGTAATTTGGAATGAGTAATGGACTACAATCTATAATTCATAATTTCTACCAAAAAAAGGTTCTATGGTATATAAATGCATTTTGAGAGAATATGAGAGAATATACATACAGACAGACAGACAGACAGACAGACAGACAGACAGATAGACAGATAGATAGATAGATAGATAGATAGATAGATAGATAGATAGATAGATAGATAGATAGATAGATAGACTTGCTTCTTTGTTGAAATACAATGCAATTTGCTGAAGGACTGAATTGAAAAGTACATTCTGTAGCAAATTTATAGTCCCTTTGCGATATCAGCAGACAAACACAAGACTTGTGATGAATAGCCAGACAAGCGAATATCTGGGTGTGGTGTAACAAAATTTTCCCAGACTTTGTTGTTTCGAAAGCATCTTGTTGTCCTTCAACAATGTAAACGTGTGCAGAAATATGGACCATGAATAGAAACCTAGAACTGTGTGCTCAGCCTTTGTGAAAACTGTACCTACACAACTTTTTTTACAGGAGGCGGTGGGGATTTGTGGGCATACAGGATGCAAGAGCACAAAGTGCCTTTCCATCAGACAGTTCCTTGTTTTCTTTTAGTACTGCCTAACCTTGAGATTGATGCTAATAAACCATGAGATGTTTCATCTGTTTCTAGAAAATGTCTGCCTTCATACTGTCACTTTAACATTAAGTCTTGACATGATACCAGGGGTAGTAAACTTAGTCTTAGTATATATATATATATATATATATATATATATATATATATATATATATATATATATATATATATATATATATATATATATATATATATATATATGTGTGTGTGTGTGTGTGTGTGTGTGGGTGTGGGTGTTTTTAAAGCACAAAGTTTTGAAAGCTTTCCTACACAAGGAGACATTGCATGACTATGTATGTACTGCGTCAGTCAATGATATCGTATGCTCCAGATAAGTGAATGCTTCATCAGTGACTGGTAAGGATTTAAGATTTCTAAAAAAGAATCACGTGTACCTCCGAAGTCTGGCCGAAGGCGTATGTCATACCCCTTCAGTAATTTGTCCACTGTTGTCTTGGCCACAGATATTCCGGAATTTCCGGTGGAGGTGCTGCAGGAGAGAGAATTGAGAGGACTTTTTGTTGAAATTCAGCTACAGCAAAATATACATCACATAGCTAATTTGTTCATTCATGTTATTTGATGAAGTCCTGTATGATTTTATTTCACTGCATTTTGTATTTATTCAAGATTTTGTATTTCTTGAATGCTGCCAATCCGAAGAGGCTTATCTCTATCAATATAACCACCACATAATCATTAACATAAATCTATGGGACTGAATAAATCACTGTTTTTCTTTTTTTCTTTTTCTTTTTTTACTACTGAAATCTCCACTAAATCTAAAAAAAAGTAACACCTAAACATTTTTTTGCTGATAAACAAAAACATCACATTGTTAGTATTGAACAATGGGTGGTTAGTTCAACATGAAACTTTGACAACTGGTATGACTTGGTTTATCTGGTTCAAACATGCAGTTTTCAGCCAGGGTTTTCAATTTGGGGTCCCAGGACCCTCCAGGGTCTGTAAACAGATGGGTAGTTGATGCATGATATCACATTCTTTTTTTTTTTATCAACATCAACATTTTTGTATAAAATGCATATGAATCTTTAGGTGAAAATGTAGACCATTTTAACATGTTGCCCTCACTAGCTTATTGTAGATGGATGTGTGGTGTTATGGCTTATGACAAATTCTGCAAAAATATTCAGTCTCAATTACTATGAGGTCATTAAAGCTGTATGAATAATAATTAATAAATACGATAATTTTCAGTGCAGTATAGAATGTTATACAGCGAGATGTTATACAGCAAGATGTGTCAGTGTTACATGTAAATGCAGAAAAAATATATATAAAATTTCTATTTTTACATGTTTAATAATGTATTTTGAGGGGGTGGGGGGGGGGTGGAAGGGGTAATATGGAATTGTTGGATGTGCTCGGCTAAATATGTAAAAGAACGGGGATCCTGCTTGGTCTTTAAAGGTTTAAAACTCTTTTTAGGGGCACATTTTTGTGTTTTTTTTTACAACAGATAGTTTGCACATGACAGCCATTCTCGATTAAAAATGCACAAAAAAAAAAAAAAAATTTAATCTGAAAGTAATGTAGTAACACGTCGAAATTTTTGGGCCACCACTGTTGATTTAAATTTTTCAACTGCCAATTTATTAATAATGGAAGTGTGATGAGTAAAGGCAGAGATATTTATAGTATAATCAAGCTTGTCATTTGTCTAACAGGTGTTCCACAAACACAGTATGACACTGAGAAAAGATACGTGCATTCGGCCTCAGAGGCTTCAAAACCACGTCGCGTCTCAATGATCGCAAGTGAACTCATGTCATTAACCATTATTGACTGATAGGCGTCGTCGTTTTTATTCTTATTGGCTGAGTGATGATGGATCTCTTCTAACGCAAGCGACATGGTGGCATGGGTGGGGGTAGATCACAAGAAAAACATTGATTATTTGTATATTTGTCTTTCACTCATTGGACCAAAAACATAATAGTTACAGGTGTTTGAATACGTTCTTAATAAAATTAAATAAATAAATATTCGTTAGTCTTGCTTCAACATATTGCTTAGCCTATATGAGATTCAAAACACAGCTCTGTTATGACCTGATTTTGATTAATGCCAGAATACTGAGTTGTCATTGATAAATCGCAAGGCAAAGTGGATGTAGAATATGGTTAGAAAGATATACATACACACACACACACACACACACACACATTCGTATAACGCTATTTTAAATAATTGGTAATTAACTTTTTATCTGAGCGGGGATTTTTAAAAGGGGATAATGTGTAACTCACACAAACAAAAGAATACTGTGACGAATTATAAATAAAAATATATGGTTAGTTTTCAATAATAGGCCTATGCGCTATAAAATCGATGCGAGGATGTTTCTTACACATACGATTTCTTTCTCTCTCTCTCTCTCTCTCTCTCTCTCTCCCTCTCTCTCACACACACACACACACACACACACACACACACACAGAGAGAGAGAGAGAGAGAGAGAGAGAGAGAGAGAGAGATTCGACTGTTAATTCACGTAAAAAAAAAAATGTCAATACGTTATTAAACGTTATGCAGTCATGATTCCCAATCATCTGGGTATCTGTTTGAATTTGACGATATGTGGCCTCATTTGTTTAATCCAACAGTCATAATTACCAATATGTTTAATTTCCTTACCTTTGTGCAAAGCAGACAAAGGACAAGGCCGCCAGAGCAGAAACAATTCCACATAATTTGTCTTCTTGAGGACCCAACATTTCCACAAATCCGTTAATTCAATTTCAGTAATCCAACCGCCCGTGCTCCAAACAGATGTTAAAAAAAGAAAGAAAGAAAAGAAAAAATAAGTAGAAAAAAGAATCCAAAAGAAGGGGATGGGAGAAAAAAGGCAAAATTATTGACTAAGTTCAAAGCACCAATGCACACATTTGTGATGTCCCCGCGAAAACTAAAATAAAAAAAGAAACAGGAAAAGGAGAAAAAAAACTAAAATAAAAATAAAAAAGGGGAGGGGGATTGGGGGAAAAGAAAAAGAAAAAAATATTTAACAGGTCCCAGCTGTTATTCTTCAGCTATGGAAATCCGTGCAGGTCAGAGACCCCCTCGATCAACACCAGAAGATCAGACATCTCTCAGCTTCGACAGGACTTCTGGAAAAAATGCTGGAAAGTCTTCTTCATCCAAACCATGGAGAAAAGAAAAAAATAATATGATGATGAAAAAAGGGAGGAAAAATGGAAGAGTATCAGTCTTCTTCTACACCTGTCGTCGCAGTTTCCAGGTCCAAAGCTGTGGACAAGCCATGGCTCCAGTGATGCTCCTTCAAAGAGGGGGTGCTCCACAGTGTGTGATATTTTTATTTATTCCCCCACTCAGCTATAAAGGTTGGAGGTGGGAAAGAAAAAAATGAAATCTGCATCCCCTACTGCTGATGGTGGAGAAGTTCCTCTCAAAGTCACAGGGGAAAAAAGATGCACATTTAAAGAAATGCAGCAGAAAATATCTGATGCAGACGTCAGAGCTTGTAGTCCATAGTACAACCTTATATGAAGCAGACGCAGGACAGAAACGTGCGATATATGTGCGTATCACAATAAAACGCTTGCAAATGTCCAATATTTGTCTAGCCTATTGGAAAAGCCCCCTTATCTCTCGATTGAATCCCCGAGCATGTTCCTGCTCTTGTTCAGAGCAAATGATGACACACTTGAATTGCAATAACACCTCCAGGAACCGAGAAAATAATCAAGACCGGATCAAAAATCGCCGACGCGCACGTTTGGATTTCAAAAGAAGGGAAAGGGACATTGACTTTTCTGAATGTGCTGAATAAAATGCAGGTGATTGTTGAAAAAAAATAAAAGCGAAAGCGAACTAAAGAGGAAAGGCAGTCTGTCCACGCGCTTGTCTAGCGGAGGAATGATGTCTGTACTTGTCGGCTCGCGAGCTGCAACCTATTAAAATGCTGCGAGAGTATCCCAGGGCATTTTCATGCATTTCTTCCACTTTTCCTCATTCTTCAGCCCGACACACTCTCCAAAACACAAACTCAGAAATGGCTTAAATATGCAAATAATGATGGAGAAATAACCATTCAAAATCAGTACCGCCAACATGCAGTTTGAAATTTCAGATCAAGATTAACGATCAAACGAAATGATAAAAAAATGATCGTGTGTACTGCACAAACACGTAAGAGGTGTGATTTCTTTTCCTTGTATTTTTTACTCAGAAGATGAGGGGATGCAGGCATCTGCTGTCTAGTTGCCAGGCAACCGTGCTAGCAGTGATGCAGAGCAGTGGTGTTTCGATGGCACATTTAAAGGAGCTTCTCTGTTGAATCTCCTGGACAGGAGGCCCCCAGTGGTGATGTGGGCATCCTCGATCCCCAGTTAGCTCCTTGATGGTCCCTTCTGAAACGTGAGGCACATTGATGTGAAGGGCAGAGACAGACGGCCGTCAGCACTATCTGCAGTAGTTCAGCTGTGCTTACAAGATTAATTTAATGAGGCATTACAAGCCATATCAGTAACACCCCCCATTATATGTTTACTGAGTGTGATTCAAATGTGTACTTGACAGTGGTCTTGGGTATATGGATTCCTAATAATAATTTTAAAACCTTACTAGTGCTGCATGTCACAATGAACATAATTTCAAATGATCACATATCTACTAAATATATTCTTCTGGGTGGTCAATGTTTGTCTTCTTTAAAAGAAAGGCCCAATCAGATGTACATTTGCTGGAGCCGACTGAAAAGTAATTTCAGGACCATGGACAGAATAATATTCATTCAGCTGGAGAAGAGTGTGTTCAGGACCACGGACAAGGCTCTGGATCGCTGTTGTACAGTACGTACATGTAGAAATGAAGGACTGAAAAAAGCTAACCACTAAGTGTTGGTTGTGTTTGTTTTCATTTTGGAACATTCCCTAAGAATCCATATGGTTTATGGACATGTAGTCAGAGTAAAAGTCAAAAATACATGCACTACACCTGTTCTGGACACAGTAAACAAGCTTTGTTGTCTTTTAGAACTAGTCTTTTATCTTATGTTACATGTCATTCTCTTGGACTGTCCATTGTTGTTGTGCTGAATGTTCTGGAGAGTAAATTCCAGTGGGGGTGAAGCAACCTTTTGCTTTCATAAACTAAAACAGAAAAGGTAACACTTTATTTCAAGGTGTCCTTGTTACACATGTAACGTGTACTACTATTATAATAACAATAAATTATGCATAAAATCATGCAAGTAACAATAAAACAAACCCTAATCCGAACCCTAACCATATTCTAAGTGCATGTAGTAATTTAATATTGCTCAGTACTTAAATGAATAATTACACTGTAACAAGGACACCTTAAAATAAAGTGTAACCACATGAAATACTGTACATCATTCCATCCATCATGAAAAACACCTTTAAGAAATTCCTTTTTTTTTCATTATTTAACTTTTTTATTTGATTTTTTAAATACTTATTATTATTTCTAGCCTTTTATTTATTATCTCCTATTTCCACTGAATTGTATATATTGTTGTTCTTGTGACAGCTAACTAGGTAAACCAATATACAAACAACTAATAGTTGTGTCTTTATTTGAACTTTCCAACAGAGTACAAAATTCTTCTTAATATTATCACACATTCATATCTTTTGTTTGTCTCCAGATGCATATTTCGGAATATGTCAAGATTATGTAATTCCAAATTATGGCATCACCATGTGAAACGGCCTCAAAATTTAAATTTTTGGTCTAGGTATCATCACCAACATGCATATGTGCTTTACAATAAATATGCATTAGTCAGCTTCTGTGTTTGAGATTCAAGGAGCAAATTTATCATGTGATTAGCTAATGGAGTCATGTTTGTACGAGTAAAGTCCTGCTAATCCCATAGACCCGAGGGTCCTACACGGATACAAGTGCTTTCTCTGGTAAAATGGTGAAAAAATTGACACAACTCTTTCAAGTGCATGTAGAGAGTACAAAGGTAATTTAGACACATCCCATAGTTACTTTTAAGTTTCACCCTCTATCCAACCTCGGGTTGGATACAAGACATCTTTGCAGTCATCTCATTAAAGTAAGGTACTTTAGCGAGAGCTACAGTCTGTCCGAATGCCGTTAGATGCTTTAATGAATTAGAATGACAGCTATGATATTAAAGACCACTGGGACAATGACAATGGAAATGACAGTGCTCCTTTGACACTACTGTATGCGTAGTTATTTGAATCTAAATTGCTTTACAGTCAAGCAATAGAAGAAACATGACTGCAGGCACAAGAGACCAAGATTTCTTGATACCTGCCTTTCTTCCTTCTTTCCTTTTTTAATTTTTTATAGTAAATTCAGCTGAAATCAATCTCATCGGAATGACGATCATCACTGTCATCATCTTTATAAATTCTTCTGCATCATATACGGATCATAGTGAAGGTAATTTTTCATATATGTGTGTGTATACATTTTATACATAACAAATATACATATATATAACACATTTTTGTTACTATGCTTTCCTTATTTATTTTGCAGTATTTCATTGTTTAACTCAAACCACCAACTCCAAAATCTCCAAACATCAGTCATTCAATCATATTATGTTAAACATAGTGTCCGCACTGTTAGACCTTACCAGGTTTTTTTTTTTAACAACAAAACACTGGCTTTTTTTACAACAATTTACAGCAAGGGTTAACAGTGCACAGGACCAAATGTGTTCATGAAACACCCAGCTATTCTTCTCAAAAATTCATTACAATCCTTCATCACCTTACATAAAGAGCCTATTAAATGTTGGGAAGCCACAATCATCTATTATCAGTTGTAAATTTGTCATGCCCTTTCTTTTTGTTGTATGTTGTCTCAGGGGAGGATGAGAAAAGAAAATGTGTTTTTGTCTCCATTTAAATATCTGTAAACTTAAAAGCAATCATGAGGTAAAATCGAATAGCTACAGCAATTTCGCCAGTGCTGACTCACTCAAAAATTCGCTTCGGAAAGCATACGTGAACGTATGCACCTTGGAAGTGCTACAACACTTGAATCTGTTTGTTGCAAATTCTCTTATTAAAAATGTCACTCAGTTGTGTTGCAGAAGGCTAATTAAGTTTTTTTTTTTCTCTTTCTCCCTGTGAGGTTTACATCATGATGTATTGCTTTATCTGTAGGAATGCAGTCCTGAAACGGCTTAGATAGACATTCTTTCTGTTTCCGTTGCTGAATTCTGAAAATGCAGTTTTGGGCAGTTTATTTGTGCTTACACCAATTATTTCAAACTTTGCTTGAGTATGACATGCACTGTAGTGTTTTAAAATCTGCAGAACAAAAGAGGACACTGAATCATTCACCCATTTAAAGGGATAGTTTACCTGAGAATGATTTTTCCTAAAAATGTGCTTACCCTCAGCTGATCCAAGATGTAGATGAGTTTGTGTCTTCATCTGAACATATGTATGTATAATAAATAACACACCTCAAATCTTGGAATATAGTATACAGTATGTACGTAGATCTGACCAATGTTTGATCCATACCATTCCTTCATTGTTCCTGAGTTGCAATGCACCTGTTGTGTCTGGACTCTTGAGGTACATGCATTTAGAATATGAGAATAATTCATATTTATGTTGAGTCCCAACACATGCACAGACTCTTATTTATACACGCGTGCACACACACACACACACACACACACACACACAAGTTGCATAAGACATTTGAGTTACTAAGTCACTCTCACATCTTGGATATAAATAGCATCACATGCTTAATGCATTGCTGCCCTCAAGATTCTTGCCTGCTTTTTTATACACACTGTTCTTTGCTTACATCTAAACTTGCATCTAAAATAAGACTGCTGAAATGAAAAAGTTAATTTATAATATGTTTTATTGCTATTAAACAACTATGCTTCCATGTGCTGCCCCGCAACCAAGGCAATACCATTTGTTGGCAGAACAGACAGGTGGCTCCACTACATATTCACATTTCCTTAAAGATTTTTTGAAACTGCTGTAGATAAATTAAGCTATTGATTAGAAAACCAGATTTCTTGTTAGTTAGGCCTTTGTTAGCTGTGTAATTCAGTCTTTTCATGACTGGTTTATCAGTAGATCAATCAAGTAAGGCCTTTTACCAGGGCTGGATTTCTGATTGGGCCCCAGGGTCTCAGACTTGCCACGGGAAGCTGAAAACCACACAGAAGCTGAAAACCAACTTACGAAAAGGAAAAATACCAAAAGCTGTGGAAAAATACATAATTTCAAAGTATATAGTAAGAAGAGATTGTCAAAAACATTTTTGTAGTTTTGTATTATTTTTTTTACATTTGTTATATTTATTTTTTCCCCATATGGTTATTTGAGACATTTCTCATTGGTATTACATGGTTTAATGTTAGAAAAAAAAAAAAAGAAATCTTCAATGCATTTTGGGTACTAGTCATAAAAGACATAAATCATCCAACGTAAATTTCAGAAGTGTTGAATGACTCTCTCGACTTTCTATATTTATGTTAAATGCATATACCACATCATTTTTATGCATGAGTAATAACAGATTAGCCTGTGTATGTTGTCAACACACACACACACACACACATATATATACATCTATATTTTCACAAGCACTTAGTGATACACAAAGAATATAGTGATTTTTGTACTGAGTATCTCAAACTTCATAAAGATGCATTAAAAACACTTGTTTCACAGTATAGTCAATTTTGTTTTTATGGTAACTTATGGTAAATTATTTGATAATTTAACATTTTTAATATTTGATTTTAGTTTGATCAGTGTCACATTTCATCTTTATAAAATAGATTTTCTAAAATTGTGTTACTGTGTGTTTAAACTGTTACTTCATTGGTTAAATAAGATAATTCAATACGAATAAAAAAAACTGTCCATTTATTAACTGCAATCAAAACTTTTATAAGTAAAAATATTAAGAGAGTTTCTGCCAAATTTCCCTTATACTGTAATATAATAATAACTGTATGTTCGGTAGTGATTGAGGACAGACTGAGGACATAATTCCCCTTATTTGTAACTTACACATCAGTTAAGTAAGCTGTAGGGCTCTCACATTTTTTGCCAATTAAATAATATCTGTAAACTCATCATCATTAACGTTAGTCATTTTCCTACAGCAGGCTAACCTGCTTTTAATATGAAATTTGAAATAGTTTTCCATCTTGCCTCGAGAGGGAACAGAGCGTTCCAGTGTCACGGCAAAAACACAAGGTTGAAAAATACATCCCGATAACAGTCTCACCTTGATGGGAAGTGTCCCAGCAGGAGAGCTTGTGGCATGTAGAAATCAATGGTTGTAAAACTGATGAATGTTCAAGACTTCACTGACGACTTTCCGCGAGGCTTTCATTCATCTGCTTTCTACAGCCAATCCCACAACCCCCTTCCCTTCGTACATGATGGGATATGGGTGGTCATAAGATGGAGTTTTCTGACAGCAGTCATCATGTTCAAACTCAATGGCCTTATGAATACCATCAAGGATCATTTAACCCAAAAATACAAATTCTGTCAATGATCATTACTCTTGAGACATGAAAAACCCAGTGATGTTTGACATCATAAATAAAGTTCAGCCAGTTCCTGACACAAAGATATTGTATGGCTTTAGAAGAATTGGATTATAGTGTGCTAGTCAAATTGATTAATTTATATTTTAGCTCATAATAAGATCACTTTCCTTTAAGGAAAATAACACACAACAGTCATTTATATAATTCCCAATTGTAGGCTCAATCTGATCCTGATACTATGCCAATTTACTCAACACGAGTAACTAGAACTGACCCATTTATGTCAATGCCAGTTGCTCAGGTGGTGCATGACCCCTAGAAGATTTTGACCTACTTACTGCGACTGCCAATAGATACAGAGGCACGCTAATGTGGGCAAGAAAGCATGAATAGGCAGGCATGAGTTTTTGTAGTGTGGGTGGTTGGAGGAATCTGTCTTTCATTCATTCATTCATTCATTCATTCATTCATTCATTCATTTATTCGTCTATTCATTCACCAATAAAAAAACAAACAAACAAATAAATAAGCTAGTAATCGCTGAACCAGACTATTCAAAGGTTGAACAAGCAGTCTCACTGGCTGTAAAATCAGCAAAGGCAAGTCAGCTTGTTATGTGATTTCTAGCAGATTACATATAACGGACCAATCAGACTGTGCCATTTAGAGTATCTTGACTGAGCTATATATTTTCTAGGGTCATATGGGCAGGTTTTGTCTCTCACTTTGTATTTGTTAACCATAACACACATACACAATGCTCATTAATCTAACACGGTCAATTAGGTGCTTGTAGGGTGCACTAAAAAGGTTAATTTACACAACAGTATTATTGAACCATTATTGCCCTCACACAGACATGGGACATGAGTTGTAATTGATCTGTAAGTAGATACCCCCCCCCCCCCCCCCCTTAGTTACTGTTGCTACCTCTGACAAACAAAGGGAGCTGATAACTGTCTCACAGATTAACAGTACACATTCCCATAGCATCAACACCAAGCCAAAGCTTTAAAGTTACACTTTGAAAGGGGAATTCCCTTTCACATTTAGTCAAGGCCTCAAATGTGTGTCAGATAAGAGAGACGTCAAAGAATTGCAGAGTTTGGGGTTCTCCCGGGTCAGGATTGGGAACCACTGGTCTACACCAGTGGAACGTAACTGGCAGGTCACAACCTTAAAATGGGTGAAAAATCTGATATTTGGGAAAGGGAAAATTTGAGTCCAATCATCAATATTTTCACACAATACTTTACCTTCAACCCTTTAAAACACTTAAACAAAACCATAGAAAATGTGATTCAGATTACACTACAGGCATGTTCACATGCAACAACGAGGTTTATAATGACCATAATATGTTTTGTATGGTGAATTGACAACATAATAATTTGAAATAGAACGTGAAATAATTCACGTATTAACAAAATTACTAATTGTGTCTTGTTAATAATTTTCCATATTACTGTGCTTAGGCAGTCCATTGTAACATCAGTAAATGTTCATATTTGCTTAACGGTTTTTGGCAAAATCTAAGTCTTGAAACGCAACCAGCTGAGAACCACAAACCAACTAAACTTTTTTCTTTCTTTCTTTTTCAAATCAGCTGGTGGCGTTAAAGTTGCGGCCATTGCTAACTGATTTCCTCCACACAAGAAGGCTGAGAAAAACCCCTTTGAGCAGCAATGGCTTTCATTCCCAACACACAAAACCTTCTTTTCTTCTGCAACACACAGTGTATTCAGAGTACAATAAATCAGGTGGACTCAGCCTGGTGGATAATAATATATCAGCAACAATGGAAACCCTAACACATATTCCCACACAAATGAAATGCGTGTGCAAAGTGTGTACAGAAACATATGCAAAAGATGCCCCAGTGTGTCTGTAATGTAACACAGCCTGATGTAAATAGCAACGCCCCTGCTTTGGCCATAGACAGTGTGGGCTCTCAGTGAGGAATGCCTGTGAGAGAGGGTTAACGAATCTTTCTCGCAGATAGATATTGCCATGGAAACAGCTGCGTGACTGCTTGCAGTTTGTATTCAGTACACACAGGCAAGTGGGGTTGGGGGTGGTGTTGTTGAGAATGAAGCAGAGGCAGAACAATAGCGCAAGAAGTATTTTACAATTCTGAGAGTGCTGACGTTCAAAGCGCACTAAGCTCATATTTAAGAATTAAGAAGGGTGGAGTCGATTAAAAAGGGAAAACAGAAATCAAGGAAGCTGCCAGTTAGTAAAGCCCAATCTCCCCTTCCTATACTCAGTGTGTCTATGCTGTGTGGACATAACATGTCAAACGGTTTGTGCGGAGTTGTGCAGGATGCAGTCTGCTGGCATGCTTTGACACTGCATTTCCTGTAGATCTTAAATGCAGGAAATGCAAGATGAAACCATAAATAAATGACTAAATTAATTAGTTGCCAGAGTGCAAAACCTGAGGCAGTGTGGTTTGAGCAAATTGAGAGAGAGAGGCGAGCAAGCGAGAGAAGAAAGCAGCAATGACGTAGAAAAGGGGGCACACAGAGAATCCCCCTAGCCTCCTCCTCTGATTTCCCCTCTTATCTTATTTCTCTTCCTTCCTCTTAGAGTGCTGGCTGAGCTGTGCTGCGTTTGACTCAATCATTGGAGCGGTGCTCTGGACACATTTAGAATCCATCTTCACTGCCTGGGGCGACTGGGAGAATGCATTAAAGACCATGGAAAGGCACACTATTCATTGTAAACACTGTTGGTACGGCACACTCTATGTGTCAGATTCTCCATGTGAAAGAACGGCTTACCTAGAGAGGTCCTATATCACAATAGATCCAGTTCTAGAATTAGCGCAATGTAACCACTGCTTTTTTTCTGCAACAGCTACACTGCTGTTCTCATTATTGTTCCACATTTGATAAAACTTGTGATCTTTTTATGCAATAACAAATGCCTCATGCTAGTCTATTAAAATAAAAGATTTTATATTCTGGACATTTTAATGTAAATGGTACAGTGGATGAAAGAACAAATTTCAGATCATACATAATAAAAAGGCTTTAGTTCAGGAAGACTGGACTAGTCCTGCATGGGTTTCTGGGAAAATTACAAATGGGGCTGTATGCAGCGGGCACTCTGGAAAAGTCCTGACCTCACATGAGTCATAAGACCAAACATGACCCTCATTTTCTTTCTTTCTCCTTTTTGGTCTGCACATTTTGATGTTATGAACTGTGTTATTTGCAGCCGCCTGTCCTGGGATTTGGAGTCATCCTCAGGAAACAATGTGTTCATTTTGTGACTAATATAATCAACAGGATGCATATAAAATATTTGTAACAAAACATTAAATTGCTTAAAAAATGTTTTGAATGATGACTATCAGAATAAAAGCCATTATACATTGTGTCCTCATTCATCACCATTACAATTTGTTGTTATTTGTTAATTTATTATATTTTTTAACCATGCTTTCACAGTAATAATAATAATAATAATAATAATAATAATAATAATAATAATAATAATAATAATACTTATTCACAAGTACACCACTCATTCTGTGACATTTCTACTTTAAAACTAGTTTGGACTTCTATTGAGTCACTTAAGCACAATAGTCATTGATAAAATCATTAAAATGATAAATGATAAATGATAAAACATCATTAAACTTTATAAATACAAATCTGCTACAAAGATAAATGTAAAATATAGGTTGTTTTTTTATTTTTATGAAAGAATCCCAATGTGAGACTCACGTCCACAAAATGTATAGCTCAACAAGAGTATTCTATTGCAGTGCTCAATGCATTTTCTCATAGCCAAGATTACAAGGAATTTGCTGTCACATAATGTTGATAGATCTTGATGGGCTGCGTTCTGGCCTAAACCTGCTGTTCTTGCATCCAGTGGGGGTCTAACAGTTGTTGACACACCACTGTGAAGCCAGGGGTGTTCATATCAATCATTCATCACTGTGCACCAATGGGACTCCAATTTCACATTCACTGCATGTTTAAGAAGATGTTTTGGGTGCACCCTGATATGCATCTGATTATCCAAGGGAACTAAGAGAGCATTCTTTTTTTGAGGTCACCCATACTAATTGCAATCAGTCCAGAAATGTGATCACTTCACTGGAGATGAGTCCATTCACGAATCCAAAGCCAAGGAGAAAGCGGTCTATGAAATACCTCCTCCATATATATTTTAAGGCCTATCAGCTGAAGTTAATTGGATTGCATGTGTGTTTACATACTGACTGGTCTATATGCACAGTAATGTACAAGAGTACAACTAGTATGATGAGAGGCCTTGCTCACTGTGCAAATACCGTGCTTTTGGGCATATTGTTAATTAATGTGGGATTACAAATTTACTAGGTTTGGGTTTAAGGACTAGCCACTGAATGCCTATAAAATACATTGTATGCCTGCTTTTGTCAGACATTGATAACTGTAGTGTCACACAAAACATTCTTATATATATATTCTTCTGTAGATAAACCAGACTCTCTTGGTTTTACTTCTGATTTTCCTACATTAGACAGTTGTCAATTGTGTCTCTTTGCTCCAGGATGCAGGGATACTATTGCTGACTTCTAGAGGTGATCACAGAGCTTTGCGCTAATGATGAGAACATAAGGATGAGACCATAAAGATCACTGCATTGCTCCTGTGCCTGTGCATGTAAGGCAGATTGAATGTAATGATTGTATTCCCATGTGACACATGGTGGAAGGACAATGAGATTGCAAGAATATTTCAGAGGTAAAAATGACACTGGAAATTCCTGTTGATATTACAGGAATGTTCTGTGTTTAGTATGAAGTAAATTGTTAGTTCATGCAAAAAGAAAAATATTTCTGATCTCATTGTTCCTGTAGCTCAATTGGTAGAGCATTGTGCTATCAAGCGCAAGGTTGGGGTTTCGATTCCCCAGGAACACATGATAGGTAAAAATTGATAGCCTGAATGCACCGTAAGCGTCTGCTAAATGCATAAAAATAATTTAATTTACTCATTCCAAACCCATAAGATTCTACTGAAAGTCCATGCAAGAAAAACAATTCAACGAGTGATTCAAAAAGTTAATAAAAACACAGTAAATTTAATCTTAATCGTAGAACATTAGAATACTTGAATTAAACAATTTGATTCATTTGGATTACTTTATTAAATGTCATTACTGATGTCATGTGCAGGGGTCAAGTATTAATTCAAGATCACAGTTAATGTTTAAATATTATACTTTATTCACACAAAGCAACATAAATTTGTTCATTGCTCCCTTACGCACATGCATATGCATATTTTGAAAAAAATGCAGTTAACATGCTAACATACATAGACTGGAAGATTCTAACCAGGTACTGAGCTGTAGCTCCATCTACACAAGTCTGCAATGGTGTTTGCAAATGTTTTTTGGAACTATAGTTTCAGGAAACACTAGATCATTGAATTATGATAGTAACAACAGAACTGGCAACATAGTTGGCTAACAATGCTTTTGGTGCAATCCACCCTTGGCAGCAGTTATTTATCTAACCAGTCGAGGACCATTCAATGCTATAAAGGCCTGATTGATGATTTAGATTATAGTGGTGGAGTGGTGCTGTACATTATCAGCAAAGTGTGGCAGATTGTGCTAATCTTCTGCATCTAGCTTCAGACTAGCATTCCACAATACAGTAATTTCAGTACCATCTAGTCTTAACAAATTGATAGTACAGTGAAGGTATAAGTCAATGCATGTCTGTGTGTATGTGCAGTCTGGTTGTGTGGTATACTCACTATCAGGGCAATGCTACAAATAGTTTTTCCAAAGGGACTCATTTAGGGTCACTGAGGTCGCTGCCAAATCAAAATGACAGAAGAAGAGATCTGTAAATGTGTTCTGCCATCTGAACCGGACTGGGAAACTGTAATTAGGACTGAATAGGATATAAAGGGGCAACTTTCTGCACCATAAATTTAAATGGACTTTAAACGCTCTGTGGTTAATATTTATGATAACTGAATTTACAGACAAGCACCACCTCCTTAATAAAACACACAGCACAAGATTGAATCAATAAATAGAGCCACAGCTTTTCAACTGGAGTCTGCAGAACCCTCGTGACCAGGTAGCAAACACCATTAACGGATATATGGTATCAACTAACAATAATAATAAAAAAAATTCTACAGTTATGATAACCAAGAAAAATGTAGCATTCAACATGCACTCTAAAAAAAAGTGGTTCTTCGCTCGTAATCATAGGGGAACCACTTTTCGTGCCATGTAGCACCATATCTTTAAAGGTCCTCTACAGCTCCTTTGTCAAATGGTGCTATGTATACCCCATAATAGGTGCCATTTTACAATTTATTTTTTCAATAAAAATGGTGCTAAACAGCACCTAGAGTGGTTCTTTGGCTCATAATGAACCTTTAAAAGGGCTTAACAGGTTATTTGTATAGCAGTGGTGCTATATACATGTAGCACCTTGACCACCCTAAAGAAACACTGAAGAACCATACAGCAGAGGTGTGGACTCGAGTCGTGTGACTTGGACTCGAGTCAGACTCGAGTCATGAATTTGATGACTTAAGACTCGACTCGACAAAATGTACAAAGACTTGGACTTTAACATCAATGACTCGTGACTTCACTTGGACTTGCGCCTTTTGACTCGAGAAGACTTGCTACTTCCCATGAAAACCTGGGGGGGAAATGTTAACACGACCGCGCCGCTCTCAGTGTATCTGCATCTGTGAAAAAAATGTGCACCACCTGTATGCATGCAGAGAGCACGCGCGCTCAGTGTTGGGAGTAACGGCGTTTAAGTATAACGGCGTTACTAATCTAATTAATTACCTTTCCCATCATTGCAACGCCGTTATCTCTACTGAGAATGTAAAGTGTCGCGTTACTACAATTTGGTTGAATAAAGCTCGAGGTGTCATGCTTTGGCTAGTGCCCTGCTCACGCTGTCTCACTGCACGCTCTGACAACCACTAAACATAATCAGCGATAATCGCGTTCTCGAACTGGAAGTACCGGAAATTAAAGGCGAGAATGTTTCTGTAACATGCACGGTATGCCCAGGATAAAAGACTTTATTCGCGCGTGACATTAACTTCACATCAGACGCGAATTCGCGTCAAGGGGGCTTCTGCCAGTTGAGTTCACGCAGCATTTTCAACAACCATTTTTATTCAGATAATTTTCTAAATATTACTGTTATCGTGTCATGAAATGTAGTTTTAAAAGTAATTAATGCGAGAATGTAGTTGTTTTAAACTCAAATATCAAATTTTTTGAAGTTGTCGTCTTTGCGCCTTTGCATTGACTTAACATTGAAATCACTCGCGCCAGACGCTCTATTCGCGTATGGTGTGAACGCACCATAAGAGTTGGATAGTATTCTGTTTATTGTGCAGGCACTTTAGGCCTAATATACAGTTACAGAGATTTGCACTAATGGCCAGGTTTCCCTTTGTTTCTTTTTACCCAAGTTTAAATTTGTTTGTCTTAATTTTGTACTTGAATTTTATTTTCAATATTTATTTTTTATATGTTTTTATTTCTATGCATATCATATGGCAGGCTGCAATCTATTGAGTTCAAATAAATACAACATTTTCTAAAATACTTATAGTGTTTTTATTCTTCAATCAGTTAATATAAACATCTTATATATTAAAGATGTTATAGGACGTAATACTGACACCCTGATGAAGGCATATAGCCGCAACGCGTAGATGTACCTCTCAGCAAAAGAGTTTTAACGTTTAAAGCCAGTAATGCAATAAAGGCTTTTTAACTTTTCACTATACAATTCGAGTGCCTTGGAGTTCTAGTTCTTGATACCAAAGATAGTTTCGTTTGGCTATAAATATTACGAGGTAGTTGACAAAAAACGAGTTGCAATTTGCAAAACATGCGGGTCGAAGATTACAGACGGAGCTGCCACAACATCCAACTTTGTTCAACACCTGAAGTTGCACAAAGAAAGGTAAGTTTTGAACGAATGCTAAGCACCTTATCGGATGTACCATACTGTATCAACGAGACAGTAAACGCACGTCTCTCTTGCTGGTTCATGCTAACAAAAAATAGGGATTTTTGAGGTACATGAGTGTAGCACACTCAGATGGAAACCTCGCCAACATCATGTCAACGTCCGTTTTAAAGTACCATTTCTACCTTGCTGCTAGACGGATAAACACAAATGTATATCTCAGTCTCTCCAACACATGAGACAAAAACAGGCCATTGTTCTAGTGCAATATGCTGTTGAAATACAAGCATTTTTTGTGAAAATTTAAATGTTCAGTTTTTTACTGTATTTGATTAATGTCATTGTATAAAAAGAGATTTAAATGAATACAAATCTTACAGACATACATGATTTGTATACATTTTATTTCTGTGGTAAGAGGACTTGAAATGACTTGAAACTAAAATGGTAGGACTTTGGACTCGACTTGAGACTTGTTGGCTTTGACTTTTGACTCGACTCGGGACTTGCCCCTCTTTGACTCGACTTGACTCGGGACTCGAGGGCAAAGACTTGAGACTTACTTGTGACTTGCATAACAATGACTTTGTCCCACCTCTGCCATACAGGGGCTGAAATGGTTCTGTATACGGTAGTGGTGCTATATAGCACCTCAGTAATCCCAAAGAACCAATGAAGAACCACTGAAGAACCAAGATTTGGTGCTATAAAGCATTTAAATGGGTCATTACGAGCCAAATAACCACTTTTAGTACTATATAGCACCATTTTTTAGAGTGTTCTCTTTAGCATTCGAGCTATCCTATGACACTCATTGTGGATATTATCACCTGAGTTTAACTTTGTCTGCAAAATTGCCCCTTGCATTATATGAGTACTCACATTGGAGACCCAAGTTAAACAGATGGGCTATAAATAATCCCTGTACACTTAGTGCACAGTCATGCGATTACAATTGCAGTTGTATCCACAGCTGGAGGATATCGCATCATCTGTTGACTAAGGACCCTGGACATCACATTGGACTGGGAATATTTCACAGAGTGGAAATGTGTTTTGGTTGTGCATTACGAATCCATGGTCGAGACTTTCTATGAGGTCAAACAAATGAGAGTGCAGGCCCTCCCGTATCTGCTGCTGCATCTGTCTGTAGTGTGAGCTTGGTTATATTTGGAGACGTTACTCAGTGATGACATGTTTTTCACATTTCTCCGCAGGCGTTATGAAGCACGGGGTGGAGGGTGGGGGTGGTGCGAGACAGGAATGGGAGGGCATGGACCCAGAGAGACAGACAAAAGCTGGCAGTGAGGAATTATGTGGGGATTTGGGGTTCTGTTTATTCAGTGGTTTTTGCAAAGCAAAGAATCACCATTATTGTAATTTTTTACAACAGAAAGACAAAAAAAAAATCTGTAAACGAAAATGTATGCACTTTCATTGAAAATGGTCAGGATTATAAAGACCTCTTACATTGTACCTTTTTTGACTTGGACCAGTAAGAAACCATTAGCACCCTAGCAAGAGCCTGGCAATGTCCTAGCAATCACCCAGAATACACTACCAAACTACCAATAGTAATGCACTAAAAGCATCAGTAGTGCCCCCCTAACAATATACGTACTAGCAACCAGAACACCTTAACAATAGGAAAGCAAAGCAATCAGCCATACAGAGACTTGGTATTATACTGAATATTTGTATATGATTCCAAGTCATATCTTTCAGAATACCATAGAAATAGAAGTAATATGGGTATGATATGAGCTAAAGGTTACTCAATCAACACTCACCTTTGGACATGTCTGACAGTTACTCCTTGAAATGAGCCGGTATTCCATTGTGTATGACCCTAATATGGCAGTTTCTGGCAAATCGCATTATTACATGAATTGGTGAATTAGAAACATGAGTTAGGATTAGTTCCTATGTTTGAATCATATTCAGTAACTACTGTCATCATCAATATTGAGCATTGATATGTCCAGGTCCCACACTAGGACTGATGGAAGGGATGGATGCTTTGATGGAACAGTGAATAAAGAAGGAGGGGACAGACACTTAAGGCCTTCTCAGTCCTTAATACCTGGTGACTGATGACTCATTAATTTGACAAGCAATGCAGAGCAGGGATGGATTACACAAAGAAGTCTCCGGCCGGCCGTCCCCACAAGCATACAGATGAGGAGAGCAGAAGAGAGTGACAGATAGGAAACACGTGGGGAGGACAGAAATGTTTCTGAACATATCTGTGCTTTTATAAGCCAATAATGGTGACCAAACAGACCACATGTTCGGTGACATTTAAGCATGGCATGGTCACAGATAGGAAGGGGAGGGTTTAACAGAGGCGATAAGATCAAGCAAGACAGATAGAGAGAGATTACATGTTGTACTGTATCTATGTCCAAAAGCGTGCCCCTAGCCATTGTGTAGATGCACGTAACACAGAAACATTGAATTATTTGAGAATTTGAAATGCTTTTGTGCTAGGTATGTGCAACTACATATTTTTATTCATATTTTTTCATAATATATACAGTGCTGAGAAGTAACCGAATGTAATCATTTGGAATATGTAATCAGATTCCAAAAAAATAAGTAATGGTAATTAGCCTTTCGCCGAGCCCCGCCCCCCTTAGTTACTGTTGCTACTTCCGACAAACAAATGGTCAACACGACCAGCGCGACAGATTGCCATGACGGGAAGAGGTATACCCGTGCGTGTCAGTGACCTTTTTTGGAGTAATACCGCGATATCCTCCAGATCGAGGCAAAAGGGGTTACAGTATGTCGTGGAGGGAAAAAAAGCAAATCTGAGAAACACCATGACCTGTACCTCAAATGCAACCAGCACAGCCTTGTGTACCAGTCATGCTCTTGCACTGCCGGGAAAGTTCTCTTTCATATGTTATGGTCTATTATTGTCTATTGCGAGTAGCTATTTTTATTATTATCTTGGTAAGTAAAGGTTTTAAAAATGATAACTAAATACTAATTGAGTCTTAAATGCATAATGTAGACATATAGGCTAGCCTATATATATAATGTTGGCATTATTCTTTTATTACATTTCAGCTGCTATGGCGAAGCAAATAAGGCAGAGTCTTTATCTTAATTAATTTTCGTTATTGCCAAATACCCATCTTAATTTAGAATTTCTTAATTAAAATTTTTAAGAAAGACTCGTTTTTATTGGTGAGTTGGCCTATTTATAGGCTAAATGAGTCTATATCTAGGGCTATTTAGAGTTCTGAGATGTTAAGATGTCACAGAGGACTTATTTTATTTCTTTGTTCAAACTTCCAAGCGGCCTATTACATTAGTCATGTATAAATAATGTTAAAACATGTATAAATGACTCATTCTTGACAAAAGGCAAAAGAGCTGTGTGCGTGCATACATTTGAATAATGTCGGGCTGTAAACGGGTTCGGGCTTTTAAAAACCTGTCAATCAAAATGTACTTGTCTGGCTCGGGCCGAAATCTGTCGAGCTCGGGTCCTGTCAGGCCTAACTTTTAAGGCCCGATTACAGCTCTATTTTAGTGTCCGATTTACAAATGCCGTGGGCGCACCGCTTCACCATCTTGCTTGGAGTCAAAGTTTGTCGGAACTGCCTCACATAGTAACGGTTGTTATGATGTGTGATTGGACAATGGCCGTTTTGGGGGAGGGGCCGGCAAAAGGCTAATTAGATTACATTCCGTTTTAAAATACCTGTAATCAGGCTACAGTTACTTTTTTAATGATTACATGATAACATATTATCCACGTGGTCACATGACATGAAGGTATAATATTTTTTATTAAGTGTTTTTATTTTGATTGTTGTACTATTGAAAAGGATTTTTTTTTAAATTTTACATTTAAATTACCGTATTTTTCGGACTATAAGTCGCACTTGAGTATAAGCCGCATCAGTCCAAAAATACATCATGATGAGGAAAAAAAACATATATAAGTCGCACTGGACTATAAGTCGCATTTATTTAGAACCAAGAACCAAGAGAAAACATTACTGTCTACAGCCGCGAGAGGGCGCTCTGTGCTGCTCAGTGTAGACTACAGGAGCACTGAGCAGCATCTCTGGCAGCATAGAGCGCCCTCTGGCGGCTGTAGACGGTAATGTTTTCTCTTGGTTCATTTCTCTCTTTTCATGTCAAATTATTTTGATAAATAAGTCGCACCTGACTATAAGTCGCAGGACCAGCCAAACTATGAAAAAAAGTGCGACTTATAGTCCGGAAAATACGGTATTTTATTAGCTTTTTGTATGGTTCCTTGCACAAAACTATGTTAGGACCGCAAAACATTTCTAACATGCAAGATTTATAAACTAATATATTTTAATGTTTGCATGATCTATAAATACTAGTCACAACACAATACAAAAGAGCTGAAAGCTTTGTATAAGGAAGCAAAAATTATGTTGCTGATTTACAAAATGTGTTTTTATCTCACATTTGCTTTTATTAACACTTTCAGTTAACACTATCAACAAACAACGTAATAAAACATTGCCACAGTCATGTTTATGAGAAAATTAAACATGCTATTTAGTATCAGAAAGTGGACAGTTTGCTCTGAAACTGCCATGCAATGTGGTACAACAAGCATTGCAATATTATTTTGTTACCATTTTGTATCCACAGACATTTTTAGCTTTGCACATGCTGCTTCTAAACGGCAAAACTCAATTTTGTGATAAATGTATATATTTTAAACAATCTCCTTATGTCTAATTGCCTACTCTATTGTTTAAAGACTTGTCGTCTATCTTTACCTATCCCAGCGGTGAAGAACTATGCACACTTCAGACTCCACCCTGCACTTCTGTCTTGTTGCAGTCGAGTCTTGACATGGCAAATTCTTAGCTTTAATGTTAAGGTACTTTATCACATTCTTTCTAGGCAACGAAATGTTAAACTTCAAGTCATAAAAAGCATTGTTGCATTGTTATTGTTGCTCTTAGACAGCAGAGAAGCTCGATAGTGCTTTAAAAAATGCACTTCCTACTGATTATGGTGAAAAGCTAATCTGTTCAAGCTTCACAACAACAATGGAGTCCCAAACACTAGCATGCTCTCCAGACAAAAATACACTGACAGGCTCTTCATCGTCCGACATGTAATTAAAACCAAAACAAAAGGATGGACGAAAGAGGTAATGTCAACACTGACAATGACAAAAGAAGCATTGGCTGTCCCTCCGATAAGACGCCCATGCAGTCGGAAGCTTGGGACACAGGGCCTCCGACCAGAGCAACAGGGCAGGGACGTCCACCTTCACTAAAGAGCCTGCGAGACAAGTCTTGGCAATGTATAGACTCAGCATACAGAGTCCTCTGAGAGTCCTCAACACCAGCCCATTGAACACTCTGCTGCATTAATCTTACTGCCGCTTTGTCCTGGTGTGCCTGCGCCCCCCTGTAAGGTCAATTAAACTCCGTAAGATAAAATACTTGCCATGATATTAGGATATAAATAGCCACGCAGTGGGTGTGTGTGTGGGGGGGGGGGTGTACAGTTGGTTAGAGTTACACTTATGTCACACTAACATGGCGGGCATGAATGTTGCCTCAACTACAGTAAGTCATATTCCTTATGTCAAACTAAAGGAAGTGCTGCAATGGAAAGCTCTATAGGAAGGGGAAAAATCCCTAAGGAAATTTTAAGACTTTATTTACATTTTTATTTATAGTACAAATAATAAAAAAAAATATTAACATGCATATTACTGTCATATTGGCTGTGTATTAGTACTTATACAGTAAAGCACATATTAATGTCTTATTCTGCATGAGCATATTTTAGATCCCTTAATCCCAACCTGGCCTCCAACCAATACGCTCGTATAGGTCATTTGTCCAAATTCCTGAAAAATGACCCATCAGAGTGTTTATTACAATTGTGCCCCTATCGGCAACGTTTTCATATAATTGTGCCCCTATCGGCAACGTTTCGGCTGGACGTTTTCATATTAATGTTTTGTACTCTTTTATTTGCACTATAATTCGTGTTTCTTGTAGCTCAGTTTGTAGAGTATTGTGTTATATAACTAGAGCTGTAGTCAAGTCCAGCTTTGTCGAGTCCAAGTCAAGTCCAAGTCCAGGACTAGTCGAGACCGAGTCAAGACCGAGTCCAAAGAGGTTCGAGTCCAAGTCAAGTCCAAGTCCAAAAGTTTAGAGTCCAAGTCAAGACCGAGTCCAAATGCGAGGAAAAAGGGTCCTCTTCAAGACCACATACTTAATTACTGATAATGTATGTGATGCGAGAGACAGCATATCTCCTATTCTAAGAAAATAATTTTACATTATTATTTGTAATGATCAAAAAGCATGTGCAAAGTAACAACTCTGTAGGACGGTGGATGGCACCTATCTGGAAGATTCTAGTGTGTCTAGTAAGAGCTTGATTAGCTGTTTCAAGTATGTTTTATTAGGGTTGAAGCTAACAAGGGCGTTACACAAGATCCCGGGCCCTATGCATAGGCAGTCCTGATGGGCCCCCATGCCCCCCACCCATGAAAATATCCAGGTAAAATAAAATATATTTCTGATTCATACTTTTCAAGGGCCCTCTCTTCCTTTGGGGCCCTGGTAATGAGTACTGGTTTTACCCCCAGTCCGACCCTGGGATCTAAACTCTAAAGGACAATGGCCCTCTAGAACAGAGTTCTGTAAGGTCAAATTATTTTTATGTACTTTATTTTCATTTTATTTACTTAATAATGCTGCTTTTGCTGACATTATTTCTGTGGTCAAAAATGTAAATGACTGATGCCTTGGCACAGTGCACACAAATGCAAAGCTCGGGAAATGACAAATGCGCGCAGCAAGGCTAGAAGGGATAAGTTTGGCTCTACTGGGCATGCGCACATAAATACAGCTAAATTTTTGTCATACTATACTAGTGCTTGCATGGACTAGTCCAGCGCTGTCGGAAACAATCAACTGCTCCAGCATGCATTAACCATAATGCATACAAAGTGTTTGCAAGTACAACGTGAATTTTAGAATTACAATATTGTTTGGAGCTGTTACTTTCTATGACCTTATCTCTGTTGCATGTAAAATAAAATATGTAATGTAATAATTAGCAATTAGCAACACCGCATTGTTGTCGCCTCTCCGTGCATCTCTCAGAAATCAGTTTTGCTGGTTTGCGCGGCACACACACATCTGTTTAGTGAAGTTTACTAAACATTAAGACTCGCCTAAAGAGTTAATGTAATGAAAATGTGCGCATTGAATGGATCCAGTGGTTTGTCATGACATCTCTCTGCTTGCATGATAAATATTATTTGAGAAATTAATAATTATTTTATTTTGACACGACATAGCTACTTGTTCAGTGATAACTACGAAAAAAAAGATAAAAAGTCGGTCTTATCAAGTAACTGTACGACGTTGTATCCGAATGCAGATACGAAAAATGTTGTGATTGTTACAGATACAAATACTGGCAGTTACATGATCATTTAAATATGTAAAATCATAAAGTTTTTAAAATTTACATATGTAATTGTTGCATAAGGCTATACATTAATAAGCGTTTATTGATTAAAAAAATATTTAATGTGACTCGAGTAACTCAAGCATTTTTTAATAAAAAAATCGACTAGTAGAAATCAGTAGTCTTGCAACCTTTATTAGTATTTCACTATTGCAAAGGGTAGCCTACGTTTAAGGCTATCTAGGTGTAGACGTAAATAAAACACAATCTAATAGGGAGAAAATTAAATTAGAAACATCTAAACTTTTCAGGTCGCAGAAAGTGCACTGCTGGTCATGCACATCCTTTCCCGGAACAATACTGAAAGCTAAGCCAAGATGGAGAAACAGATGATCATAGCTGTACAAGGATGGACAGCCATTTTTAAATGAATCTATCAGCAGAGCTACTGCAAGGTTTAGTGCTTTTAGGGATGTTTAGTGCTGGAAATCAATTTATTTTGTGCTGAAACTTCTGCGTCTTCATGGAGAGCGGCGCGGGTCATGGTTGCCTAGCAACAGCAGACGCCACTGGAGCGCGAGCAGAGATCGCAGGATGCAGACTGCTTTGGAAAAAAGTAGAAAGCGGCGCACCTAGCGTTTTTCACGTTTTCAGTCGCGACTTCATTTAGTGCTGGACTCGGTCGAGACCAACTAGTACACTTGGCGAGTCCAATGGCCAAGTCCGAGACAAGTCCGAGTGCAAATGCAACGAGTCCGAGACAAGTCCGAGACGACAGAAAAATGTCTCGAGTCCGGACTCGAGTCCAAGACCGGACTCGAGTACTACAGCCCTATATATAACGATATGTAATCATGCGATCTTGGGTTCAATCCCAAAGAATGCACATGCTCCTAAAATGTAAATGCTCTATAAATCATAAATTGTGAGGTGTAGGTTTAGGGATGGGGATAGGTGTGGTCATTTGAGCGAATAAGCCACCTAGTAAAATATGTACAAATTACTGTGAGATCGGTGTAAAAAGTCCACACATTCCATTTAAATAAACGATTGGTACGACAATGTAAATGGAATAAATATGCTACACCCTTCAATAAACCACCAATTTTTGCAGTCTGCAAGTTTTGTACAGCACGTCATTTCATTTTTTTACTACTCCGTTTGGCCTTCCTACAAACATCATTGGTACTTTTTTGCCATGTTATGTTATGTTATGTTACTATGTTACTTATTATAGCAAACAATGAATTATGCATTATTGCATGCAACTAGCCTTAGTCCTAACTGCTACTTCAAGTGCATGGTGTTAATTAATACTACTCAGTACCTTATTGTATAATTTTACTGCAGCACAGACAACTTAAAGTGCACAAATGAAATTTGAAATACATTTCAGAAATTATCACTGAATAAGAACATACTTTTGGTCTATTCCTCAAACTGGACTATTATATTACTTGCAGACTACATTAGGCTAGTCAGATAATAGCTCCAATAACCACACATGCTCATTCTAACCCAATAAAACAGTTTCCTGGACACCGTAAAAATCTGCTTAGCAAAATCAGTCCATTGAATTATATATATATAAAAAAAACAAAGACCAAAGAGATGGAATCCATAAGGGTCTCTGCTTACAGATGCATGCTAATTTCATATTGTACTGCATGCTATGAGTGACCACAGGAGGTTTCCACACTTTGCTATAATAACCAAATGGCAATCACTCATTGACTGCATTGTCATTACTCAGCAACCTCGTTAAGTGATTATCATAACACGACAAGACCATGGGGTCCTGGACGATGAATTTGAATGATTTTCTTCAGCGTAGAAACATAAGCTGATTATGTGGTTATATATGGCAAACAGCATTGTATTAAGCAGTATAGTAGAATAAAATAATGTATGTACTTGTAATATAATTAGTTTCAAGCCCTGTCAGGTTTTTGCAAAAATGACCGGCTGGCTGTACAGCATTTGAGCCCTGAGCTTTGGCATGAAATGCACTGAGCCTGTTACTATATATGGTGCATGTCACCCGACATCATTGACTGCACATTCTGCTGTAAAAGGGGGTTATTAAACTTTTTTATAATTAGGCAGTGAATTGTAAACCTAAAAAATTGAAGATAAGCACTGTGGCTACTAATAGTGTCTGGCCATTAGAGGGCGAACCAATGATGATGCCGTACCAAATGTAAATATTTACCTGTCGTATATGCTTGCCAAAGCAGTTTGCCCATGGGGTGTAGACACTTTCTGTCCATTCCACTCGTGGAATGTTTTCCCAGCAGGAACAGCTGAACGGGACTCTGTCTAGGGACTGGAGGGACATCACATCCAGGGATTGCTGCATTTGGAGGACAGCTGCTGCTCCTCACTCACGTAAGTGCTTAAACAGGGTGAATTCTTCACAGATTAATCAACAGCACACAGAAGTTTTGTCTCATATGCCCTATCTATTACTTCATATTTTGATAACATGGAAATATAGTCATGTTTTTTGCATTACTGCATAAATTATTCCTGATAATAGAGAAGGTCACACATATCTGAACAAAGGACATACACACTTAGATACACTGTTGAAGTGGTTCTCAACTGGTAGGTTACATACCAGTAATAGGTCACAAACTGCACCCTACAAAAAATAAAAAAATAAATACATAAACAAAAATCAATGACAAATACTATGATTAATTGCGAACCATTTATTTAACCAACGTTGTCTTTTTTTTTTTTTTTTTTTTTAAAGGAGGAGAGTCTCTTAAACTCTACATTATTTGGTCAAACATTATTTTAAGGTCCAAACCATTAACTATGGATTTTGCCTCAATAAACTCCTATTTTGTTGCTTATAGATAGTAGGTAAGGTAGTTGTTACATTTAGATATTAGGAATGTAGAATATGGCCATGCAGAATATGTGCTTTATTAATACTAACAAGCAGCCAATATGCATGCTACAATAGGCATGTTTAATAAGCAACTAGTTAAAAGTTGGAACTGGTCCCTATGCTAAAGTTTTCCCCATTATTTTGATGTTAAATAATAAAATTTATTAGAAGGCCAAACTAGGAAGACATAAACAATGAACATCACCCAAACCCCAACCATCCTCAAAAAGGATAAGAATTTCATATTACGCAATCAGTTTGACTAAGTAATTTCTAAAATTGACCATTTTAGTATGATAAACAGATTTAATACTTTAGGCCATGCCTTGCCTTGCCTTGCCTTACATTAGGCACCATGAGCAATGTAAAATCAGGTTCCTGAAGCAAAACCAGTTCAGAATCACTGCTCTTTTGCATATGCGTGTGTATGTTTGGCTCTATTATTGGTCAGTGTTGCACTAAACACTCTTGAAGGCTGATTATGCACTCTTCCGTAATGCAGCCTTCAATGGCCGCTAATTTGGGGGTAGAGAACCTCCCTAGGGCTTTTTGTTCTGCCTTGCTTGCTGTATAATGGCACATATAGATTCAGTTCAATATCTCAGCGGATGAACGAAACGCTGAAGCCGGGGGCTTGTTCTCTTGGGTCAGGCCCCACACTTGAATCTTGAATCTTTGGAAAAAGAAGCGAACACATGGTGGCAAATCCCTCCCCCAGCCTATAGCAGCAGCACTGAATGTTAAGCAAACAATTTGAACGCTATAGGATATTTTCTCTATGTGTGATGGAAGATGTAGATAAATTAAGCAATAAAAGATTATATTTGGAAATGCTGTACAGGTAGACTTACCGTTAGCCATATGGATCTTTACTGTAAATTTAGGCTATTACTAACAAAATGCACTGTGCAATACAGGTGCTTCTCAATAAATTAGAATGTCGAGGAAAAGTTGATTTATTTCAGTAATTCAACTCAAATGGTGAAACTCATGTATTAAATAAATTCAATCAGAATCAGAATCAGAATCAGAATGAGCTTTATTGCCAGGTATGTTCACACATACGAGGAATTTGTTTTCGTGACAGAGCTCCGCAGTGCAACATAACAGCGACAGAACAAAAAACACAATAAGGAATAAAAAATACAAAAAAATACAAATAGGTGGGTAAGGATTGACAATATACAAATTGACAATGTATGGCAGTTATATTAAAATGAGCATTTATGTATGTTCATGTATATTATGTGGAAAAATTTTAACTGTACGCTAAGTATGTGTGTTTGGATAAATAAGTGTATGTGTATATAAATATAAATATAAATATAAGTAGTATAGTGTGTTCCATGTATGTACATGTATATTATGTGCAAAAGATTTACGTGTACGCTTAGTATGTGTGTTGGATAAAAAGTGTAGTGTATATAAATATAAATAGTGTAGTGTGTCCCACAGTTATTATCAGCTGTTCATAAGATGGATTGCCTGAGGGAAGAAACTGTTCCTGTGTCTGGTCGTTCTGGCGCTCAGTGCTCTGTAGCGTCGACCAGATGGCAACAGTTCAAAGAGGGAGTGTGCTGGATGTGAGGGGTCCAGAGTGATTTTAACAGCCCTTTTGCTCACTCTGGATAAGTACAGTTCTTGAATAGATGGGAGGGTTGTACCGATAATTCGCTCAGCAGTCCGGACTACCCTCTGTAGTCTTCTGAGGTCAGATTTAGAAGCTGAGCTGAACCAGACAGTTACTGAAGTGCAGAGGATGGATTCGATGATGGTGGAGTAGAACTGTTTCAGCAGATCCTGTGGCAGGTTAAACTTCCTCAGCTGGCGAAGGAAGTACAACCTCTGCTGGGCCTTTTTCACAATGGAGTCAATGTGAATGTCCCACTTCAGGTCCTGAGAGATAGTGGTGCCCAGGAACCTGAATGACTCCACTGCAGTCACAGTGCTGTTCATGATGGTGAGTGGGGGGAGTGCAGGGGGGTTTCTCCTGAAGTCCACGATCATCTCCACTGTTTTGAGCGTGTTAAGCTCCAGGTTGTTGAGACTGCACCAGACAGCCAGCTCTTTAACCTCCTGTCTGTAAGCAGACTCGTCACCGTCCTGAATGAGGCCGATGAGTGTGGTGTCATCTGCAAACTTCAGGAGCTTGACAGAGGGGTCCTTAGATGTGCAGTCATTAGTGTACAGGGAGAAGAGCAGTGGGGAGAGAACACAGCCCTGGGGAGCTCCGGTGCTGATTGTACGGGTGCTGGATGTGTATTTTCCCAGTCTCACTAGCTGCTGCCTGTCTGTCAGGAAGCTGTTGATCCACTGACAGACGGAGGTGGGCACGGAGAGCTGAGTTAGTTTGGGCAGGAGGAGGTTTGGCATGATCGTGTTGAAGGCAGAGCTGAAGTCCACAAACAGGATCCTCACATAGGTTCCCGGTCTGTCTAGGTGTTGCAGAACATAATGCAGTCCGATGTTTACTGCATCGTCCACAGACCTGTTTGCTCTGTAGGCAAACTGAAGAGGATCTAGCAAGGGTCCAGTGATGTCCTTCAGGTGGGCCAGCACCAGTTTTTCAAATGACTTCATGACTACAGACGTTAGAGCCACAGGCCTGTAGTCATTTAGTCCTGTAATTTTGGGTTTCTTGGGGATGGGGATGATGGTGGAGCGTTTGAAGCATGAAGGGACTTCGCACAGCTCCAGCGATCTGTTGAAGATCTGTGTGAAGATGGGGGCCAGCTGGTCAGCACAGGATTTCAGACAGGCTGGTGTAACACAATCTGGGCCCGGTGCTTTTTTCCTTTTCTGCTTCCTGAAGACCTGGCGCACCGCATCTTCGCTGATCTGTATTGCAGGTGTGGGGGAGAGGGGGGATGCAGGAGGTGTGAATGGTGAGAGCGCTTGATTGGAGAGGTGTTCAGGGTGGGTTGCCGGAGTTGTGAGTGGTGTGAACAGTTGTTTGGAGAGGCATTCAGGGTTGGTTGCAGGAGTTGTGAATGGTGAGAGCGGTTGATTGGAGAGGTGATCAGGATGGGTTGCAGGAGCTGTGAATGAAGTGAACGTTTGTTTGGAGAGGCATTCAGGGTTGGTTGCAGGAGTTGTGAATGGTGTGAATGGTTGTGTGGGGAGGTGTTCAGGGCAGGTGATGGGTGTTCTTTCAAACCTGCAGTAAAACTCGTTCAGATCGTCTGCCAGTCGTTGATTTTCCACAGTGCTGGGGGGTGGTGTCTTGTAATTGGTGATCTTCTTTAGACTTTTCCAAACTGATGCGGAGTCGTTCGAAGTGAACTGAGTCCTTATTTTTTCAGAATAATTCCTCTTTGCCACTTTGATCTCCTTTTCCAGTGTGTATTTAGCCTGTTTATACAAGACATTGTCCCCCTTCCTGTAAGCATCTTCTTTGGCCTGACGGAGCTGTCTGAGTTTTGCAGTGAACCACGGTTTGTCATTGTTGTAATTTAGTTGAGTCTTGGTAGGAATACACATATCCTCACAGAAACTGATATATGATGTTATGGTCTCTGTGAGTTCGTCCAGATCGGTGGCAGCAGCTTCAAAAACACTCCAATCAGTGAGGTCAAAACAAGATTGTAAATCCTGCTCTGCTTCATTAGTCCATCTTTTTACAGTCCTTAATACAGGTTTAGCTGATTTTAGTTTCTGCCTGTAGGTCGGTATAAGATGAACCAGAAGGTGATCAGAACGTCCCAAAGCTGCTCGTGGAACAGAGTGAAATGCATCCTTTATTGTTGTGTAACAGTGATCCAATATATTACTGTCTCTTGTGGGACAAGTAACATGCTGTCTCTATTTTGGCAGTTCACGGGAGAGATTGGCTTTATTAAAGTCCCCAAGAATGATTAAAACAGAGTCTGGGTGTTGTTGTTCTGTGTCTGTGATCTGCTCAGCGAGTTTCTGTAAAGCTGAGCTCACGTGCGCTTGAGGAGGGATGTAAACACTAACCAGAATGAACGAGTGAAACTCCCGCGGCGAATAGAACGGCTTGCAGTTAATGAAGAGCGTTTCGAGATTTGAGCAGCACGTCTTCTTTAACACAGTTACATCTGTACACCACCGTTCATTGATGTAAAAGCATGTCCCGCCGCCGCGCGATTTCCCCGTTGATTCTGCGTCGCGATCCGCTCTAAACAGCTGAAAGCCCGGCAGATGGAGCGCGCTGTCCGGTATGGTGTCATTCAGCCAAGTTTCCGTGAAACACAGAGCAGCAGAGTGAGAGAAATCTTTATTTGTCCGAGAGAGCAGAAGCAGTTCGTCCGTTTTGTTGGGTAGAGAGCAGAGATTTGCCAGATGGATGCTAGGCAACGGCGTTCGAAATCTGCGTTTTCTGAGTCTCACGAGCGCTCCCGCTCGCTTTCCCCGTCTGCGCGTCCTCTTGAAGCGTGTGATCAGCGCAGCCGCTCCGCCGACAAGAATGTCCAGCAAAACATCAGAATAGTCGAAAACCGGTGAAATATCGGGAGATGTGTGTTGCCGAATATCCAGCAATTCGTCCCTGGTGAAACTGATTGCAGGAATATAACTAAAGACAGGACAAACTAACAAAAACACAAAAACAACTGCAGAGCACGTCACGGAGGCAGCCATCCTGTATCGGCGCCACTCGTCTTGTCACACACAATGCACACAGACTGAAGTAGTCTAAGTCTTTGGTTCTTTTAATTGTGATGATTTTGGCTCACAGTTTATAAAATCCCACCGATTTACAATCCCAACAAATTAGAATATGATAACATGCCAATCAGATAATCAACTCAAAACACCTTGTGACGATCGTGCACCAGATAGACACAGGGAGATAGTGAGATCCAATCGCAAGTATGTTTATTAAAGGGTAATCCAAATCGAGGTCAAAAACAGCCAAGGTCAAAACCAAACAATCAGTCCAAAACAAAACAAACAAAGGAAAGGGACAGGAAAGGGAACTCGGAAAACGAGAGGACTCGGAGGACGAGCAGACCAGGAAGAATCTCGGGGGACGAGAATGCTGGATACACGAAGGGTAAGGACTCCATACAAACAACAGGAAAAGACTGCACCTGGTGCAATTAACAGGAGTGAAATTACTTTGATGACAGGACAAGACTAGAGGAATTCTAGTGCCTACGGTGAAGTGCCTAAGGGGAAGTGAGCCCACTAGTGGACACCCAGGGAAACAGAGACTAGACAGCGTGACATTACACCCTCCTCCATGGAGCAGCTGCCAGATGCTCCACCCGAACCCAAGGGAAAACCAAAAACACAAAGAAACCAGGAGGGAGGTGGAGCGGCGGAGGACAAGGGGGAGGGACGGAGGGCCAGGTAAAATGGGTAAAACAGAGACAAGAGGACCAGGTAGAATGGGGAAACAGAGACAAGACGACCAGGTAAAATGGGAAAAACAGGGATTCCAGGAGGGTGGTGGACCGGCGGAGGATCAGGGGGAGGGACGGAGGGCCAGATCCATAGGAGGAAACAGAAAAAAAAACACAGACAGAAGAACAAAAAATAAATAAACACAAAAACACAAGTCCAAGAAGGACATCACGTGATGCCCACCAGGGCGGAGCAGAAGACCATCACATTCGTGCGGCCGAAGCAGACGCCCCCCCCAGGGCAGAGCAGAAGACCACCACATCCATGCGTCCGAACCAGACGCCCCCCAGGGCAGAGCAGAAGACCACCACACCGGTGCGGCCGAACCAGACGCCCCCCAGGGTGGAGCAGAAGACCACCACATCCGAGCGTCTGAACCCGACGCCCCCCAGGCCGGAGCAGAAGACCACCACATCCGTGCGGTCGTGGTAGAAGGCCCCCAGGGCGGAGCAGAAGACCACCACAACCGTGTGGTCGGGACAAAAGCCCCCCAGGGTGGAGCAGAAGACCACCACGTCCGTGTGGTCGAGATCGGAGTCCCCCAGGGCGGAGCAGAAGACCACCACAACCGTGTGGTCGGGACGGAAGACCCCCAGGGCAGTGCGGAAGACCACCACATCCGTGCGGCCAGACAAACAGGAGGACAAGTCTGAAACAAAAAACATGAACAAGTTAAGGGTAGCCTCCGTGGACACAGCATGATCAGCTAGGTGCTCAGAGAGTTCGACTGAGACGTGACGAGGGTCTGGAAGTTCCGCAGAAGCGAGGAGAGACTGGTAGATCATCAGATACGTGGAGAGACTCTGGTAGTTCATCAGAGACGTGGAGAGGCTCTGGTAGTTCCACAGGGAAATGACGAGACTCTGGTACTCCCATGGTGTTTCCTTGTTCATGAAGATCAATGGTGACTTGCCTTTGTTCATGACGATCACTGGTGCCTTGACTCGGTCCTTGAAGATTACCAGTGACTTGGCTCTGTCCTTGAAGATCACCAGTGACTTGACTTAACTCTGGAAGGTCAACGGTGACTAGACTTGACTCTGGAAAGTCCACGGTAACTATCCCTGACTCTGGAAAGTCAATGGTGACTAGTCCTGACTCTGGAAGGTCAACGGTGACTAGCCCTGATTCTGGAAGGTCAAAGGTGACTAACCCTGACTCTGGAAGGTCAACGGTGACTAACCCTGACTCTGGAGGGTCCACAAGCACCTGACTCGACTCTGGAAGGTCAACAGGAACTAACCCAGACTCTGGAAATTCAACGGGCACCTGACTCGACTCTGGAAGGTCAACAGGAACTAGCCCTGACTCTGGAAGGTCAACGGTGACTAACCCTGACTCTGGAAGGTCAACGGTGACTAACCCTGACTCTGGAGGGTCCATGAGCACCTGACTCGACTCTGGAGGGTCCACGAGCACCTGACTCGACTTTGGAGGGTCAACCGGAACCTGACTCAACTCTGGAAAGTCAACGGGCACCTGACTTGACTCCGAAAGGTCAACAGGTATCTGACTTGATTCTGGAGGATCAACTGGAACGTGACTCGACTTTGGATGGTCAACAGGAACCTGACTCGACTCTGGATAGTCAACTGGAACCTGACTCAACTCTGGAGGGTCAACTGGAACCTGACTCAACTCTGAAGGGTCAACGGGAATATGACTCGACTCAGGAGGGTCAACGGGAATATGACTCGACTCTGGAGGGTCAACGAGAACCTGACTCGACTCTGGAGGGTCGACTGGAACCTGACTCGACTCTGGAGGGTCAACTGGAACCTGACTTGACTCTGGAGGGTCAACGAGAGTATGACTCGAATCTGGAGGGTCAACTGGAACTTGAATTGACTCTGAACCGGCAGACATCTTGGGCCGTGGTGCTGGACCGGCGGCCATTTTGGTCAGTGTCGCTGGGCAGGCGGCCATCTTGGACAGTGGGGCTGGGCCGGCGGCCATCTTGGACAGTGGCGCTGGGCTGGCGGCCATCTTGCATCGTGGCGCTGAACTGACGACCACCATGTGCTGTGACGCTGGGCTGGCGGCCATCTTGGGCAGTGGCGCTGGACTGACGACCACCTTGTGTTGTGATGCTGGGCTGGCGGACTTCTTGTGCAGTGGCGCTGGGCTGGCGGCCATCTTGCATCGTGGCGCTGGGCTGGTAGACTTCTTGTGCAGTGGCACTGGGCTGGCGGCCATCCCACCGGAAGAGACAGGAGTGGCTGGAGCATCCCATGGAAGCCGATGCTGCAAGTAGCACACACATTCCCAGAACCCGAATGTGTCCAATTGAGCCAGTTCCTTCTGAGGAACCGGGTCATCCAGCCCAGTATTAAAATAGTCCTTAAGGGCCGCATCATTATATCCCATGCCCTCGGCCAGGGACCAGAACACCTGTACCATGGCACCCACATCATTGCCCTCTTGGCGGAAGGTGGTTAACTTAAAGTATTTAGCCCTCCGCTCCACCATACTGGCTGGGCAGGAGACATGAAAGGACATACCGCTGGATCTGTTGGATGGAGTCCTTCTGTGACGATCGTGCACCAGAGAGACACAGGGAGATAGTGAGATCCAATCGCAAGTATGTTTATTAAAGGGTAATCCAAATCGAGGTCAAAAACAGCCAAGGTCAAAACCAAACAATCAGTCCAAAACAAACAAAGGAAAGGGACAGGAAAGAGAACTCGGAAAACGAGAGGACTCAGAGGATGAGCAGACCAGGAAGAATCTCGGGGGACGAGAATGCTGGATACACGAAGGGTAAGGACTCCATACAAACAACAGGAAAAGACTGGCATTATAGGGAGGCTAATGACAATAAAGTGACTGCACCTGGTGCAATTAACAGGAGTGCAATTACTGTGATGACAGGACAAGACTAGAGGAATTCTAGTGCCTAAGGGGAAGTGAGCCCACTAGTTGACACCCAGGGAAACAGAGACTAGACAGCGTGACACACCTGCAAAGGTTTCCTGAGCCTTCAAAATGGTCTCTGACAGTCATTGACACCCTTCACAAGGAGTGTAAGTCACAAAAATGAATTGCCAATAAGCTGGCTGTTAACAGAGTGCTGTATCAAAGCATGATAACAGAAAGGCATCTTACCTGGGCTAAGTAGAAGAAGAAATGGACTGTTGCCCAGTGGTCCAAAGTTCTTTTTTCAGATGATAGCAGGTTTTGTATCATAGCCCACGTTGCTTGAAGTCCAGTGCTAAGTTTTCACAGTCTGTGATGATTTGGGGTGCAATGTCATCTGCTGGTGTTGGTCCATTGTGTTTTTTTGGAAACCAAAGTCACTGCACCCGTTTACCAAGAAATCTTGGAGCACTTCATGCTTCCTTCTGCTGACCAGCTTTTTGAAGATGCTGATTTTATTTTCCAGCAGGATTTGGCACCTACCCACACTGCCAAAAGCACCAAAAGTTGGTTAAATGACCATGGTGTTGGTGTGCTTGACTGGCCAGCAAACTCACCAGACCTGAACCCCAGAGAGAATCTATGAGCTATTGTCAAGAGGAAAATGAGAAACAAGAGACCAAACAATCCAGATGAGCTGAAGGCCACTGTCAAAGAAACCTGGGCTTCCATACCACCTCAGCAGTGCCACCTCCATGCCCCACCGGATTGAGGCAGTAATTAAAGCAAAAGGAGACACTACCAAGTATTGAGTACATGCACAGTAAATGAACATACTTTCCAGAAGGCCAACAATTCACTAAATGTTTTTTTTTTTTTTTTTTTTTGGTTTTATGAAGTATTCTAATTTGTTGAGATTGGTGGGTTTTTAGTCTGTGTGCATAGAATTTATTTAATAAATGAGTTTTACAATTTGAGTTGAATTACTGAAATAAATGAACATTCCATTCTCGACATTCTAATTGATTGAGAAGAACCTGTACATTCTGCAAAGGCTTTTAGGATTTAAATGTAAGGTCAAAGGAGCATTTGATTCTATTCTGTTCTAAACCAATACAAAAAACTTTGAATCACTACACACTGGGACACTGGATCATAATATTTTGGCAACATGACTATGTACAGGGTCAACGTACAACATTGTAGAACATCTCTTTAAACAATGTTGCACTGTTTTGTTACATATCCTTACAACATTTCAGCTGAATATTGATTTTAAATGCTGACTTTTTATGCCATCATATGTGACCCTAGATCACAAAATCTTAAGTGTCAATTTTTCGAAATTGAGATTTATACATCATCTAAAAGCTGAATAAATAAGCCTTCCATAGAGGTTTATTATGATTGGACAATATTTGACCGAGTTACAACTATTTGAAAATCTGGAATCTGAGGGTGCAAAAAAATCTAAAACTAAGAAAATTGCCTTTGAAGTTGTCCAAATGAATTCTTAGCAATGCATATTACTAAAAAAAAAAAAAAAACATTTTGGCATGAAGGAAAAATCTATAGTTTTGACTCATACAATGTTTTTTTGGCTTTTGCTAAAAATATACCCCAGCGACTTAAGACTTATATATTATAATAATAATAATAATGATAATAAATATGTATATATATATATATATATATATATATATATATATATATATATATATATATATATATTGAGCTGGCTCCTGACATAATTTTCAGGAAGGCAGTATGGTGAGCATTGAGGTTAGGGATAGGTTAAGGTTAGGTTCCCTGGTTTTGTGGTGCGTTGTGTTATTTTTCAGGGAACAAAAATTCCAATGCAAGGATTCTGTGTTTTAGACAACACTTAAAATGGCCGATTCCCTGTCACCTTTATTTATATAGCGCTTTAAACAAAATACATTGCGTCAAAGCAACTGAACAACATTCATTAGGAAAACAGTGTCAATAATGCAAAAATGATAGTTAAAGGCAGTTCATCATTGGATTCAGTTATGTCATCTCTGTTCAGTTAAATAGTGTCTGTGCATTTATTTGCAATCAAGTCAACGATATCGCTGTAGATGAAGTGTCCCCAACTAAGCAAGCCAGAGGCGACAGCGGCAAGGAACCGAAACTCCATCGGTGACAGAATGGAGAAAAAAACCTTGGGAGAAACCAGGCTCAGTTGGGGGGCCAGTTCTCCTCTGACCAGACGAAACCAGTAGTTCAATTCCAGGCTGCAGCAAAGTCAGATTGTGCAGAAGAATCATCTGTTTCCTGTGGTCTTGTCCTGGTGCTCCTCTGAGACAAGGTCTTTACAGGGGATCTGTATCTGGGGCTCTAGTTGTCCTGGTCTCAGCTGTCTTTCAGGGATGTAGAGGTCCTTTCTAGGTGCTGATCCAGCATCTGGTCTGGATACGTACTGGATCCGGGTGACTGCAGTGACCCTCTGATCTGGATACAGACTGGATCTGGTGGCCACGGTGACCTCGGAACAAGAGAGAAACAGACAAATATTAGCATAGATGCCATTCTTCTAATGATGTAGCAAGTACATAGGTTGTTATGGGAAGTGTTTCCGGTTCCGGTTTACCTAATTAATGCAGCCTAAAAATCCTTTAACGGATTTGGATAATAAAAGCATATTAGTATGTTATGTGTATGCCAGGTTAAAGAGATGGGTCTTTAATCTAGATTTAAACTGCAAGAGTGTGTCTGCCTCCCGAACAATGTTAGGTAGGTTATTCCAGAGTTTGGGCGCCAAATAGGAAAAGGATCTGCCACCTGCAGTTGATTTTGATATTCTAGGTATTATCAAATTGCCTGAGTTTTGAGAACGTAGCGGACGTAGAGGATTATAATGTAAAAGGAGCTCATTCAAATACTGAGGTGCTAAACCATTCAGGGCTTTATAAGTAATAAGCAATATTTTAAAATCTATGCGATGCTTGATAGGGAGCCAGTGCAGTGTTGACAGGACCGGGCTAATATGGTCATACTTCCTGGTTCTAGTAAGAACTCTTGCTGCTGCATTTTGGACTAGCTGTAGTTTGTTTACTAAGCGTGCAGAACAACCACCCAATAAAGCATTACAATAATCTAACCTTGAGGTCATAAATGCATGGATTAACATTTCTGCATTTGACATTGAGAGCATAGGCCGTAATTTAGATATATTTTTGAGATGGAAAAATGCAGTTTTACAAATGCTAGAAACGTGGCTTTCTAAGGAAAGATTGCGATCAAGTAGCACACCTAGGTTCCTAACTGATGACGAAGAATTGACAGAGCAACCATCAAGTCTTAGACAGTGTTCTAGGTTATTACAAGCAGAGTTTTTAGGTCCTATAATTAACACCTCTGTTTTTTCAGAATTTAGCAGTAAGAAATTACTCGTCATCCAGTTTTTTATATCGACTATGCAATCCATTAGTTTTTCAAATTGGTGTGTTTCACCGGGCTGCGAAGAAATATAGAGCTGAGTATCATCAGCATAACAGTGAAAGCTAACACCATGTTTCCTGATGATATCTCCCAAGGGTAACATATAAAGCGTGAAGAGTAGCGGCCCTAGTACTGAGCCTTGAGGTACTCCATACTGCACTTGTGATCGATAGGATATATCTTCATTCACTGCTACGAACTGATGGCGGTCATATAAGTACGATTTAAACCATGCTAATGCACTTCCACTGATGCCAACAAAGTATTCAAGTCTATGCAAAAGAATGTTGTGGTCAATTGTGTCAAACGCAGCACTAAGATCCAATAAAACTAATAGAGAGATACACCCACGATCAGATGATAAGAGCAGATCATTTGTAACTCTAAGAAGAGCAGTCTCAGTACTATGATACGGTCTAAATCCTGACTGGAAATCCTCACATATACCATTTTTCTCTAAGAAGGAATATAATTGTGTGGATACCACCTTTTTGAGTATCTTGGACAGAAAAGGGAGATTTGAGATTGGTCTATTATTAACTAGTTCTTTGGGGTCAAGTTGTGGTTTTTTGATGAGAGGCTTAATAACAGCTAGTTTGAAGGTTTTGGGGACATGTCCTAATGACAATGAGGAATTAATAATAGTCAGAAGAGGATCTATGACTTCTGGAAGCACCTCTTTCAGGAGCTTAGATGGTATAGGGTCTAACATACATGTTGTTGGTTTAGATGATTTAACAAGTTTATACAATCCTTCCTCTCCTATGGTAGAGAATGAGTGGAACTGTTCCTCAGGGGGTCTATAGTGCACTGTCTGATGTGATACTGTAGCTGACGGCTGAATGGTTGCAATTTTATCTCTAATAGTATCGATTTTAGAAGTAAAGTAGTTCATAAACTCATTACTGCTGTGGTGTTGGGAAATGTCAACACTTGTTGAGGCTTTATTTTTCGTTAATTTAGGCACTGTATTGAATAAATACCTGGGGTTATGTTTGTTTTCTTCTAAAAGAGAAGAAAAGTAATCGGATCTAGCAGTTTTTAATGCTTTTCTGTAGGATATGTTACTTTCCCGCCAAGCAATACGAAATACCTCTAGTTTTGTTTTCCTCCAGCTGCGCTCCATTTTTCGGGCTGCTCTCTTTAGGGTGCGAGTATGCTCATTATACCATAGTGTCAAACTGTTTTCCTTAACCTTCCTTAAGCGTAAAGGAGCAACTTTATTTAAAGTGCTAGAAAAGAGAGAGTCCATAGTTTCTGTTACATCATCAAGTTGTTCTGAGGTTTTGGATATGCTAAGGAATTTGGATACATCAGGAAGATAACTTAAAAAGCAGTCTTTTGTGTTAGAAGTGATGGTTCTTCCATACTTGTAACAAGAAGTAGAATTTACAATTTTGGCTATATGAATTTTGCAAAGAACTAAATAATGATCTGAGATATCATCATTTGGCTGAATAATTTCAACACCATCAACATCAATTCCATGTGACAGTATTAAATCTAGAGTATGATTTCGACAATGAGTAGGTCCTGAAACGTGTTGTCTAACACCAATAGAGTTCAGAATGTCTATAAATGCTGATCCCAATGCATCGTTTTCATTATCAACATGGATATTAAAATCACCAACTATTAAAACTTTATCTGCAGCCAGAACTAACTCAGATGTAAAATCACCAAACTCTTTAATAAAGTCTGTATGGTGCCCTGGTGGCCTGTATACAGTAGCCAGTACAAACATAACAGGGGATTTATCATTAACATTTGTTTCTTTGGATAATGTTATATGAAGTACCATTACTTCAAACGAGTTATACTTGTAGCCTGCCCTCTGAGAAATCCTGAAAACGTTGTTATAAATTGAAGCAACACCTCCACCTTTGCCTTTTAGACCTGGCTCATGTTTATAACAGTAATCTTGGGGGGTGGATTCATTTAAAATAATGTAATCATCAGGTTTTAGCCAGGTTTCTGTCAAACAGAGTACATCTATATTATGATCAGTGATCATATTATTTACAAAAAGTGTTTTCGTAGAAAGGGATCTGATATTCAATAAGCCAAGCTTTATCATTTGTTTATCCATATTGCTTCTGTTTTTTATTTGTTGAACCTCAATTAAATTGTTAATCTTAACTTGGTTTGGACGTTTTTTGTTTTTTCTAGTTCGGGGAAAAGACACAGTCTCTATAGTGTGATATCTAGGTGAAAAAGTCTCTATGTGCTGAGAATTAACTGACCTCTGTGGAGGGAGGCAGCTAGCAGACGGTCGGTTTAGCCAGTCTGTCTGCTTCCTGACCTGGGCCCCAGTTAGTCAAGTATAAACACTAAGACTATTTGCCATATTTCTAGAGAGAAGAGTGGCGCCACCCCAGGAGGGATGAAGACCATCTCTTTTAAACAGGTCAGGTCTGCCCCAAAAGCTCGTCCAATTGTCTATGAAACCTATGTTATTCTGTGGGCACCACTTAGACATCCAGCCATTGAGTGATGACAATCTGCTATGCATCTCATCACCACGGTAAGCAGGGAGGGGACCAGAGCATATTACAGTGTCTGACATCGTGCTTGCAAGTTCACACACCTCTTTAATGTTATTTTTAGTGATCTCCGACTGGCGAAGTCGAACATCATTAGCGCCGGCATGAATAACAATCTTACTGTATTTACGTTTAGCATTAGCCAGCACTTTTAAATTTGCCAAGATGTCAGGCGCTCTGGCTCCCGGTAAACATTTGACTATGGTGGCTGGTGTCTCTATATTCACGTTCCGTACAATAGAATCACCAATAACTAGAGCACCTTCATCAGGTTTCTCAGTGGGTGCATCACTGAGTGGGGAGAACCTGTTTAATGTTTTGATCGGAACAGAAGAGCGGTGTTTTGACCCACGACTACGCTGCCTCACCGTCACCCAGTTGCCCTGCTGCTGGGGCTCTGTTTCCGGAACCGAACAATGTACAGGAATCCCTGAGCTAGACGCATCCAAAGTCGTATCTAGAGCCCTAACATTCTTACTGACCTCAATTAAAGTTTGGATGCGTGTCTCTAATTCTGAAATCTTCTCTGTCAGCCTAACTATTTCCCTGCATTTATCACATGTGAATCCCTCATCAGCGACAGAGATAGATAAACTGTACATGTGGCAAGAGGTGCAAGAAACAATGATAGGAGAAGCCATTACTCACCGTGCTTGATGAAAATTCTTACTGCGGTTGTTTGATGAACTTGTGAAAAACTGGAGCAAGGGAGAGGAGAAAAGAAAACAGCGATAGGTTCGAATGAAGACGCTAATGACAAGCTAACGAGTGCTAACGCTTTGCAGGTGTACTGCACTCACGGAAATAAAATAAAAGTGAACGATCAAAGTTAATCTGATAAGATTGATCGATAATATCAGAAATATGGTGTGAATTAAGTTATATTTTACCACTTTAAAAAACAGAGAGTGATAGTAAGATAAAGATTCTAGAGAAAAAAATCAAATAAAAACAGCTACACGGAGCTACAATTTGCTACAGAAGGCCAACAGGAAGTAGAGAAAACACTGTCCAACAGCGACGATGATCAGTGACCTGACTACTGAATTAGGGAGCTGAGTGAGACGCACCCTGATTTTAGCTCAAATTAAGCAAACCTTAACCAGCTCTTCAAGGTCTTCAGCATTACTAGAAACTTCCAGGCAGGTGTTTTGAAGCTGTTTGGGGCTACTTTTTGCAGGACAGAAGCACTCCAGGACCGGAGTTTGACACATGTGGTTTAAGGTAATTAAATAATAATTCAATAACTGAAGAATATGTAAAAATATAATATTTGGCACTGCAGTAATTTGGGGCTAAGAACACATTTATTGACTTAATAATAAATAGCTGGATGACTTTTCTATTTGTTGACATTATGTGGCATAACTATAAAGTACTGTATGTTGACATTCATGTTGTTAATATCATGTATTAAGTTGGGGGTCCACCATAAAATCATTGTATTTATAATAAAATCACCATATTTAAAGAGCTTTGAGAGTTTGACTGCCAGTGTATGATTTTATGATTTATTTTATCACAAAATGTGATGTTTCATCAATGTCCAAAAAAATTAAAATAAATAAAAAATATGTTATTCTGGAATCACTTTGTTACCATTAAAGTGTGCTGTACAGTACTGAATATGAATGTGTGTGAAAATATAATCCGGACATGCTACATTCCTCCTCTTGTCGTCGACTCCTACCATTCTGCCATTAATAACTTTCCTGTGGCCTCCTGGGAGTGTAAATAAAGTGTACACTGGATGCGCATTTCAGAATCTGGCTGGAAGTAGTAGGTCTTTTATGCCTACTGTTTTATGAACACTTCTAATTCAGACATATTACTCTTTTCACATACTGTTTGCCTTCTATATAGTAGGGAAGTATGCCTATTGGGATGCAGCCTTAGTCTTCTAAACAGTGACTGGAGCAACACATTTACCCACAAGTCCTTGCATGACCTGATGTGCCTGTGGCCCGAGGGCTCTGAACGGCTCCCTGCTCTTAACAACTGATTTAGAATCGCCTTTGCGTTCCTGTCTAAACATGTTTCAGCACAACTATGGACAACAACAGAGCAGTAAGTGCAAAGGTCATTAAATTGTCCATGTCAGGTCACGTCTTGTATGAGCTTAAACAAATGAACTGCAGCAGAAATATGAGGTAACCTCAAAAACATGACTTTTCTTCAGCCGCTCATCTAATTCAGTTTAGCGGAAAGTCTCTCTCTGAGGACACTTGGTTAGCAGCTGGCTAAAGTGCTTTCAGTTCTCACTGGGAACTGCTCAACATTTTTGCCAAGCGCAAGGTCCAGTGGCATGGCAGAAATAGATCTTTAAAATTATCTTGCTTGTTGCTTTAAAAATAAGAATCATATATAACTTTCTATTACGCTATTAATATATCACTCTATTGGTATGCTATATAAATTGGTTAATTGTATTTTCTATGTCTTTAATGGTAAATGGCTAAGACAAATTAACATTCAAAAATTCAAACATTCTAATACTTAAAGGGTTAGTTCACCCAAAAATGAAAATTATGCATTAATGTCTCACCCTCATGTTGTTCCAAACCCATGAGACCGCCGTTCATCTTCGGAACACAGTTTAAGATATTTTAGATTTGTGGTTACAATTATTCATGAGATTGTACAATGCATTATGAGGTGCATTAGGCAATTACTAGGCATTTTCTAATGCAATATACATACAGGCTTTAAGTAAAGTGTACTGATATACCTTATGTTTTGGACATATGTGTTATTTTTCATGTAACCAACTTGGGAGAAAAAAAAATTTGACATGATCATTTGCGAGGAGTTTGTCTTGGGGTTTATCTGTCACTCTGCTATCTCTTGAACAAGCATATGAACACATGCTTGATTGATTTCCCAGTAGAGGTTACTTTGAAGACCAGAGGTCATAGTTGTGCCCTTGTTTAAGAACATAGACAGATGCATACAAACATATGTAATATCACATATCTCCCTGTGTGTTCACATTTGGAATTCTTAGTACAGTAGCATATCATATGATTGTTCACTTTCTTTAAACTTGAAATGAAATGGTGAAATACATGAGATCACAGCAGTGAAAAATACTTAAAGAAAAAAATCCTTTACTTGTATATGTGGCTTCATACCAGTGATTTACATTATTTGTGGCTGTGTGTCACGGCATACGCATTAAATAGAAAATCTGGTTCCATATATGAAGCATTGCATGAGTCTATCAGTTACTAAGTAGTAATTATAGCAGGCACTTAAAGTGCACTTTTCACAGAAATAATTCCTTACGCAAAACTTGAGGGTTATGGAGCCTTTGGAAGCCAGTCGGAATTATTGCAATTACTACATATATTTTAGTATGTATTTTGATGCTGTAAAAAATTACTTACAAACATTGCCAAAATAGTACTTATTTATATGGATGATGTCACAATGGGCTTATACTACAAAACTACATTCACCATCATAAATCATGACAGCTCAAAATTGCAAAAAAAATATATATATACATTACTATTAATAAAGCTTTATTTTCTGAACTAATACACATCCTTTGGTTTGCATTTTGCTACATTAGCTCTGAAAAAGCTTCTTGACTTTGTCAGTTCACTGGTAATCCTTCCCTCCAGTGAGCTGTTAACCACTATTAACTGCCGTGATCATTGAGTCAGTAAGTGCAACTTGAGAACCAGATAGGTTCAATTCATTAAGAGAGAGAGAGCGAGAGAGAGAGACAAATTTCGCTGACTGTCATAAGTCCTTGGACCATCCAGAACACCACCATCATCAAAAATGTGCAGTATTCCACACTGACTCACGTAGGTTCAAAAACAGACACTCTGGGTCTAGTCTATCTTCAGATAGAGGGCATCAGAACTCAGTAAATCATCTCCCAGTTTCTCACACAGTGGACACAAACCCACCAACCCCCAACACCCACCCCCATGTCCCAGCATCCATCATGTTCAAAGATCTGAAGGTTACAACTGTACAGGATCCCAGCTTACAGAGAGGAACTAACTAGGCAATAAAGCATTCACAGCTCTTCCCGGGGTAGCGAGCGATGTCTATCAGTCTAGTGATTCTGTCATATGTCTTACATCACCACTTTGGTTTCCAGAGAACAAGAGTCGAAAGTAAACGGACATGCTGAATGTAAAAGAATGAGGTTTATGGAGTATGTAACCTGTGTCTAATATTGAGGGACTTTATCCTTCTTAGCATGGTGCATAAATAAGAGCTCTTACTTGCACAGTGTTTATTGCTGTTGTGAACACTTTCTGCGCTATTAGCAACTCCAAAATGGAACTACAAATATAACATTCTAGGGGGGGTTGCTACAGTCAACAAAAAGCCCTCACCCAACCCTATACGTAGATATTCTGGTTACTAGTTTTGGCTATGATCCCTCTTTTAATTATTTTTTTCACCCATTTATCTTTTAAAAAGTTTTTTATCAACAAACCATGAGAATTAAAGTTATTGAACGAGTTACACTCCAAAGTTTCATACAAAGGGTTAGGGGGCTGTTCAAATCCCTAAACCTAAGTATGAACAAGTATGACTAGACTAGTCTCGACTAGAGACTGACATGTTGGACTTTTTCAAACAAAGATAGAAATGATTTAAAAACATCACAGGACCAAGAATAGTCAATAGCTTTAAGACCTTTGTGTACACAATATACCTTTGATGTAGAAAAAGAGACAGCCAAGCTGTAACCAGGTTAGATTAAATGCTTGGTTGTACTATTAAGACACATGCATGAATATGCACCACACTGTGTTGACGCTCATATAGTGAGGCTATAACGTCATAAATATGCAATTACAGCAGATATATAATGCATTGGAATTTCTGAGAGTAACCACCATGCTCTTAGTCATCTTGCTTCATGTAGTTCGGCATGATTTCTCTTTCTCCTTCAAGAGGCACTTCCTGGTAGCCTCATCCCACATGCGCAAACACATCACTCCACCATGGGGGTGGACAACCCCACCTGCCTCATCTCCAGATTACCAAAGACTCAGAGAGACGGCCCAACCTGAATGACAAGATTGATTTATGTGAGTCGTTCCTCTGCCCTCAGCATTGGGAGGCCATCAAGCCTGCCTATAGGCAGCCCCCCTCACCGTTACCTCTTATTGCCATTATTGATCAGGCAGTATTTCAATGGCATGTGACCTGGGACATCTGTTGCAGATTGCCTACTTGTCACTCTGTCTGTGGTGAGGTCATGCCCCTCACGCCACTCCTATGCATTAGATCGTCTGTATTGTTATTCGCAAGAGAAACACTCTAGGAGATTGTGTCGATGCATACAGAATCCTCCTGAGCGAGGCGTCCGTGGCTGGCTGCTTCGGTGGGGGGCGGCGTGATGTAGAGGTGGGAAGACAGACGGGCGAGTGAGTAGGTGCCAACACGCTCGAGTGACTGGCTTATGTCTGCAGCATATTACTGTAGTGTAGGGTAAAGGACCGATGCCAAGGTCCTGGCCTCTTTTTTACTGAATGTATTTACTTAGAAGTGTGAATGTGGCGTACAAATGATAGCTTTGAGGCAGAGGAAGGACAGTTGTATCTTTGGTTTCAGGCAGGAAGTGAATTCTGACTTGGTATCTCTCTTGCAGATTTTAATTAAAGAAAAACCTTGTGGAAATAATGTAAACTTTAGCATACTTAGTAACAGTACTTATTATGGAAACAGTATACTTTAAAATGAATATGCTCACGTATTGAATATAATGTTTTGGACACTTAATTAGATGTTAGTTAAAATTAAATGAAAATGTATTGTAGCTTAAATATAATTCATTATTTAATAATATTATTTAATATAGAATATATTAAAATCCATAATGATTAAGTATATTACAGTACATCAAATTAATTGACCTATAAAGTTCTTTTTGACCTAGTTAAGAAGACTTTGGGCCCTATAATACACCCAGCACAATATGACGCAACGCGCAGCACGAGTCTCTTTGCTAGTTTCAGTCCACCGCCGTACGCATTTTCCCATCCAGCGCCACGTCGCTTAATTAGCGAATGCATTTGCGCTAATTTTTGCGCCCATGAGCGTGCTGGCCTTAAAAACAGGTGTGTACAGGCACATTGCTGGCGCAATGCTATTTTAAGGAGCTGAAAATAGACTGCGCCATAGACCAACTCAAACCTGGTCTAAAGTCTGGCGCAATGTTTTTTTCTTTGTTATTTAAAGAGCGTGTTAGTATAGACGGGTTGTTATGGGTGTGTTTCTTTCTTGGCATTTGTTGGTTTTGTTTTTCCTTGTGTTGTAGGCGACTGCAGAGATACAGGACACCTGACTCCCATTAGTGAAGTGACATTCAGCCAAGTATGGTGACCCATACTCAGAATTTGTGCTCTGCATTTAACCCATCCGAAATGCACACACACAGAGCAGTGAACACACACACACACACTGTGAGCACACACCCGGAGCAGTGGGCAGCCATTTATGCTGCGGCGCCCGGGGAGCAGTTGGGGGTTCAGTGCCTTGCTCAAGGGCACCTAAGTCGTGGTATTGAGGGTGGAGAGAGAACTGTACATGCACTCCCCCCACCCACAATTCCTGCAGGCCCGGGACTCGAACTCACAACCTTTCGATTGGGAGTCCGACTCTCTAACCATTAGGCCACGACTTCCATTAGGAGGTGGAGATAAATATCGTGGTTTCATAAAATGAAAGGAGGCAGGGAGAGTTGACATCATCTCCGGCTGGCCTCGGGTTGCCTCGCTTTGGGATCAATCGTTGTCTGCATTTTGTATTGTGTAAACCCCTAGATTTTGTAATGAATATTAATTATATTAATTCAGTGGTGTGGCTGTCCCATCTTTGCTGCGGTTACGAGCTGGCCGTAACAGGGTCCACAACGCGCATTTTTCCATCGTTAAAATAGCAAAAGTGGATTTGGACACGGCCTGAGTGCACCTACGCCGTGTGCTTTACACTTCGTGTTTACATCGTTCCATGACCATTCTTCGAATCTTCTCTTTTGTATAATACAACAACAAAAAGGCCTATGAGTAACTGAGAATGGGAATATCATTTAAAATGTTGACAGAATTTCCCTTTAATGTTAAAATATGCTCCCTTACTAATTTGCAGAGTTCTAGAAAAGTGTTTGATTAAATTACCAGACAGGTCAACTTCTGTCAAAAGCGTGTTTAATTTTCAACAGATTTGATGAGCTGTCTTCAAATATAAGCACTGTAACTTTAACTGTGTATCTGTAATATTATAAGAAGGCCCTAAATATAAAGGCTGCTGGAAGTGTATATTGTAGAGGTAAAGTCTTTTGATTGCAATGAGATCTCGGCAGTTATTTGCTAATTACTTGTGCTTTGTCTTCAGAGACCCGGAGAGGGCTTCTTCTCTGACCAGCTGGTCCTGCAGCAGAGGAAAAGCTGAAATAGATTCAACACAATTGTGATGTGCCAACTGATCAAATTGGGCTGTAATCACTCTAATCAAAGCTTAATCACTGGTTTTTGCTGGAGTGGTTGCTCCGTTGAGAATAGCTTAATAGAGAGAAGCCATCTCTGTGTTTGTGGTGTTGCTTTGAAAGTCAGTTTCACCCTAACATTAGTTTCACCATAACACTAAACAAATGAGATTTAGCCTTGTTATACAATGTTGAATAAAGTGTTAATAAGTTATAGTCCTGTTTTTGCGTGCATTGTAGGATTAGATTTAGACAAAACTAGTTTTCATTGCATGGGCAGGTTTGGTAAATGTACTGTATGTTTTTCAAGTTTATTTTGTGATTTTATTCTCATCCAAAATCAGTAAAAATCACAGTGCAAATTAACTTATGTTTTCAGCTAACTGCAATATAATATCTCAATATTTCAGCCAGACCACCAGGAACACTTTCAGTCCTCTTTATGGCCTCCAACAAAATGTAATACTTACAGTGATATAAAAAAGTCCTTTAGAGCTTACAGAAATATATATAATTTTAGTAACCAACCTTGAACGACCTTCTGATTATATAACATTAACTAATACATGTAATGCAAGTTCGCTTATACAATGCCCAGGTCTGCCTGAACTGCCTTTAAACTGGCCCTTTGTAACTAATTTGAGTGCAGCATATGTATTGAATTCAATTAAGCTGTAGGTCACGTGTGGTGCAATGCACCATGGGGCGTGCTGGCGATGTGACAGCTTTAGCAGGTGAAGCTATTACCAGCACAGTTGTCCCACCCGGCAGGTGAAGCTGGGAGGAGAAGCTGGACACTGTGAAAACAGGAAGGACACCAGTAGGGGACAACGTTTAGCATCTCTGGAGGAGCAGTAAAACCTTCCTATTAAACTGCTAACACAAGATCTCACTGCTGATCGCCTCAATTGTGAAGCCTGCTGTAGAGATGCATGACTGCTTTCGTACCATTGAGTAAATGGGCCTGTGTGTTTATTGTAGCTTTATAGCCTGTTTAGCTGTGTTTTGCTGCTTTAGCTATTTGCATCTTTTTAGATTATGTACACATGAAGAAAATGTGGTTAAATGTTTGTAGGGTAGGATGTGAGTAAGGTATGAGAGTGTCAGGATGTTTTAAAGTTGTGTTATGTGACTGGATTCTGGCACCCACATTCTGTGGTCTTGATATATCTCCTTGGATGTGTGCTCTTTTCTTTGTTTCACATTTGGTTTTGGTGTTGGGATCTAGAATCTCATGCTCCATATTGAATTGTAAGCACATGGCATTTGCTGTTAGCTCCTTTACCATGTGGTCTTACTGTAAGTGTGTTTGACTTTGGCTGACATTTGGAACTTAAGTTTGCACTGTAGTTATTCATTAGGAGCCTGAGTCTGAGCAGTAGTGATTAATTTAGAGATTGAGTCAATGCAGTAGTGATTCATTTGGAGCTTGAGTATCCGCAGCAGTGATTCATTTGGAGCCTGAGTCAGTGCAGTAGTGATTCATTTCAAGCCCGGGTCTTTGCAATTGTGATTCACTTGGAGCTTGAGTCTGCGCATTAGTGATTCATTTGGAGTCTGTCTGTGCATTCATTTGGAGCTTGAGTCTGCATAATAGTGATCCTTTTTGATCCCTGGTCTGTGCATTAATTTGGAGCTTGAGTCTGCACAATAGTGATTCATTTGAATTTTGAGTCTGCACAGTCGTGATTCATTTAGAGCCCGAGTCTGCACAGTAGTAATTAATTAGGAGCTTGAGTCTGTGTAGTAGTGATTCATATGGAGCCCGAGTTTACACAGTAGTGATTAATTTGGAGTCCGGTTATTTGCAATTGTGATTCATTTGGAGCTTGAGTCTGTGCAGTAGTGATTCATTTGGAGCTTGAGTCTGCACAAAAGTGATTTATTTGGAGCCGGAGGCTGCACATTCATTTGGAGCTTGAATTTGCACAGTCGTAAATCATTTAGAGCCAGATTCTGCACAGTAGTGATTCATTTGGAGCATGAGTCTACACAGTAGTGATTCATTTGGAGCCCGAGTGTACACAGTAGAGACTCATTTGGAGCCAGATTCTGTGCAATAGTGATTCATTTGGAACTTGAGTCTGTACAGTAGTGATTCATTTGGAGCCAGTGTCTGTGCAGTAGTGGTTCATTTGGAGCCTGATTCTGCAAAATAGTGATTCATTTTGAGCCCAAGTCTGCATACAATAGTAGTGATTCCTCTGGAGCCAGAGTCTGTGCAGAAGTGATCATGAGGTGGAGCCATGGTATTAAAGTCCCACCCAAAGTCCTGCAGAGCAAGCTCACAATCATGACAGCACACCCCATTTTTATAGCATTGTCTAATTAAAAGCTAAATTTAATTTAATAAATTTGAGCATCTCAGGAACCACACTCCAGTGGTTTGAGTCTTACCTATCAGATAGGTCCTTCAAAGTATCATAGAGAGGTGAGGTGTCCAAGTCGCTACATATAACTACTGGGGTGCCTCAGGGCTCAGTTCTTGGACCACTTCTCTTCTCTGTCTACATGGCATCATTAGGATCTGTCATTCAGAAACATGGCTATGCTGATGACACTCAACTCTACCTCTCATTCCATCCTGATGATCCGACGATAGCTGCTCGCATCTCAGCTTGTCTAACAGACATTTCTTGCTGGATGAAGGAACATCACTTTCGACTCAACCTTGCCAAGAAATAACTGCTTGTGGTTCCAGCAAAACCATTGTTTCATCACAATTTCACCGTCCAGTTAGGCACATCAACAAGAACTCCTTCAAAAACAGCCAGAAACTTAGGAGTTACGATTGATGATCAGCTGACTTTCTCAGACCACATTGCTAAAACTGTCCGGTCCTGCAGATTTGCTTTATTCAACATTAAGAAGATCAGGCCCTTTCTTTCGGAACATGCTTGAACTCCTTGTTCAAGTTCTTGTTCTGTCCAGGGTGGACTATTGCAATGCTCTCTTGGCAGGACTTCCAGACAGTTCTATCAGACCTTTACAATTAATCCAAAATTTGTCAGCAAGATAAATTTTTAATGAGCCGAAAATAATGCACGTCACACCTCTGTTTTAACAATTTACACCAATAGCTGTTCGCATAAAATTCAAGGCATTGATGTTTGCCTACAAAACCAGATCTGGCTCTGCACCACTTTCCCTAAATTCATGGCTTCAGATGTATTTGCCCTCTAAAAAGCTTGCATTCTGCAAGTGAACATCGATTGATTGTGCCATCCCAAAGAAGTACAGTCACATTTACGGACTTTTAAATCAAATGTTCCCTCCTGGTGGAATGACCTGCCAGAGCTAAGTCCTTAGCCATCTTCAAGAATCGGCTAAAAACACATCTCTTCCATCTTTATTTGACCCTCTTACTCTAGCACTCTCTATTCTAATTCTATTCTTAAAAAAAAAAAAACACACACTTTTAAGACTTGCAGCCTATTCATTTGCTGCTTGTTTTTAAAATAAATAAATAAAAACCTAACTAGCTTTCTAATCTTTTTGTATTCTATGTCTTCTTTTCATTTATAATACAATTAACAAAAGCAAAAAGACCTTTAACACGTGCTTGCCCTATTCTTTTTCTATTCTATCTGTTTTCTTTCTATTTATTATATTATTTAAAAAGCCATTGCCATGTGTACTGTCTTAAGCTACACAACTATCAGTGTATATACAATTAACAAAATTCCAGTAATTCCATTGATAATGATAATAACAATAATAATACAAATTTATTTTGCTACACAGATCTGTTTGGTGAAGCAGTCATAGTCATTTTATCGTAAATAAATCATGGCTGTTGGAATCAAGGACCAGAAGTATCCATTTTAAGTATTTTCATTATACTGTAATATATTCAACATTATGTTTATATATATATATATATATATATACACACACACACATATATATATATATATATATATATATATATATATATATATATATATATATATATATATACACACACACACAGACATACATACATACATACAAATACATAAAGCAATGAAGACAAAAATTGCACTACATTTTAAGAATTATAGGGGGGGGGGCGTTATGTGTGTGTTTACATTTCACTTTATTGTTTGCATAGCTGATATATATTAGAATACCTGAAGACTTTGGATTTTTGTTAAATCTAAAGTATTGGCAGCATGGTGGGTGTGACATTTATAACTTAATTGAATGTGCGCTTTATGCCCTATACATACTATATATATATATACTGTATATACTGTATATATATAGAGGAAGGAATGTATTTAATGTATTAATTGTTAATATATAATAAAAAAGTTTTCTTTTTGTAAGGGTAATGGTGAGTGTCAACGCTATCATTGTCCATGCTGTATTACCCAGCCTTTGGAAAGGTTGCTAGCAGTGTTTGCTACAATACATCCAATTGAACATCCAAAACAAGTCTTATATGGTACCTCTAATTCACTCTACAACAGCACGCCAGTTGGTTCAAGTAGGTAAAGACAGCTCAATCCGATGCAGAAAGGAGGTGGATGAGGGGAATGAAAACAACATGGCTTGATTTGCATGTTTGGGGGGGATGGGTGGTATGGGGTCTTGAGAATCCTACTTAGTCTAGTATGAGCGAAAAACAACATTTGAGAATGGCATGGCATCATGACATTACATAAAATCTAAGTGAATCAAAATGGTGCTGAAGCAGAAGGAGAATGGAGAGAAAAAACAAGGCATGTTCTAGAGAGACAGCAAGCATGAGCCTGTTTGACTCAAGCTTTTGATAGTGTTGCCATGGTGACCAGGAGCAAATCTCCCAAGCATCGTCATCAGCATGACTCTTCCCGTGGAAATGGTGGGATAAAAATAGATGTAGGACCAGAGAACAAAGGCCTATTTATGAAGGAAGGAGAAAACGAAAGGAAGTGGAAAAACAGGCAGTGATGAAAAAGATGCCACACGTCTGGCTTGTGCTGAAGCATGGATGTAAAGCAGACAGGCTGGACGAAGTTTTAAAATGGCAGCCTTCTGATTGACAGAAGAAGCTGAGTTGATGGGGGGGGGGTTTGGACAGGAAATCCCATTGTTAGTGCAGCCCATTTTGAAGCAGAGCTGTCGGTAGTGGCAGGGCCACCTCCGGTGTCTATACTGCTCCCACACAAATGCTCGCTTTGTGTGGAGAAGAAAACGGCATCAGTGGTGAAGACATGTTCAGAGTTTCCGTACAATTTCTATATTCAGTTTACAGATGATGATATAATAGCAGTGCGTGATATTGATTGCGGTACTATGCAGAGAGCTTTGGTTATATGCAAAAAAAAATAGATATTAAATTAGAGTGCAGTCTCATATTTTCCATAGAATCTCCTGGGGCCTTGCCCACCGCTGGGTCGGCAAATGCACCATCACAGCCCCTCTCATTGTCAGTAGTTAATTAACCATGCGAATCAGTAATTACATGTTTTATATGTTTTGGTTTAAGGGCAGAATCATGCATTCTTGTGATCTGAAAATGTTTGATTCCCATAGAGCAGTGGACATGACATGCAAAAAATTAACACAAATTGACAATTTATTCCTACAATTTATTAATACCTCAGCATGATTTAATAATCTGGCTCCTTGTGTAAAGTAAATCCATAAACCATTTGGTAATTTAAGCACATCATGTGCATGATTTACTAATTAGTTTGCTCACTTTAAGTAAATCATGGGGACCTTGACTCGAGAACGAAGTCAATCTTTCTTTCGTCATCTGGCTCGCCTTGGTGTTCATCTTCAGTTCTCTCTTCACAGCAGTTCAGTCAGTGTACTGTTTGAATAAATGAATTACTCCGGGATATTGCTTTGTTTTAACTCAGAGGGAGTGTCAGCTACATTACAAAAGTTAACAGCTTAATTCAATTCAATTAAAGTTTATTTGTATAGCGCTTTTTATGATACAAATCATTACAAAGCAACTTTACAGAAAAGTACGTTTCTACAATATTTAGTAGTAGCTTATAAGGTGTGACTGTCAGTTTGTGTGCTTATGACAGGATTTTTCAGAAAAATTAATACAATACATAGTCAGCCAGACGATGAACATTATTAGCAGCAATTATTATATGATGCAATCACACTTGTAGCAATATTTGTTAGTTCTGTTTGTTGATTCAGGGTTAGCATCATCTGGGGTCCTCTGAGGGGTCAGCATCATCTCTTCTTAGGTGTTCTGGATCCAGACTGGAGAGGTAACATGTTTCGTAGCTTGGTAATGTTTCTAAGTTGGAAGAATGCAGTTTTTGTAACATGGGAAATATGGTTTTCAAAAGACAAGTTGCTGTCTAATATAACACCCAGATTTTTGACTGTAGAGGAAGTAACAGTACACCCGTCTAGTTGAATATTGTAATCTACAAGATTCTGTGTACTGTAACTAATCCCGTATTTTCTAATAATATTACCAAGGGGCAACATGTATATTGAAAATAGAAGGGGACCTAGGTCGCATCCTTGTGGCACTCCATAGTTTACTGGTGATAAATGAGATGACTCCCCATTTAAATAAACAAAATGGTAGTGATCAGACAGGTAGGATCTAAACCATCTTAGAGCCTGCCCTTGAATACCTGTATAGTTTTGTAATCTATCTATGAGTATGTCATGATCTATGGTGTCGAACAAGATCAAATAAAACTAGCAATGAGATGCAGCCTTGATCTGACGCAAGAAGCAGGTCCTTTGTAATTTTAACAAGTGCAGTTTCTGTGCTATGGTGGGGCATGAAACCTGACTATAATTCTTCATACAGATATTTTTTTTGCAGGAAGGAGCTCAATTGAGCAGACATAACTTTTTCTAAAATTTTAGACATAAATGGAAGATTTGAAATAGGCTTATAATTTGCCAGTTCACTAGGATCTAGTTTTGGTTTCTTAATAAGAGGCTTTATAACCGGCAGCTTAAATTGTTTCAGGATGTGACCTAAAGATAACGACAAGTTAATAATATTGAGAAGCGGTTCTTCGCGCTACAGGTAACAACTCTTTAAGTAATTTAGAGGGTGTCGTGTCCCGTCTCGTGGAGGGGAGCGAAGCGGTTCCGAGTGGAGATCTCGAAGATCGGAGGGGGAGAAGTCGTGGCCCGGGGCCTGGCTCGCGTCCTCCTCTGTGGATGCACCCAGGGTCTGTGGTGTCCCGGTGCCGGAGTGAAGGACATCTGGGAAGATCGCATCCTGGGTGCACCGGGCCTGTGCAGAGAAACACACGGAGTATAGGTGGTGGGACTGTAAGCAGTGTGATGTATACTGACCCTGGACTTGTGAGCATCAGCCCGGGAGGTCACCTGCAATCAAAGGTAGACATACATCCGCCATTAAAGCAAGTAACAGTGAGTAAAGCAATGGTAATGTGTGTGAACAGATTATTAGCAATGCAAGCATGGTTAGCAGCAACCAAGCTGTCGATGCTAACGGGCTATAAGCTAATAGCGGACCCGGTAGATCAAAATAAAACTAGTGATAACGAGGCGCTCTGATTGTTTTTGTTGAAGAATACGATAGAATATATATATTCACACGTTATAGAAACGGAAATGATGGTGTACAAAATTGATTTTTAAGATAAAAAAAAGTCAATAAAAAGAATATAGTGACGGAGCTCAAACGTAGTAGAAACGGCAACAACAAACTTAAGTCATTTGTGGATTAATGCTTATTGGAGACACAAACCATTTCAAACGATTCAGTTAGATTTGGTGAACTGGTTTAAGAAGATCCGGTTACATCAAGTGATTCGTTCGCGAATGGACTGGACATGGACAGTATACCATACACACACTTTCAATGGAGGGACAGAAAGCTCTCGGACTAAATTTAAAATATCTTAAACTGTGTTCCAAAAATGAACGGAGGGCTTACAGGTTTGGAACGACATGAGGGTGAGTCATTAATGACATAATTTTCCTTCTTGGGTGAACTATCTCTTTAAGGGAAAAGCGCACCCACAACGGATCCAGACGACTAGCACATTTAAGTTCGCTTGTGCATTTACAGTCTTTTGTACAATTGTACAATGTAATGTTACATAATGTAATGTGTTTATTTTATGCATATAAATCAGATTTTTCCTCACATAGAATGCATTTGGTTAATCTATAGCCTATAGAGGGCGAATAGAGCACTTCAGTTTGCTGGTGATCATCTTTAGCTCTGTGCACGCAGCTGAAACAACAACTTACAACATTAATAACTATGGTTGAGATTGTCATATATATGACATTATAATGAGAACACTATTATAATAAAATGTTATGAATATGTTTGGTTTAGTTTCCGTGTTTCAGCGCATTGTTGCGGAAAGAGCCAAGAGCGCATTCCGCAACAGATGGATATCATACAAGCAACGTGCAAACTTTGTGCAAGTCAAACTTGTGCCGGTGAACATCTTTCACCATGATAGTGTAAGTAAAAACTGACGATGCGTTCAGCATCTGACGACACACACATTAACAGTGTATATTCTCTCAGAGACGAAGAGAGATGAATCTCCTAATATGTGGTATATATAACTATTTTAATTTATTTCTTTAATGTTTCTCTTGGGGCCCGAACATTATTCGTGTTGAATAGGTTGTTTTTGAAAGTCGGTGCATAAAATAAAGCTGCTGTTTTGCTTCATTGATAAAGTGTTACTGAAGTGTAACAATTTTATTTAGGCTATAGTCCTATAATTCATTGTAGGCTATAATAAACCCGTTTTAAAAGACATTTTTAAAACATTTTCACTGAGGAGTAGCCTAAGCTAATAGCCTAATTTTTTATTTTCCTCACAGGCTGCGAGTTACAGCGTGTCAGTTATGCGGTGATGCGCTACGAAACTGTTGCAAAACAAATTAATTGTAATATTAATTTAATAATAAAAGTAACCTAATAATAATAACCAGAAAATAACAGGTCTACATTAATTGGAAATGCCAAATACTCTTAATAATGAAAATATTTAATGATTTTGACAATATCTCTGGCTATAGTCCTTACATGATTGTCCTCTTTCAGCACACTCCGTCTTAATGCCTTTTTTCTTTTCTTTTCCAGTAACTTGTTTCATTATTTAAGCATTATTTAATTTATTTGTAAGGCAGCTTTATGTTTGATTATGTTGAAGTGTTAATGCCTTTTAATGGTAAGACTTTTTTGGTAACCAGGCTCTCAAAAATTATGTAAAAATGTGGATTTAGATTTATCGGCCAACATATCGGTTATCAGCTTTCATAAATAAAGTATTATCGGTTATCGGCCAAAATTTTCATATCGGTGCATCACTAGTAAAAAGTACTGATTTTACTTAAAACACGGGAACAAATTAGCAAATATGCTCACAATTTACTAAATACAAGGTGATGAATTAGTAAATCGTGCAGATGTGCTGAATAAGTGGAGGAAAAGAATTGTTAACTTGTGGCCACAATATAAATAGTTTTTTCCACATGTCATGTACAGGGCTTTGTAGATTCCATGAACAAAAAAGGGCTCAAAAATTTAATTAAAACACACAATTTCACGTAATTTGTGACACAAAAATATGAAGAATCCTTAAGCAAACTATTTTCCATACAATGATCATTCACACCTACAACTTAAATTCCAAAACTAACAAAAAACACAAAGTACTATAGAAGCAGTCAACACATTCTAACTCCCAACTCCCTTGGTCATTACCCCTTTGTATCACTTTTGGACGCGAAAAAGGTACCCCTTTAGCATTATTTTTTAATGCACAGGCTACCCTTTTAGAGTCACTTTTTGACCTTCAGGATCCTCCATTGCTTCCAGTAATTTGCCTTAATTTCATGGTTTGCATGCATTTTTAAAAATAGAAATCATTTTATGTAAATATATACTTTAATTGAAGCACCTACCCCTTTAGAACAATATAAAACACGTATCAGGCAAGTAAAAGTACAGTATTTATTACAAAAACTGACCATAAAAAAGCAGTATAAAAGTATTACAAACAAGCCATGTTGCATTCCAAGTCTTCTGAAGCCATACGATAGCTTTATGCGAAGAAGAGAATAAAACATTAGGTACTCCCGTACTTAAGCATGATGCAGTCAGTCAGGAGACATGCAAGATCCAGTGGCATTTCATAACCAAAGCTAACATAATGCTTCTTCTGGTGGCAATTTTTGATTTCGCTCACAGACTGCACACAGGATAGGGGCTTCATAGAGAACGGAGATCGCATCTATTCCTCTCACATCAATCTTTTGCCTTGGAAGACTTGGAATATTAATATTTTTTTAATAAATTATTACTGTAGTTGAACCTGCCTGTTATATCCTGTGTTTTATTGACAGATGGTAGGTGTAGGGCCAGGGGTCGGGTTATGTGGCTATAAATGTGTAATTAAAAAATCATGCTAAAGGGGCACCCTGTGCGTCGATAAGTGACTCTAAAGGGTCCTGACCAAATGTCAACATGTGACGAGTTTGGAGTGAGAATGTGTTGAAGCAGTACACATAGCAATAGATTTTCAGTTAAAATAATAAATAAAATTTCTGTCTGTGTCAATAAAATCTGTGTTTTATGTACAAACCTTAAAGCAATAGTTCACCTCATGGCTAATGTGTAATAATCAGCTCATTTTCCTTTTAAATCTGACCTGCTCTCACTTTTAAGGACAGCGGGGATACTGATGTTGAGGGAACTCCTGGGGGAAGAGTCCCAGGTCTCTGCATCCTGGCGTGGCAGCTGGCCTGACTGTTGGCATGCAGCTAATGGAATGCCTAAACCCATCTGGAACTCTCCTCGTCTTCACTCCCACCCCATTCCCCAAGCCAGTTCAAGCTTCCATACACCCACCTAAGTCTCCCAGGATTGCCGGTAACATGGTGTTGCCCACTGAGGCCCCTGCATCATGTGGGAGTCTGACTAAATACAGAAACCAGACTCTACACCCGAGGAACAACTGAAGCACGGAATCACTCAATGCATGCGTCATGAATTTATTCTATTGGACAATAAAAAATATTGTGCATGGTAGGGGTGACCCCGAATAGTGGACAATCCGATGCTTCGATTCGAGGAGCCTGATTCGACTGCCAATGTCACAGTCGAATATTCGTGGGGTGTTATTGATTATGCCATTTTGACTATGGGGGAGCTCAAATGTCTGATTTCACATAGAACTACCAGTTTTCCTCCGATAAGTTAATATACAGCCTATTATGATAAAGCTTTAAATTAGAATCTGAAATAAAAAGAAGCTTCAAATAAATATTTTAAGGTGCGTGAACAAATTTTAAATTTAACAAGACTCAGACTGACACAGACAGAGGCTGGATTTTTTCGATCAGGTAGGGTACAAGTGATTTCATTCCAACATTCCAGCTGGTGTATATATATCGTGGATATATTATTTACCTGATATAAGATGCATTTGGTTTTGAGTCAAGCACTTCATTGTATTACTACGGTAATATCTCTTCAGCGCACAGCGCGAGCAGGACAAACAACAATGCAAAATATTAATAACTATTACTGGGACGGTCATACACACACCATTATAATGAGAACACCATTATAATAAAATGCTTTGAATTTTTTGAGTTTAGCTGCCGTGTTACTGCACGTTGTTGCATGAAGAACGCATCAACAAAATGAGTTCATTCAGAGCCATGCATGCGTTCATGTGCATTTGGCCCTTTTTGCAGATAACCCAAAAGTCTTAATATTAACGTTTTGTTGCATAAATAACAAAGCATATCCTATATGAAATTATGAGTTTAATCCCACTGATTAAAAACTTGCTATCACATGCGTCACTCTACTGGTCATCTTCAGTGCTTCAAGGTATTTTTGCCCTACATATGAACATACATATCAGTCGAATATTGGCAAGATTAAAAAATCCGATTCAACTATGAAAATCTTTAGTTGGGGATACCCCAGTACATGGATTTTTATAGTATTTTATTAAATTAATAGTTCCAGTCCAGTCCTGCAAATTATCTGGTCACTTTTTCCATTTTATTGAACGACACTGGAAAATTGAGGGCAGAGAAGGAAGCCTGAATTAAACCTAGCAGTTCCATAAGCATCACTGATCAAAAACACTTATTTTCGCTCTTTCCCTGTCATTGCCAATTTTCCATTATTTATGAGACAACGCAATCAGTGGCGTAGCTACGGGTGTGCCAGGGTGTGCCTGTGCCACCCACAGTGGCAACTGGCACACCTAAAAATAGATGCGAAATTATTTTTTATAGTCTGAACAAAAAAAATGTTTACTAAACTTGGGCTATGGTTGTTTACTTAGAAAATATATTTTTTTAAATCAACCCTTTCACGTGTAAGTTACAAATATTTTAACTGACCCCTTGTGTCCATGGCGTCGCGTCATGATTGTCACGTGACACACCGCAGCCACAATAACAGCTGTATCGCTATTCGTTTTATTTCGTTTTTCATTTTTTATTAAAATATATTCACAAACTTGCTTACCATGTCAACTATCTGATATTCCGATTCTTCGTTTAAAAACCTTTATAAACTATCTTGATCTATAACGAGATGAGTGCTGCAGTTCAGAGTCCTGTCAGCCGGATTTAGCGTACAGCACTTGAATTCCCCAGTTTCTCCTGAAATACATGAAAGTAAGTGGCTGTTGAACTGGACGAAGAATAGAGTAAACTTTATTGTTCTATGTGTGTCTGATATATGAATAAAACAAGTCGGTAAATTACATTTGAATAGATAGTTTTTGCTGCTTCCAAAGACATCAGTGTGTATTTTACAAACTACCAATGTAGTGTTTTACCAGTGATTATGTATATTTAAATGTATGAAACCTAAAATAAACATTATGTGGCTGAAAACACTGCATATTAATTGAGCGCTGAACGCGTCCGCCCTGGCTCAGCGCCAGCCAATGCGTGAAAGCAGTTTGAATCTGGCAGTTCTGTGACGCCACTGAACATTCTAAATCATACTCTCAGGGGCACAGAAATAAGAATCCAATATATGGTGCAATAATGCTCAAAATGTTAAAATGTAATATATCTGCCAAAATTCGGACTGCCAACCAATCAGCAAACAGCAGCTGACTGTGACCCCAGCAGCTCCCCAGAGATCTTTATCGCGCAAATAAACCCTTACTGTCTATGATATAAACAGATAATTTTTTGATTGCACATTGCTAGCTAGCAATATTTCGCAGAGCTCCCTTCTTAATTTTTTTAGCAAAAAAACCTCGGCTTGATGGACAGCCGGACACAAGGCCTAGCATTACACCTGATGAGGATGTTTCTCCCTCCCCGGTCCCAACATCAACAGACAGTGTTGCCAGATTGGAAATGTCCAATACCAGAAGTTCAAAATGATCATATTTTTTAGAAAATTATCATACACGAGTCAAAAGAGTTATTTATCTATTCTTAACCAACTACATTTTGACACGACCTGCAAATTACCACTAGGAGTATGGTTGGACGGAAGCAGTGCGACAAAAATACTATCCCATAATTTTGCACAGTAATCTGACAATAAATGTGGCACACCCAGATTTTCACTTGCACACCCAGAGTCTCTTTTCTGGCTACACTACTGGTTCAAATATTCATATTTGATCAAAAATTCTGGTGGTCACTGGCAACATTTGGTAAAAACACCGGCAGGGAAAGAGTTAACTACAAGGCCGTTGCCTCAACATATGTTTTATCTTTCATTCACTCTGCATTTTAGGGATAACGATAATGATAACATAGTGGGAACTTTGAATTGTTTAAAATTATGGACTATACAGAGAGAACGCGATACTGAATGCCTTTAGTAAGATGAATTACCTGATGCTCTTTTCTCATAAACTGATAAAGCACTGTGATCCAATTAAAATGCTTAACAACAGCTGTGCCTCGATTCATGTGAAATGCAGAAGAATCCATCCTCCCATGGGGGTCTGGGTGAGCGTTGGCCCTGTTTCTATGTCTGATCTATGGTGGACATCGCTCTGCACGGCAGACGCCTGGAGACATGATGATCGTCCTGATGTGGGTGCTCCACTTTCCCATCTCCCCCCTCAACACGAACGGACCACAGCGCCTCCTTCTTCTTCTGTGTCTATATGCGCTCTCTCTCACTTCGGCGAGCTTCATCGTGCCTGAACACCGCCACCTGCTGGTCAGATTCGTGTCAGACAGCCAGTGTGCTTACTGTAAATCGTGTGTGATTTGTTGGTGGTGTTATGAATTGTTATGAATTGAAGGATAATCCCTACAGTTGATCCATAATCAGTTCATTAGAGCATATTTGGTCATTATTATTTATTACAGTACATTAAAAAAGTGTTGCTGTTTGGGATTTATTATTATTTTTGTTGTTGTTATTGTTGTTGCTTTGTTTATTGAAGATTTGGTAGATTTTTGCTACCTGTATTACTCTGTTCCTTGATTTGTTATTATGAATGAATTTATATATATTATATATGGGGCAGCTGTGGCCTAATGGTTAGAGAGTAGGACTAGTTACCAGAAGGTTGTCGGTTCGAGTCTTGGTGCACTTGGATGGGTTAAATGCAGAGCACCAATTATGAGTATGGGTTACCATACTTGGCAAATGTCATGACTTTCATAAATAAAACATTATTTTGACTAGAATTGGATGATTCATTGTGAAATATAAAATATTTAAATTATTATCCAAACATCCATCCATTTTCCAAACCACTTGTCCTATAAGGGCATCCAGCATCTTGGGCAGGAAAACACTCTGTGCTTTGTTTTGTAAATTTGTATTTATATATATCGCATATGCTTTCTGTACATACTGTGCCTACTGCCTTTTGCACATATCTGTATATACCAACTCTTCTGTACATATTATTTTGTGTCTGTCTTCTTCCTATACATGTTATTTTATTATTCTGTGTCTTGCTACTGTGTCTCTACTAGAAGCTCTGCTACATAAATCAAATTCTTTGTAACGTTTGGATATTTAAAAAAAAGGCAATTTAGCAATAAATGATTTAGTTTTGTTTAATAATTAGACCTCAAATAAGGTGAACTATACACATGAGTGAGCGATGGGTTAATCAGTGACACATCAGTGAGCAATTTTTCTATGTATAGCAACTGACAAACAACTAATTCATCTGCAGTACTGTTCATCTCCTCCAGGGTGTCTCAAATATCCGTCTTCTGTAAGACAAGGCATTCATCACTCTGGTTTTCCTCTCTGCTCTTCATTTACTTATTCTTGCCCATATGGTCCTAAAGTCAATAGGACAATTTGAAAGCCCCTTTACCTGGGCTCAAGGGTGCGATTGAAGCGTGGGTGAGTCTGAGGGCCATTTTGGGCTCTGTGTTATCTTTTAGTCAGCACTTCATGCAGGGGTGCCAGACACAGGTGCCATCCGGCCCTCAGTATGCTCGATAAGAGGTTATCTGCTTAACCATGCAGAAGGTGCAAGCAATAACAACTCACACAGACATACAGATGTTCACAGGCATCCTTGTCAATCCCATCCAAAAATCTTGCTTTCCGCTCACAATCTTTTTCCTAAATTACGCAGATATTGTATTTTCACGTAGGCATCTCCTCATTTATGTTGACCTTTGTTGAATACCATAATGCTAATTTTCTTGCTGTGCACGATTATTCTGACTGCCTGGTGCATCTTCATTATGGATTTAGACCTTTTTGCTAAAATTCTGGGTCAAATAACTGTTGGTTGTTCAAATACTGCCTGCTGATGCCTCATTAAAAATTAAAAAATTTAATTTATCGATAAGGGAGCCTCATCACAGCCTGCTCAGAAATTATCATTTTAGTAGCAGCATCACATACAATCTAATAATAATTAATTATTTTCCTAAATTACGTATATAATACTATATGTGGACACATCTAAAGCACGAGAACTTCCAGAATGCCCATATGCAGACAATAAATCTCTATTAACAATAGATCCCAGAAGAATGTTTCAGATGAGATCCATTTTCTAAATGATGTTTGAGTTATATAGGAGATATGCTATTACAATTTAAAACAATCGTTTCTGTTTTAAACTACTTTAAAATATTATTTATTTCTGTGATGCGAAGCTGAATTTTCATCAGCATCGTTGCTCCAGTCTTTAATGACTACGTTTACATGGACATCATTAATGTACTTAATTTACCTTATTCTAAATAAGGCAATGTTATGATTAAAGTGTTTGCATGAGTTGCTTTTAGAATATTCCTTCCATGTTCCATTTTACATGTTATAGTACATAGATAGATTAATGGCACACATCATTACTTCCCCACGTAACGCCATCTGACGTCCCCTGCAGAATTTTACAGATAAACATAGGCTATAGGTAGTCTTCGTTATGATGCCATACACAGTTTTGGGTGTTTCATTTTTAATTTTACAAAAGCTTCAGGTGCATTTAATTATTTGTCATGCTATACGTGCAAACAGATGATGGCTTTGTTGAAGCCATGCTCCTTTGTCTGCCGTCAAACGGTTGACCACAGCCTTGTGTGTATCATGTCACAAAACGCAGTAAATGTCCTACACAGCGTTAACAGTGTGATTAAGGTGTGTTCATGTGTATACTGAACTTTAATAATGTGATTAAAATAGGAATACTCCACATGTCTTAATTTGATTTGTGTTTACTATGAGTATTACTTTAGCCGGATATAAGTAATCACAAATCTCTGTTTACATGGTAGATCCTTAATCAGAGTATTGTCTTAATCCCGTTAAAATCTGATTTTTGTTATCCATGTAAACTTACTGACTGATGCTACTGAGCTACTATTGAAGCCAGTTTTCACCACTGAATAAAAAAATAAATAAATAAAAAAAATAAGTCATTTTTATCTCAATTCAATTTTTCTTGCAATTGCGAGTTTACAATTGCAAGGGGGGGAATAGAGTTTCAAGATAAACTTGCAATTCTGAGCAATAAAGTAAAAATTGTGAAATATAACTTCATAGCTCTGCATTTCTTTGCTCAGAATTGTAAGATATAAACTTGCAATGCTAGGAAAAAATATATATATATTTTTCCCCTCAGAGTTTATATCTCACAATTCTGGTACAAGAAGTCAGAATTGCAAGAAAAATGTCCAATTTGCTTAAACATGCAATTGCAAGGGAAAGTCAGAATTGCATGTTTATACTTTGTTACTTTCAAATCTGAAAAAAAAAAAAAGAATAGTGAGATATAAACTCACAATTGTGAGAAAAATGTCAAAACTGTGAGATATAAACCCACACTTTTGATTTTTTTTTTCTTTTCAAATTTGGATGAGACAAACTCACAGTTGTAAGTCATAAAGTCAGAATTTCAAGTTGCAATAACCTTTATAAATAATTACATTATTATATATTTTTTTTGTTTGAATTTTTTTTTTATTATTAATTTTTTTTATTCAGTTGCGGAAATGGGCTTTCATAGGCTACTGCAAAAACGAAAGTTCATCGACCAGTTTCTAAAGATGGATGCACACTACATTTCTCTCTCTGATGCTTAATGTCTATAGGATTGTGTAAAGTTAAAATGAATGCTACAAATTCTCAAGAAACTGCTCTCCGAGATGAAATTTTAACATGAGCACACATTGAAGTTTTAAACATTTTAGCATTGTTTTTCAGAATCATTTTCCCCTATGTGCATACCCACAAATGAAATCCTGCAGGAGCTCCTGATAGCTCAGATATTGTTTGGGAAATGAATCCCTTCCAAATAGTGCTAGACTGGCCTGCAGGAAAGGATCGCAGAAAATGAGCAGGTGAGATGGGAATAATGTGGGTGGGTTGCTCCTGGTAGGTAGATTGAATAAAAGGGTAATGGATATAACAAGAGCGGCCCGGTGGGGACATGAGGAACAAGAATATTCTTGAGAGGGAAATGGCTGAGGCAGTAGAAAAAGAGAGGGGAGACCTTTAAAAGGTGAAGGGATGGAGGCGAGACCTCGGGTGAGACATCCCTGAGGCCCCAAAAACGTTCAGATCCTGCGCAATCCCAGAAGGCTGATTATTTGACAAAGCAATCTGACCACCAGCTATATACCTGTAAGGCCTTTCTCGAATCTGTGACAGAACTGATGCCAAGTGCCAAATGAGGTGAGCTGTGCGGACTGAAGGAAAAGTGCAGAGGGAGAAAAAAAATAAATAGATGTGGGCGATGAAGTCCAAACATTCTCACCGCAGCCTCAGAGGTGTTACTGTAAGTATTTCCTGATGGCTATGTGCATTGTGTAAAGCACATTCATTGCTCCTCACAGCTGCCCCTGCACTGCAGACTATTGAGCTGTGCACAGCTAAGATGTGATTTTATATATATGTAAATATATATCTCCTGTAGCAATACCTGAAATTACTTGCAACACCTTGCAATTCACTTTGGCATTGGAGCATGTTTATCTTATTTGTAAAAAAATAAATAAAGGGAAATAAATTTGTAAAGGGAAACTTATAAATGCTTATAGTCTTAGACTACCACATGAATAATAATTGGACATGTACATATCTGAGTATGATAAATTACAGAAATGTTGAATGTCATACACTTGCTTTGCACTAAATTAATTACAAATGTTTTTCATGCACCCATATTTTAAAGCTACATTTGGATATTTATCTTTTTCACATTTTGTTGATATTTTTTCCTCAGGTTTAGCAGTGAACATCAATAATACAGCAGCACAACTTGTCTATATAAGAATATTACAGATACGTTTGGACATAATGAACCCTTTCTCCATTCTAAATGCCTCATTGGTTTTTAGTTAGCTTTTGTATATGCAGTAACAATGGATTATTCACAGTATCATCAACAAAATTTTGACCCAACTATGTGAAAAATAAGTGTGTATGATTGTATTGAACGCATACTTTAAATTCTTAATCATAAAAAAAGTCTTCAAGTCACGATCAAGCAGTGGCAGAATCAGATCTTTTAATCTATTAATGTGCAACCAAATCATCTGATAAATTACAGAGTGTGTACAGAATTGTTCATGATAAGATCTAGAACATGCATTTTAAAAATAAATTGTTTTATTTCATGCTGACTTTAAGTTCCAATTGCATTTCATATACATTTAAAGCTGCATGGTATTCAAACACTAGGATGGTTCAAGAAAATCTATAACAAACTGCTCAGCTTTTCCTGCAAGAACATAGTAAAATACGACTGTGAAAGATGGGTGGTAACTAAACAACGGAAACAACTGAAAAGGTTTGATTATTGAGTTGTCACCAGACTGTAGGAGTAGTTTAAAGATTGCTTGTATTGATTTATTGACCACGTTATCCTTCCTGAGCAATGTATTATCAGACACACAAAGCTGATGACTTTATTTTGCTGGAGGTGCCACCATTCATAGCTTAAATGCTTAAATAACATCTACCAAGTTGACCAAGGACATGCCTTGATCAAATTTCAATCCTGAGCCAATTTCGGTAACACTTTAGAATAAGGGTCCATTAGTTAAAGTTAGTTAATGTATTAATTAGCATGAACAAACAATGAACAATACATTTATTGGTGTATTTATTCACCTTTGTTAATGTTAGTTAATGAAACGTCTCGGTTACGTATGGTAACCTTCGTTCCCTGAAGGAGGGAACGGAGACGCCACGTCGGTGACCGACGAATATGGGATATTGCTTCGATAGACCAATCTGCTTCGATAGACCAATCTACTTAGAGTGTAAACTAAACGAGCCAATGCACATTGGCATGCAATTATTGCATCCAGCTGCCGCTGATCACTGCGTGAGTTTAAGAAGGCAGCAGGTGCAATGCATTCCAGTTTTTCGATGAGGAGCCGAGCCGGGAATTGGCAGCTCAGCGGCGGTACAGCAACCATGGCGACGGGACGTGGTGTCTCCGTTCCCTCCTTCAGGAAACGAGGGTTACCATACGTGACCGAGACGTTCCCTTTCTGTCGGTCACTCTCGACGCCACATCGGTGACTGACGAATATGGGATCCCTATCAAAGCGCCATGGGTGCTGCCCCTTCCAGTGCCCTGTGCGAGCCGCCTGCGCCCCTATTAGGTGTAGGCCGGGGCTCAGAACAAGTAGCTCCACTCACCGTTGTCAAAGCACTACCTCACTGGGTGAGATTGGATAACACTGGGAAAACGTACCCGGTCCGCTTGGAACCGGGATGCTGCAGAAGCCCCATCCTTCCGGAAGGAGGTCTCGTAGGCAAATACACATATTGCAACCATTTAGGAGTATACAGAGAAATTTGAGGTGATTAAAAACCCTCTTGGGAAGGCAGAAGTCTGCCGGGGAAACACGGGCTCTAAGGCTATACCGTGGACTATACACATACGAGTAACGCTTAGGTCTCAATATGGAACCCACCCTTGCATGGTTCTCACGGATACATCATGAAGGCCTGGCGCCGGACGTTCTGCCTCGTCCAGCTTCTTAGGGTGATGGAGGATCTCAACAGGGTCTACAGAACGGACACTCTGGAGCGGTTTAAGCAAGCCGACACTAACCGGGGCCTCTCAGTGCCACTACCCGTTTGAAGTGAGAACACAGGAGGATACCGGCTCTACACGAAGGCTATAGAACCTAGCGAACGTGTTAGGGGTCGCCCAGCCCACAGCTCTACAAATATCTGTCAGCGAGGCGCCACGAGCCAGCTCCAAGGAGGATGCAACACTTCTAGCTCGCAACCTGAATGGGCAGGGCACATCCTGAGCCTGATAAGCCAGGGTTATGGCATCCACAATCCAGTGGGCCATCCTCTGCTTAGAGACGGCACTCCCCTTCTGCCGGCCTCCGTAACAGACAAAGAGCTGGTCTGAGGTCCTGAAGCTTTGTGTCTGGTCTACGTAGCACCTTAATGCTCGGACGGGACAAAGCAAAGCCAGAGCTGGGTCTGCCTCCTCCAGGGGCAGCGCTTGCAGGTTCACCACTTGGTCTTTGAAGGGTGTAGTGGGAACCTTGGGCACGTAGCCAGGCCGGGGCCTCAGTATTACCTGGGAGTCAGCCGGCCCAAACTCTAGGCATGAATCGTCGACCGAAAATGCATGCAGGTCCCCTACCCTCTTGATGGAGGCCAGTGAAAGCAGGAGCAGAGTTTTCAATTAAAGAAATTTTAGCTCAACTGAATGCAAAGGCTCGAATGGGCCCTGCTGTAGTGATTTAAGCACTAGAGACAGGTCCCAAGAGGGTATACAGGGGGGCCGGGATGGATTGAACCTGACGATGAGGTCATGCTTACCCAAAGACTTCCCATTCACAGGGTCATGGTACGCAGAAATAGCAGCAACCTGGACTTTGAGGGTGGAGTGAGACAGTCTTCGCTCCAGCCCTTGCTGCAGAAAGGACAGCACGACCGCAATCGGACATCTTCGGGGATCTTCTCGGCGAGAAGAAAACCACTCGACGAACAGGTTCCACTTCAAGGCTTAAGCGTGTCTCGTAGACGGTGCTCTTGCCGAAGTGATGGTGTTCGCTACCTCTTGGGGTAGGTCACCTAGAACCTCCGCGTCCCATCCAGGGACCAGACATGAAGTTTCCAAAGATCTGGGCGCGGGTGCCAAATGGTGCCCCATCAGTCAGTAGATCCTTCCTCAGAGGAATTAGCCAAGGAGGGGCTGTCGCAAGGAGCACTAGTTTGGGGAACCAAGACTGCGTGGGCCAATACGGCGCTACTAGTCCTTGCTCAAGACTTGCTCCTCGTCCTCCCGGACTTTGCACAGTGTCTGTGCGAGAAGGCTCACTGGGGGAAACGCATACTTGTGTAGGTCCCGCGGCCAGCTGTGTGCCAGTACGTCCGTGCCGAGAGTTCCCTGAACAACTGGCAGTGAGAGGTCTCTGGAGAAGCAAACAGGTCTACCTGAGCGGCTCTGAACCGCCTCCAAATCAGCTGGACAGTCAGGGGATGGAGTCGCCATTCTCCCGGGAGCATTGCTCAAGACAGCTCGCCGGCTGTACAACTGAGCAGGCCTGGAATGTGAACGGCATGAAGTGACCTCAGAACCTTCTGACTCCAAAGGAGGAGGTGGTGGGCGAGTTGCGACATGTGACGAGAGCACAGACCACCTTGTCGGTTGATGTACGCAATAGTCGCAGTGTTGTCCATTCCGACCAGAACATGCTTGCCTCGTAAGAGACCTTTGAGACGGTTCAACGCAAGGTGCGCTGCTAACAACTCTAGGCAATTGATGTGCCACTGCAGCTGCGAGCCCGTCCAAACCCCTGAGACTGCATGCCCATTGTACGTGGCCCCCCAGCTGGTGGTGGAGGCATCCGTGTAAACCACAGCATGCCTGGAGATCTACTCTAGGGGCACCCCTGCCCAGAGAAATGCAAGATCTGACCACGGAGTGAGGGTTTGGTGACAGGCCGGTGTAACTTGGACCCGGTGAGTGCCGCGCTTCCACGCCCACCTCGGGACTCGGCCATAAAGCCAGTGCTGGAGCGGTCTCATATGTAATAGGCTGAGCGGTGTAAGTGCCGCCACGGTCGCCATATGCCCCAGGAGCCTCTGAAAGAGTTTCAGTGGGACCGCTGTCCTGCTCTTGAACGTATACAAGAAGGCTAGCACCGACCGCGCACGTTCCTCTGTGAGGCGTGCTGTCTGTTCGACTGAATCCAACTCCATACCAAGAAAAGAGATCCTCTGCCACGGCGAGAGTTTGCTCTTTTCCCAGCTGACCTGAAGGCCCAACGGGCTCAGTTGCCGGAGCACCACATCCCTGTGCTCGCACAACTGATCTCGAGACTGTGCTAGTATTAGCCAATCGTCTAAGTAGTTGAGAATGCGAACACCCTGCTCTCTGAGAGGAACAAGAGCTGCCTCCATGACTTTCGTGGAGGGCCCAATTCAAAACTCGCAGATCCAAGATCGGTCGTAACCCACCGCCTTTCTTGGGTAAAACCCCGTCCTCGAGACTTGGTGAGCTCGCCAGTTGAGCAGAGCGGTACTAACGCTCGGCTCCGAAGCGAAAAGCTGGAATGCATTGCACCTGCTGCCTTCTTATACTCACGCAGTGATCAATGGCAGCTGGATGCAATAATTGCATGCCAATATGCATTGGCTCGTTTAGTTTACACTCGAAGTAGATTGGTCTATCGAAGCGATATCCCATATTCGTCGGTCACCGACGTGGCGTTGAGAGTGACCGACTGAAAGGGAAATACAGTTATTAATTGTTAGTTCATGCTCATTCACAGTTTTGATTTGAATAATGCGTTAGTAAATGTTGAAATTAACATTAACTAAGATTAATAAATGCTGTAGAAGGCTTAGTTCATGTTAACTAAAGTAGTTAACTATCATTAACTAATGGAACCTTATTCTAAAGTGTTACCTTCATTCAAAAACACATTATGGATGCTCATCACATTTGATGTACTTTTTTTCTGACAAACAAAACAAAACAGATTTATGATTAACTTGCAAGCTACAGTAGGTCTGCCTGCAAGAAAGCTAAATGAGTTACAAAAACAAATCCCTCAACCGTAGCCTTTGTTTGGGTTTCATTAAAACTTTCCACCACACTTGGAGAAACACTATGAAAGATAAGAAACATGCAATGAAAGATTAAGCCTGCCCTCAAGTTTATATATTTTAGAAACAAATGTGTGCATGCGAGAGTCCTGTTTGACAAAGCTGGGTGTGTTTTATTTATGCACACCTTTGGCCCTGTGCACTTTTACTCTAACAAATGATTCACACTCTTAGACTGAATTGTCTATATTTTCTAAAAATATTCAACAGGGAATATACATATAAGAATTCTGTAATTTTTCAAGTGGACTGAGTGAGTGAGTAATTAAATGGAATTATCAAATTTTACAAATTAAATAAGTGGAAATTGCATTTAAATATTACTATTTAAAAAATGATTTTGCTGTGCTAATTTCATAGAGAGCATTTTCTGTTTTCTGCCTGGTAAACAAGTATGTTAACTTGTAGAAATTAAGGTGAAAATTGCTGGATAAGAAACAACATTTGGCTAAGTAGTTTTAACTAAAGAAATACATATGTGTTCTATATCGCTCGTTTCTGTATTGTTCTGTACTGTTCTATCTCTATTGTCACGATCATTAGATGGAGTGCCCATGAGCTTCAGTAGAGGGCACTCCAGTCAGGACCATTCCACCCATCAACCACCAGTTGTCACTTGGACACTAGCACCTCTCAAACTGTTGCACCACACCCGAACTACATTACCCATGAGTCACTGCATCACAATCACCCTGCCACACCTGTACCTCATTCATCAGCCAATTTCCTTACCACACCTGCACCTCATTTACACACACACATAAAAGCAGCACACTCACTCTAACTCACTGCGAAGTCTTGTTTAGCCAGTCTGACATTTCCGACCGTTTTCCCAGTGTTTGTTATTCCTGTGTTTTGACCTTTGGACTGTTTATTCCGACTCTGATTCTCCGCTGCCTGTCCCGATCTCTGCTTGTTTCTGGTTATGATTCTGGTTATCCCTGACACACCTGACGCCATTCCTGATCTCTGCCTGTATTACCATTCTGTTGAATAAATGCTGCATATGGATCCGAACGCCTCAGACTCCTTGTTACATCTATATTGTCTATATTGTTCTGTATTTTAATATGGTATATTTTGTTTAAATATCATAGTTTAATCAAATAATGTTTTTATTATCAATTTTCAGATTTTAAGATTCAAGGTCTGGGACAAAATAAACCCAGCATTTATACATTGCAGCGCAAGGTGTTTTTTTTTTTTAATTTGCAAAACATTTAAATTTGTTTAAGGGGGGAAAAGCAGCCTTTGTTTAAAAAATCATAAAAGTTGAAGAAACACTAAGATATTACAATATTTATACAGTGTAGTTATTTATTAAACACCCAAGCTAAGATGCAGAAAACTTGGCTATGTGGTTGCTTTCAAATGGGTTTCTTGTCAATCTTTTTTTATGATCTGCAGGTCTCTCAGAACCTTGTACCTTTAAATAATTAGCTTTCCAAGCTCTGCTTACAGGGTCATGCCTTTGAATAAAGTTATGGGTACTGAATACACTCTTTTCATTACATGGATTTTTCGAGTAATTTTCTGCTAAGCTTTACACACGGGATGAATACTGTTCTGGGGGAAGGGCCTCTGGCACTGCAGCTGCCATATCCCATGAGCACCACCGCCTCTGCAAAACAAAACGACGTGTCTTATGGTTTCACATCAAACACACTCAGAATAAACACATCCAGCTTCTTTCTTCACAGTGGATTACACAGAAGTTTTCCTTGTATTGATGTGTAGGTTTTTTTTTTTTTGCAGTCTCGCATCTATTCTCATCTCAGATCTCTGAGGGTTCACTGGTGGGCACACCAGGGGATAATGGATTTGATCATTAAGGAAAATGATTGCATATAATGCGCAGTCATTCTAAATATATGGGGAAGTGCTGTATTGTACAAAATAAGACACTTTAAAGGTTAACAATCCCACTCTAATCTCGTTATGAATCCAAGCTCCTGATTTTCCCTCAGTCACAGAGTAATTAATTTAGCTCATCTGAATGTTTTGTAACCGTATGGCTAATGTGTTTCCCTCTGACTGTTGTGTTGATGTTTATTAGCTTTTATCAGTCAATGACAAACTCCATTCACACAGCACATCCATCACAAAGGTTCACATCTGCAACATTTAGCCCCAATCCAATATAATTGTACCCTGTGGCTGTATATAGTTTCCTTCAGAGCAGCGGAGTTAATAATCAGACCAGATATATGTAACCTTCTGCTTATTGTGGTCATTGAGTTGATCAGCTGACCTTTCACCTTGCCTATGATTGCCAGAAGAGAAATCCTAAAGAGGAGAAAATCGACCACCTGTAGAAAAATTTATGAGAGCAATCATAACGCTCAACATGATGGCAGTAGGATTGGAAGTCCCACCTGTCAGTTAAGAGAGATAATTGCCTTAATGATATCATTTGTTCTCTACCTTGTTTATTGGCTAGTGTTGGGCACTAGCACTGAAGTTATTAGTTTACAGCAGGGTCAATCGTCTTTAGCCCTTGAGGGCCACTGCACTGACTCTGGCACTCGATGTCCACTTACCTGTAGAGTTTAGGTGCTTTCATGCCAAATTCTAATTACTGTAATTACAAGATTAGGATTGTAAAAAGGATTCACATCTTTGTAGAACTCGCAGTTACAACTTGTAAACTGGAAGCTACAATCTATACTGTGTAACCACTTGTGCCACCTTTCTGCCGCAGATTCATATTGGGATTGATAGTGTTGCCATAGCAATATATAATTCTGAGTCAGAAGATGTGAACAGCTCCGATTAGAATGTCACGTGTTGTCATCTCATAATTACGGTAATTACAACATGGCATGAATACAGCATATAGCTCAAACCTTGATAAATCGAATCTGTCTGTAACTTTCCAGTAATTCTGAAGACCTTTATTAGCTTGCTCAGGTGTATTAATTAGGTTTGAAGCTAAACTCTCCTGGAAAGTGACCTCGAAGGCCTGAATTGAGAGCACCTGGTTTAGCTGTAAACTGCAAATGCTGCATCCATTGCATTCGCCATATTTTCTTGCATCTTCAAACCCCTGTTCCAGTTTTGCTTTTTGATTAGTATGACCTCAAGTTAAAACACCTTTCTTGCTATTAGCAACACAGAACATACAATTGGAAATTGGTTATGTACATGGGTTCCCTTTGTAAGGAATTAAATGCTGTATCACTAGCTGATGCTATGTAAAGTAGAAACAAGCAATAGCATAAATGTCGAGTCAGGAAGTGGAATCTTAGAGGTGTTGATAGAAGTGATCTGCTCCATCTATGGTTTGATCATTCTTCTGAATCCGATCTGAACAGAGTCTTTGAGAAAAAAATGATTTTCTCAGCTTTTTGTTCAAAATGTTGCTGAAACATACCCACATTTAAGACTTGATTAAAATATATATATTTTGTTTAAAAGCAGAGTCTCTGTTATTCTTTTTACACAATGCATGTTCAGACATATATACAAAAAATATTCTGGAGGACATAAAAGTTTTGTTAAAATTATTAAAATTCTAGCAGCAGAGGTTGACAACACTGGCGGGGAAAGAGTTAAGTGTAACATAAGCTGGAGATGCAGAAAATGCTTGAAGGAATGCAAGCACTGAACCAACTAGGCAGTGAGCTGGCTCCAGACTGCACTCTCTACACCACTGACGCAAACAGTAGGGGACATTCTTGTATTCATGTACAGGGGGCTTTTGGATTCAAAATGGTCTTTTTAATCTCTCACCAACAAGAGACACACTCTGTCTTCCCAAACTGTTGTAAGAACTGCTGGAAGCAGATGTCGGGAAGGCATATAAGCAGGCCAATGGCCACATACTGTAAGAGCCAAGACATCTTACCCAGAAGTGATGGAGGAGAAAGAAAGAATTAAAAGGAGAACTGGGCTGCCTCTGTCTGGCCGAACCTCTATCAAATGTCTCAGCCTCCATTCTCCAGGCCTCAAATCATGCCTCCAGAATTGTCCTTAGTGCCAGAAACTTTTTCTGCACCCAAAGAAGAATGTTCTGTACTAACCTCCACATTGGGCTTTATGTGCTTGACTATCAGCATGTACCACCCTGATGACTATTATTAAAGTTAGGAAACAGCTCTAAACCAGAAAAAAATGCAAACATCGCTAGGCAATTTAAGTGCCACAGAAGAAGATCGCTGTTCCAGACTCTGAAGGTTGGGTGCCCTTTGATCAAACCCCAACCTGCTGATGAAGGATCTTTATTAAGATTCCACTCAAAGGTACAAACTGGGGTTGTTACCAAGGTAATATGGTCCGATAGCATAAGTGAGTAAGAACTACTTGACTGTTGACTCACCACTAAAATGGAACAGGCTCAACAGTACCATAGGAGAATGAACTGCTATTAGAACCAATAAGCCTGTGAACAGACCTATAGAAATGTCAGTTACTGCTCTTAATTACTTTAGAAAAAAGAGAATTAACTGGAAAAAAGCACCAAAAAATCATTCTTGCATTGTGTGAGAGTTCAGTCCCATCCCAAAAAATATGATCTGTTACATTAGTAAAAAAAAAATCTCAAACTTAGCACCTATAGGTAATTGTGAACAATGATGAACACATATCCACACCAAGAGCACTTTATGAAGGTATGAGATTGTCCAGATTTGCCCCTAGATGCAAATCTGAGGAACTTCCTGTGTTTCTGAGTAAAGTTTAGCAGAAGCAAATCACTGGACTGGTCTTAAACCACCATTGTTCATTTGGATTTCAAAACACTGGAACCAGAAGCCAGATCCATTCTGTGAATGAGCCATTTCCTTTAAAGCTCCTTTCTCCAACAGGGAATTAATTTCCTCCCCCCCCCCCCCCCCAAAAAAAAAAAAAACAATCTTCTGGCACCCAATCCTTGTGGGGAGCACTTGGTTAAAATGGGGCAAAGAGTGACTATAATGGACAGCATACCCTTCTCTTAGGCAGAAAGAACCTAACAATTGGCAAAGCTGGTAAATCGGCTGAGAGAACTGTCAGCTGTTTTGAGCCTGAGAATGAAGACTTTGGTTCACTCAATGACCACTTAGGCCCATTCAAAACAACATTTGTAGTCAGCGGGTGAGATATCAGAGGCATAAAATCATTCATGAACGTGGTGGGTGAGGCGAAAAATGTAGTCTGTCTAACCGACATGCACAATAGAGGCAAATTCTGTTGTCATAGCCAGAACCTGTTAATCCACAAAACCATTCAGAATGTGCAATTGAGGGTTTATGTCCACAATGCAGAACATGGCCAATGGTTGAATGCACAATATCGCTCAATATGAATGGTGCTGCATGCATTGTGCGTTCACAACTGGTTGTAACCATGATGTTGCAGTCGTGTTTAGAGGTCAACCAATTGATTGATTTCGCTGGTGATTTCGGCACCAGTAGCTGATTAGTGGAACAAAAAAAAAACCTTCCTAGCAAGAGTATAGTGCCGACTTCAGTTACCCCGGTGAGCCTGTATTATCAGCTTTTACTGGTTGTTATCGAGGAAAAACATACATCAGAATGTCACGACTGACCAATCAGAATCAAGTATTCCACAGAGCCGTGTAATAAATGTTTTTAATGTACTTCACGTTAGGTGGTTCTTGGCCTCCACATCATGCATTAAAATTGTTTAATGCACAGCTAGCTGTAAGTAAGTTCAGTAAGTTCAAAATTTGAGTCAAGTAAGGAGTAAGTTCAAAATTTGCACATGCATCCCATGAAATCATGTACAGATTTCCCAGTCATTGGATAACATATATCAAAACACTGACAATAAACCTTCCTCTTACAGCACAAAACGTATCATAGGTTTACTATGTTTTGGAGTTATCACCACAATATGCAGATGATGTTCATTTTATTATTTTAGCTAATTGTAATGTTTATATTTTGCTGCATTTGTACACATTTAAGATCCCATTCTTGTCTTAATGCCATTATTTTATGATTTTTAATCTTGATGAAGTTTTTAATATTTGAGTGTTTTTCCATTAAAGCTGTAGGAGCTATAGTACTGCATCTAGATGCCAAAGAGTTAACCCATTGCCTTACAGGAAATTTGTTGCCAGCCTTCACTACGGTTTCCATAGTTTGACCTTAGATGGGTCTTACCATTATCTTCAAGTACGCTAGACTTCTCCCACTGACACTAAGTTCAGGACAGTGGCTCTCATGTGAATAATGAGCTTTGTATATTGCGACACCTGACACATCTAGGTTATGACACACTTTTTGTGTAGTTTGTGTAACGGTTTTGTCATATTTCTTCCTGAGTATTTTTACAAGGAGTTCTGTAGGGATGCATAAAGGGTTTTTGCCTTTCCCAGTTACAAGATATGTGGGCCACAGTTCTGGAAGCAGCACAGCACTTTTGGGACTTCTCGTTCGAGAGGATGTCTTGCTGCACACTGACCTGGCCTTTGTGCACATCCTGGGCTTTGCTTTGTTTTTTGTTTTTTTCTTGCCCTTCTACAATCACTGAAATCTTTTGTTCTTACTTTAAGTTCTCAAATATGAAAAAACAACAAAGTGTGTTATAGGAGCAGGGGTAATTCCCAAATCAGGAAGTATTCAGTTTATAAAGTTTCCAATTCGTGTATGAATGTGAGCTTCAACCAGTAATGTACATTAAAGCCGACCTGCAAACAAATCTAACACATTAACAAAACAGATGTGTAAACTAGCAGAGGTTATTCTTGAATAACAGTTTTCAGCACCTCTACCTCAAAAGAAAGTGTTTTTGGAAATAGTAAAAAAAAAAAAAAAAAAATTCCGGAATTCTTGAAAGGGGTAAGACATACAAATGCCACTATATTTGAAACTCAACAACTGAAGGCTAGTTCCACAGAAGATCAATATTGTACTCTCACTCCAATGCTTTTATACAGTTTTATAAAAATTATTATTATTTCAGTTTTGAGTCTGCATCTGAATAATGTCAATCTTTTTTTTTAAGAGTATACCTTCTTTGACTAAGAGAGTGTCGCAGCTCAGCAATTTATCAGCAGTTAATTTGACAGCGACCGCTAATTGCAGTTATTTTTCTGCTAGAATCATGCAGCTACAGTCAAAACACAACTGCATATCTTGCCTCAGAAGCTCTCTGCAGGGCTTCAGCATGGTGTTTAGTATTCTAGCTGCATAGGTATGCATGATTACATGATCATGTGGGCTGAGCTTCGGCTGGAGGATGGGAGTGGGGGGAAGAGAAAGAGTGCGAGGTAATGTAGAGTTGTATGGAGAGGGGGTAAATAGGCCAGGCTAATCCACAACATTAAACCAAGAGTATGATCAGAGGTGCCATAGAAAAGGAAGCAACACATAACAAAGGAAATCCAATGAGGACCACAAATAATGGGACTTTTTCTGCTGCCTTTGTTAATTGAGAGATATGGGGGCCTATGCATTGGGCAGATTTAAAGGCTGCTTGGAACTCTATGCACAAAGAGTTTGCTGAAAAGGCACACTCCTTTTGTTGTGTGTTTGATGAGTCTATTACTGAAGTAAAGAGTATGGGTTTTATCAATGTGTTTATTTAGTTACTATGCAGGTGTATCCCTGAGCATGTCAGAATTGTCATTATTGTTTCATAGGATGCATGAATATCAACACATTATGCACCAAGTGTGTGAATGATTACAGTATGTTCAGCAGGGAATACCAGCTTAATTGTAATAGAACACAGACACACACACACACACACACACACCTGTTTGTTTTTGTGAAAAGTGGGGACATCCCATAGGCGTAATGGTTTTTATGCTGTACAAACTGTATATTTTATGGCCCTACACCAACCCTACACCTAACCCTAACCCTCACAGGAAACTTTGTGCATTTTTACTTTCTTAAAAAAACTAATTCTGTATGGTTTATAAGCGTTTAGAAAAATGGGGACATGGTTTATGTCCTCATAAGTCACCCTCTCCTTGTAATACCTGTGTCATACCCATGTCATTATACAGAGTTGTGTCCTGATATACTGTATCACAAAAACAAAAGCACAGAGGTCAGTGCAATTTAATATATCTTTCTACAGTTATATTTTTTTTTTACATTTAGATTACCTTTGCAATCATATAACACTCAAAGTTAATCTTAGGAGGAAAAAAATATTCACTTTTAATAAAGGCAATTCTTTGTTTATTTGCATCCCCAAAAATGCATAAATTAAACCCATTGTATTGCATTTATCCTCTGTTGCTTGGTTGCCAGGAGTTGTATTAACACTAGAAAACGACATAGCTGTCTGCAAAGCATGAAAATAATTTATGTTATGATATTAATGATATCAAGAAAGTTCTCACTTTATATTAGGTGACTTTAACTATATGTACTTATGTCAAATATAATTAATTGTTTGAAACCATGTACATTTTACTACTATTGGGGTGTGTACAGTTAAGGTTAGGGACAGTTTTTAAAAGGGAATTAGGTTAACAGTATAATAATGAATGTAACAAATAAAAAAAATACAGATTTAAGTATGGGAGGGTATTTTTAAGTAAAACGTGTATGTACATAATAAGTGTTCTGTAGCAAATATTAATTTAAATGAAAGTACAGTCGTTTAAAAAAAAAATATATATATATACAGTATATATATATGTAGTCCTCAAGTAGGAATATATGTCTGGTTTTCCATGAAACACAGCATTTATTCCAAGATGTGAATGTGGGGGGTTAATATTCACAAATGTTTTTTGTCTTGATTTTATTTTATTTAGCATTCAGCATCAGTAGCATTTAGGTGATTTTCTGTTATTGTTATCTGGCAACAGTACTAGATTGTTTTTCCACATGAGTGAGCAATTTGGGTACAGCTTTTCTAGCGCATGAAATTGCCCACATGCAATCCAACCAATAAGAACACAGAACAATGACAAATCCCTCTGTAACTGGAACATATTTCAGAAAAGTCAATTTAATCATTTACATTTTACTATTGATATGAATTCCATGTTTCACCTCAATTGACAATGAAATTCATATAATAGTAATAAGAATGTGACAATGGGGCAGTAAGAAAACACATTCTTTCATATAGCTTGGGTTTATAGAGCATTATTTGGACTGCTGTAGATAAATATTGCTGGAGAAACCATAAATGTGACCCTGGACCACACAAGCAATCTTAGGTGTCAATTTCTTTTTTTAAATTGAGATTTACACATCATCTGAAAGTAGAATAAAAAATATTTCCATTGATGTATGGTTTATCAGGATCTGACAATATTTGGCCGAGATACAACTATTGGAAAATCTGGAATTTGAGGGTGCAAAATACTTAGAAAATCATCTTTGAAGTTGTCTAAATCAATTCTTAGCAATGCATACAATATTACTAATCAAAAATTAAGTTTTTATATATTTACAGTAGGAAATATATACAAAATATCTTCACGGAACATGATCTTTACTTAATATCCTAATGATTTTTGGCATAAAAGAAAAATGTATAATTTTGACCCATACAATATTTTTTTGGCTATTGCTAAAAATATACCCCAGCGACTTAAGACTGGATGTGTGGTCCAGGGTCACATATAAGTATGCTTTCCAAACACAGCACATGTTTGTATAAGATGCTAAGCAGAGAAACACAGACAAGCAAACTGCATCCAAACCCAACAGAAGATAGAAAAAAAAAGCCAAAACCTGGCCATCTTGAAGGGCTGCGGTGCAAAATGATTTGCATAAGCCTACTCTTTCATCTGGCAAAGGAAAAGTTTGCATGTTTATCATTTCAATGTGCAAATGCACATCACTCACTTTTCTTTCTCCTGTCTCCATCTAACTCAGACACAATTGTTTTCCAGGAAATGAATGCAATTTTCTTGTATGGCGCACTAACTGAGGCAAAAGGGAAGTCACGTTTAGACTCAGGGGACTCATTTCTATGAAATTGCCAGTAGCTCTTGTGGCCTTGCTCACTTAGATTAAACGTGGGGGCCATAGCCATTTGTCAATGTTCTGTGGCATGGCTAAGGTGCAGCACCTGAGCCAGTCTGCTGAACTGCCTCATTAGAACCGGGTCTGGTGTCAGAGACGCTACATGCATAAATGTGAGCAAGAAATGTGACAAGGCCAGCTTACCCACATCGAACCAGTGAAGCTGTGATTTTTTTGAATTCATAACATATTAATTATAGTCAATTTCTAGTCAGTGTTTATACTGTATATTTTCTTAATCCAGTAATCACAAATAACTGTGAAAGTCTTAATGGATAAGCTAGTTAAGAAGTCTGCTGTGGAGACTTCTTAGGAACAAGCAGCAACAAGCTGTGCTTAAATGACAGTTTAGCCAGTTGTGTCATACTGTAAATTAAGTTACGGCTTGTGCATTGCTTAATATCTGAGTAATATACTGATCCAAACTATCTTCTGCTGTAGTGTGTATGTAGTGTGTATGGCCTTCATCTGTGGATCCAGATCTGGGGATCATGAGGGCCAATCGATGGCATCACCCCACCGCCAGTATTGTCATGCTGGTTGATGTTGTCGGCAGCTTAGCATTCCCCATGGTATGTCACTTAACATTAAGTTATTTATCTGTTTAATATCACACTTGCAATTGTGATGATATTTGGGAAAACTGCATTCTTGCTCATGTGATATTGTTTAAATATATAACACTTCCAGTGTCTGTTTAACAAATGTAAATTAATTAGATTGTGTCATTAGATTGATTACTCAATATTGTAATACTGTCTTCTCAGAATTTTTTTTTTCTTTTTACTGTCCCAATTTGACCAGCAATGCGAAATTACTAGGTAGTTCTTCTCCCAGTCAAGCGGCAGTCATAAATTGCTCATCGAAATAATAAAAGAGAAGCAATAGTTGGGTGTTACTGATTTTATGCAGTGGAGGGGGACCTGTAGTTTTCATGTGCTCGTGGTAGGCTCAAACCACCAAGAGAGTGCTGGATATTCACTCCCCCCACCTACAATCCCCACCGGACCTGAGGCTCAAACCCACGACCTTCGGGTTACAAGTATGATTCTCTATCCATTAAACCATGACTGCCCCCTGAAAGTGTGCAGCACAAATTTACATATTAATTTCAATGTTTCTCTCAGCAGAGCAGCCGGTGTCTGGATGTCCGTTAATAGTATATCACTAAAAATAAGGTAGTTCTGACTTATTTTTACTTCTAAGCAAAGAATGAAAAAGAACTTTGCCATGAGTACAACAGAGCACTGAATCATGTTCAGCCTCTTGTATGTTTTCATGAATGTAAGCACAAGCAAATAAGTTTCTGGCTGCAGTTCACTTAACGGCCACTGGTGTCACTAATAACAAGGGTTTCTGAACCCTATAAATCCTATTAGCTAAGCCTTGCCTATATCACAATGCCACTAAGTCATAAATGAATACTGTGAATTTAGGTAAGACTTCACAAAAAAATTGTTTAACCCTTCCTGGCATTTAAAATATAACAGCTAGCAGTGACCAACTATGTAGATTTATTGAGTAGGAACAATATATACTCATAAAGCGTCTCAGTGCACACAGTCACTTGTGCACACAGTCACTTCAAACATTTACTTCAGAATCTTGATCCATTAAATCGGTTTTGTGTAGAGCAGTCTGCGAGCTTGCATGCGTAGGTGTATTTGTGTGTGAAGATGCCCCTGAGAGATGCACGAGTGACGGAGCCTAAAAACATTTGCCTGCAGGCTGACAGAAATGCAATAAATGGTGTATGCATGTGAGCGATGCACATTAAACAATTCTTGACTTTCTGGGTCAGCACAGGTAGAGATTATGTCAATGGGAAAGGCAATTCCTGAACAATAGATTGTAATTCTGACATTGTTGTGTATATGTATAGACATGTGCATGCTGTATAACTGACAGAATAAACCATTACAAAGCTGCCCTGGGTTCCCAAAGCAATACTACAAAAGCATGAAACTTCTCATGTTTATTGGCATGCTTTCTTGTTTGTATGCAGAACATGCACATTCTAACCCACATTTTATATTTTCTGCAAAGGGACACGATTTATTTTCCACATGGCCACTGCACAGGGTGTTGTTGGACATGTGTTTGACATGTGTATGGATGTGTATGTCTTGTAATTGATAGATGAAGGCTTTTAAAGACTCAAAATAAATGCTGGTTCTGGGTAAAACCTAATCCCTTTGTCTACGCTAAACAGGAACATTCTCTATACTGCTGTGAATGCAGAAACCTCTGTACTTATTTCCAGACAGCATGAAAGTTCTTATTCAACATTTGATAAAGTAATAGTTCAATGGACCAACCAACAAATATATAAATAAATGTCATTCACTCACTGTCATGTCATTCCAAATCTCTGTGACTGTCTTTTATGAAACACAAAATAAAGGATTTTGAAGAATCCCCAAGCCGCTCTTTTCCATTCCATAAAAACAGTCGGCAGTGGTTTTATTCTAAACCATCATTCACTGAAAGCTTCCCCACTGCCTTACCTCTCAAGTATCATTCACACACACACACACACACACACACACACACACACACACACACAAACGTATTACCTCTCAGCCTCAAGAATACAGTACAACATTGTAATCAGAAAGTATGCATTTATGCCACCTCTGAGAAGCAATAAACAGTCTTAGCAACTTCCATACCACCTTTGCGGTATAAATGTGATTATTCTTTTTAGTGTAAAACAGATAGGATGGTCTTCAAAATGGATGCTTTTGTGCTCTACAAGAGAAAGAAATTTGGGCTAGTTTTGAATTACATGAGACTTTGGTGAGTAAATGATGACAAAATTTTTAATTTTGGGTGAGCTATTCTTTGAAATGATTCAATATAATTATGCAAATCTACAGCTGTCTCTGTTAGAATTTAATGGTTAACCATGCCAAATTTCCTTTGGCTCTCCTAAAAGCAAAAATCAGCCACTGTTCCTGAGTGGCCAATGAGCTATTAGAGTTATAGTGTATTTTTCTTATGCTTTCCACTCCTGACTTTCCCTCTTCCTTTTGTCCATCCATCCAATCCACTGTCGCCAAAGCTTGCTGGTTTGTGGACAAAATCCTTATTTCCTCCCTGGCCTGCTGTGAAACCCTCAGGCTCAGGCGTTAATTTGATGAACATTCCTGGTCTTGCATGCCAGCTTTTTAATGATTTCGGGAAGGGGGGTCTTCACCCTGCAAGCCATTTCCTGTGACCCAATGAAACCCAATTCATTTGCTTGACTGGTTAAACACACACACACACTTCTTGGTGTACATGAATCTTATTAGCAGGATTACTGTAATTGGACGAGCCACAGTGATGTGATTGTATGTCTGGCAGGTGGACACAATGTGTCACTATATCCAAATGCTGCAGCTTGGCAAGTGGAAGTGGTGATTGTACAGTTTCACTACTCAACACACAAGCAGATATAGGAGTGTGACAGACTGAGAGAGAGAGAGAGAGAGAGAGAGAGAGTAAATATGTAAGGGCCTGAGGCTAGAGGAAGAGAGATCACACCATTATCAGTTCTCCACCACCCACACTGCAGACAGTAAGTCAGTTGTCTAAAGGAATCTCCACTGACTGCACTGCTACATACATGAAGCCATCTTACTTTTATACATGCTGTCATAAACAGCAACACATAACATATCCCAGATACAACACATCCCAGGTATTGTCATCATTATGTCACACTATGTAGCAAGCATTTCTGAAGCAAATGTGAGTAGTCAATATGGGTGGCTGGCAGGGCATTGCTATGCAGTTATGGGTCATTGTCTGGGAATTATTGTGCTGCTAAGGCATTCTGACCTGGTTTTGGGGTGTTGGGTGAATTAAATTATGTCTGGATCTATTCATTTATTCAAGAATATAAAAAAATGCAATTCATACAGTGACTTGAATATAAGATGGACCTATAATGTTTACATTTCTTCATTTAAAATACTCTAAATGAAGCAAAAAAGGTCACAAAGTCCCCCTTAGCACCTAGTATTAGCATGCACATTATATCCATAATATAGCAGTGGTTCTCAGCTGGTTCGGCCGTGGGACCCACATTTGAACATAATAAAAAACTAAGCCACGAATAAAATTTGCTTTTAAAAACAAGCAAATTAATTTAACAAAAATGACTGACACACACAAACAAGGATTGTCTCAGTTAACATACACATCAGTTGTAAGAATGAACTTTTTTTATTCTAAAATAAAATACCACACACTTCATTTGTGCAATGTAGGCTACACTTCAGTTAGGGTTGCCCTAACCTTAACTAACCCTAACCCAATTTACAGGACAGGAAAGTTGTTTTTTCTGAGGTAAGAGACTTTTTATTTTGTAACAAGTTATGAAAATAAAGATAAAATAATGACATTGACATAGCCTAACAAAATCTGACCGCAGATAATAAATCATCACCTTTTTTCCTCCGGCTTTCTTTAACTGCGCCCTCACAGAAGTGTTGAAAGCAAAAGTCTTGCAACAGAAAAACATAGAATTCCAGAACTCCACGACCCACCAGTGGAGAAACACTGCATATAGTATCTGGATAGTTTTTTAGCTGGTTTCCAATGTGTCTTTAGTGCAGGCAGACAGAGATCTGATCACTGTTCATCATTCAAAATTAATTTGGATTACAAGTCAAGAAAAGTTTTTTTTTTCAAACAATTTGATAAATAATTGGATATTATTGATGTGTGCATCTAAACCATGGCTGTAATCATCTTTTCTACATTAATTTACAGTATGGACAAACAGAATCTGAATAACTAAAGCAACATAGGGTGTTACTGTGTAGAGTTAAAATCTGCAGACTCCTGTCATCATTTATATGACACAGTTTTCCATTTTATGAGAGCCATCAATCTAAGTCAATCTCCAGCCGTTCAAGTCTATTAAATAAGGTGTAAAATAGGCTGGCTCAGTTTTGACCCAGTGTCAAATTGGCACCTGAAATTTACTTCGACTCACCCAAAGGGAAAAGGAAGCAAGCGCTAAAATATTATTCATGTCAAGTTGCCTGTCAGGCAAGACAGAGATCGATAGGTGGGTAAGTCTGTTCAATACAAATCCATGGCATGGTGTTGCATCATGCACTTTGTGGAAGTTTAAACTCAGTCATCGTCTCTGACAGCCCACGATGATATTACTGCAGCATCATATCTGGAGATTTATGTTTTTATGAAAACCTTCCAGTGGCAGAAATGAGTTGTTCCATCTTTATTTCCTCCATGGAGACAATTTGATAAAATACCTCTGCTTCCCCAAAATCTGGAAAAATGTTTTGCTCATAAAAATATAAAATGCACATTCATTTGAGAATTAATGGATGGACAAGATTTGCATGCACCTCTAAAATACTGTTATCTCTGAGGTTTAATGCGTATTTTGATTTAATGAAAGCAGAAGCTTATTAGAAAAAATGGTCATGAGATAAATAATTGTGCTGTCATCATCATTCTTAAAGTAATTTAGCTGATCTAAGTTTGTTTTTCTTTGTTTTGCTGAATTGTCAGCTCAGCGCTTAATGTGACAATGTGGGTTTATTATGGAGGTGTAAAAAAGATTGAGCAATATGATACATTTAAAAAGAAATGCAATCATTTATAATTTTAAGGTAAAATACTGTTTTAAAAAAAAGTCATGAAATGAATATGACAATCTATGCACTTTTAGCTCAATAAACAACCACTTAAAAATCAGATGCTGTCGTAATTGTATGTTTATTAGGTTCATGTTTCATGTTTTAGACTTTTTTGTTACAGTATATACGGTAGCAGAATGTAATGGAATTGTGAGTGATGTTTCGGCAACAAATTATCTTTTTCATAACAGCGACTAATAATTATTTAGACATTTATTCGTACACTGAACTGAGAATCGTTTCTGTCGGACGCATCTGTGTGATTCAGCGTGAAGCAGACTGACACACAGAGCGTCTGAACCCGAACTGATTCTTTTGGTGATTGATTCTGAACTGATTTTGTGCTAATTTTATGAGCGCGGAGCAAACCGAAGGCTTTAATCAAGGGCAATCATCGGCAATGACGTCATTACTTCGAGCGCAAAAGAACCGGTGAACCGTTTTCTTCAACCGGTTTATTGAATCGAACTGTCCAAAAGAACCGGTTCGCCGAACAGAACCGAACTTCCCATCACTACTGGTGATCTGAAAAACGATGCAACCGGTTCTTGACTCGAGAACGAGTCAGTCTTTTGTTCATTATCTGGCTCGGCTCGGTGTTCATCTTCAGTTCTCTCTTCACAGAAGTTCAGTCAGTGTACTGTTTGAGTAAATGAATTACTCCGGGATATTGGTTTGTTTAAACTCAGAGGTGTGTCAGCCACGTTAAAAAAGTTAACAGCTTAAGTCATTTGTGGATTAATGCGTATTGGAGACGTGAACCGTTTAAAACGATTCAGTTCGATTTGGTGAACTGGTTCAAGAAGATCCGGTTACATCGAGTGATTCATTCGCGAACCAGATATCACAAACTGCTTTGTTTTGAACTCTCTCACAACAGACACGGAAGAGAAGACTGAATAAAGTCGTAGTTTTTGTTATTTTTGGACCAAAATTTATTTTCGATGCTTCAAAAAATTCTAACTGACTCTCTGATGTCACATGGACTACTTTGATGATGTTTTTCTTACCTTTCTGGACATAGACAGTAGACCGTACACACACTTTCAATGGAGGGACAGAAAGCTCTCGGACTAAATCTAAAATATCTTAAACTGTGTTCCGAAGATGAACGGAGATCTCACGGGTTTGGAACAACATGAGGGTGAGTCATTAGTGACATAATTTTCATTTTTGGCTGAACTAACCCTTTAAAGTTTGAGCATATTGTTTGCAAACTGCAATTGATTAATTAATTAAAAACAAAGTAGTTGATATGCTGTGTTGTTTTTGTTGTTTAGTAGCAGTAATATGCAGTTATTAGCCGTGTCCACAGTATTTTTTGTTGGTTTTCATGAGACCCCCCTTGAAATGACCAGAACCCCCCATTGCCCCCCCAATCAAAATTGTCTGGAGTCGCCACTGGCAATGAGTAATATTTTATTTTTTTTTCAGTAACGAGCCCGACGATGATCATAGCTAAAGAAGTAACATTCTTCATTGTTTAATACCTATATTTAGTCCCCATTAAATTCCTTGTTTGAATCTCATAAATTTGAGTGTGACAAGATGTCGTTAAGATTACAATGTTGTTAACTGTGCTTTCTAAAAGGTTTGTGTTCTTACTCTGCTCAATGATAGTACACATACGTATGTGAGTTAGCATACCTCCCGTGGGTTCGGCACTTTAATTGCATCTCAGAATATCCCCTCAGTGAATACACTTATCATATTGAGCTATTGTATAAAAATGATCTCAGCTTTCCCCAGCACTGCCGGTGCATGATTAGTGGCTATCCCCAAGGCTTGTGTCAACTCACTGTCAAATTTGGCATTAGGCTGAGCTGTCGATCAATGCAAACCCTTCTTAAGCCCAAATGACAATTTTGTCGTAGTTTAGTGAGTTTCAGTGATCCGTCTATTTACAATGTACCAAAGAAAGAACACCACCCACAGACAATGAGGTCTTCAGCAGTGAAAATGTCATTAAACAGAGCTACACTTCAGTGTGCCCTACCTCAGCAAACAGAGAACACTCTCAAAACACTGGCTATCATTCTGAGAAGGTTCTCTTAAAATTCTTTCATTTTAAGAGAACCTTGAGAATTTTGAGAACCTTGAGAAGATAATTTTATTCATTTGTTTAAAGTTATTTGTTCTCAAAATAACAATCTTAAAATTTTTGCTCAAAAGTATTATACATCGTTTAAATAACTTTAAAACCATTTTAGTTGGACATTTATCAAATTTTCCTGTTTCAAAACATTCTAAAGTGACGTTTATATATTCTTTTTTTTGCAAATGGATAAAATTAAATGTTTGATATTGAATTGAATTGAATGATTCATATTAACAACACAGACACTGATTTCACTGTAATACACAGATCTTACAGTATATACCAGGGGCGAGGCTACATAAGGGCCAGGGTGGCACTGGCCCACTCAAACTGACAGCTGGCCCATCCAATCAGAACAGACAAAATAAAAAGAACTGTGGGAAAGCCGAAAAAACAATCATGCATATGTGACATACTGATCACTTAAACACGTACAAGAAGTTTCATAAAAAAATAACTATTGTAGAGCGAAAACCTTTTCATATAATAGCCTTACTGCAACAGCCAATCAATAAGCTTATTAGTACTGTTTAGCCAATCGTGTATTGTTGGGGGGTGGGGAGATGAGTTTGCGTCTGCTATCGAGCATGACACAAGGTCGAAACAGACATCTTTAATTAAATATTTAAAAAAAAAACAAGAACAGAACCTGAAACATCAACATCAACCCGGGCTAATCGTCGAGAAAAGCAACATACTGTACCAGCTGATTCCACACTTGATGAACCACCTGCTCTGCCCCATTTACGGAGTAATATTGCATTTAAGCCAGTTTTTGCGCAAAATACCGTATTTTCCGGACTATAAGTCGCACTTTTTTTCATAGTTTGGCTGGTCCTGCGACTTATAGTCAGGTGCGACTTATTTATCAAAATTAATTTGACATGAACCAGGAGAAATGAACCAAGAGAAAACATTACCGTCTACAGCCGCCAGAGGGCGCTCTATGCGGCTGTAGACGATAATGTTTTCTCTTGGTGCTTGGTTCTAAATAAATGTGACTTATAGTCCAGTGCGACTTATATATGTTTTTTAACTCATCATAACGTATTTTTGGACTGATGCGACTTATACTCAGGTGCAACTTATAGTCCGAAAAATACGGTAAACGGCAAGTATAGACATTTTGCTGCTAAGTGGAACACAAAGTTCCCATTTCTAGAGTACAGCATAAAAGATGATGACGTGTACTGCAAGATGTGTCATCTTTTTATTGACACTATGTTTGAGGATGTGTACCGTGATTGGAAACACATCACGCAGGCTTGTGAGCAGCACCAAATGAGTAACGTAAGCAGGGGCGTAGATTACACGGGGATCGTGACCCACACTTTTAATATCATGGAAATTCGTCCCCCGCACATTTTCAGTCAAATGTGTTCACATAGAGGTTTTCAAGAGCTGGTATGAATAAATATAGATTTAAACTCAAAGAGACAGGATAGTCTGCGCATGACCTGATATTTTATTCGGACCCAGAAGGCGAAATGAACATCACGGAGAGCTTAACTCTCCTGCCGTGTGTTTCATCAGAGACAATTCATACTCGAAGCCGGAGCGCGCTCTCACGCTGAAAGTCATACCAGGAAACTTCTAATATGAACAACAGCGTCCAGCTTTCACTGTATGAAAACAGTTGTTTTCACAGAAAAACAGACACTTTTGGAAACACAAAATCATTTAACTTACGATTGCAACAATTAATGGTTTTTTAACTCATCTCCAGCAGGTGATAAATAAAGTATATGAACAATGTAGTGCTAATTGACATAGCATTTATTACAGTATAGAATAGTCCAGTAGTTATAGATTTCTAAGCCAATTAAAAGCTAGAAATTAGAGGAAAATTTAAGTTGCATATCCACTACCTGTCAAGTCTCTTCTGTTCACCAAGCCTGTATTTATTTGATCAAAAGTACAGCAAAACAGTAAAATTGTGAAATATTTTTACTAGACTATTTAAAATAACTAAATGTTCAAAATGTAATTTAATGAGATTTTAAAACTGATTTTTAAGCATCATTACTCCAATCACATGATCCTTCAGAAATAATTCTGATATTCTGATTTGTTACAAAAAAAAAAACTTGTAATTATAATTATGATAATGTTGAAAACAGCTGAGTAGATTTTTTTAGAAAGTTCAGAAGAACAGCATTTATCTGAAATAGAAATATTTTGTAAAATGATGTCTTTATCATCACTTTTGATCAATTTAAAGAATCCTTCCTAAATAAAAGTATTAATTTCTATAATTTATTTTCCAAAAAAATATAAATAATGCTGACTCTAAGATTTTGAATGATATACTGTATAATGTTGCAAAGTCTTTTTATTTCACATAAATGCTGATCTTTGGATCCTTCTATTCATCAAAGAACACTGAAAAAAATGTACTCAACTGTTTTAAATTTTGATAATCAGCATATTAGAATGATTTGATTTCTGAAGGATGTGACACTGAAAACTGGAGTAATGATACTGAAAATTCACCTTTGATCACAGGAAAAATTAAATTGTAAAATATATTCGAATAGAAAAGTTATTTTAAATAGTACAAATATTTCACAATATTACCTTTTTTTTAGCTGTACTTTGGATAAAATAAATGCAGGCTTGGTGAGCAGATGAGACTGCTATAAAAACATTAAAAATCTTACTCTTCAAAAACTGTTGACTGGTAGGCTATATAGATTACAGAAATGTTATATTGTAATGTTTTATATATATATATATATATATATATATATATGTGTAATTGCTGTCCCCCTCACTTTTGAAAAGATACACCCCTGAATGTAAGCAACATCTGATCGCTCTCAAAGTATAATGCTGTCAGAAATTTGGCCGTGGCACAGTAAGTTAGTGAACCAGGTTATTCCAGTTTAAAATGAACACAATTACTGAACACTGATGTCTTGCTACAGTGGTCATAGCAGTACAATATCTATATTTGTCTTCCTTACAATAGGCATTGTAGCTGCTTGTTATAAATGTATTTTGTTGTATATTCATGAATTGTTGGCTAACAATCAATCACATTTAACTTATCTGAACTGTATAGTGATTTTATCCCAATTTTGTAAAACTTGTGTAATTTGAGAGCAGTCACTGAGGTTCACCCTATTCCACCAAGGTCCACTCAGTTTAAAATTTCTGACCTCGTCACTGTTATATACAGTACACATGCGATTTCTTTCCCAGCTCTTTACATTCATAGACATAAAGCACTGTTCACACCAAGAACAATAACAATAAAGATAATGATATTACCGTCCACATCAGTTCTTTAATACTGAGAATGACTGTTAGAACTATATCTTTCTTGTTATCTTTATGTAACAATATAAATATTATATGTTATTTGTTGGCCTTAAATGTGTTTTTGACATAATATTGTATTTATTTGACAGCATAAATGCTATAAGATGCAAAAGACAACTTTGTTTAGACTCCCATAATGGTGCCGTGCTTCAGATGAGAACACTCAGAGAACCAGAAGTTTAAACTGATATGGTTTTAAAACTAATGCAAACAGCATACAGGCATTTTTGCTTCTGTTTTGCTTTAAAATGGGCATTTATAGCATATAATCATTTATCTGTGGAGTATTCTGAGCTGAAAGTTTATAGACACATTCTAGGGACACCTGGGACCTATATTACATCTTGTAAAAAGCAGCATAAATTGATCTCTTTTAATGTTTTCTCTAATATGCACATAACCAGGAAAAAAAATAAAATAAAAATAAATAAAGCATGAAAACAATGGACATTCTGAACATTCAGGGGCAAAACAAAAATAACATTTTCATAACTAAATGGGAACATTGGCAAAATGTTCTAAGAAGATTAAGAAATCTTAATCAAAATGTTCTTAAAATGTTCCCCAGTGGCGTTGGTGGAAGAGTGTGATGGGTTATTTTTGACCAGTTCAAATCCGCCTTTCACTGAACTTTTTTCCTCACTTTTTTACATTTCATATCAAATTGAAAAGGCAATTATTTTCAATAAAAATGAAGGTAATAATCGAAAAGTTGAAAATAAAATATCGGGTTGGCTTAGGCTAGGTGTAGGGAGAGGTTTTTTTGTCCCAGTAATGTGGCATCATTTTATAATTTGAATTCAAACTCTAATTTACGCTTAGTGCAAATAGCCACTGCCTAAAGAAAATATTGTAGAAGTTATGTTTTAGAAGTGAAAAATAATATGAATGACAATTTCTTGTGAAAATGTGTATTTAACAAGAAAATGTATATTAAATAAGACAATAATGATATTATTAAGAATATTGATAGAGTATAAATTGCTCTACCTATAAATTGCTAATTGAAATTAAATGTTTATACATAATTTAAAAGATTATTTTCTTTCTATGTTATATATTTTTGTTTTTCTATTTAAGTTTACTGATTTTTTTTATTGATTTCTTTGTCTTTTTCTGAGTCATACTGTGTTTTGTCTGTATGTTATTATTGTTGCTGGAAAAGAGGTTTGTTAACTGTGATGAAATTAAAGACAGCTTTTGACCACTGATTACCTCCCTTGTTATAATTATTATTATCAATATATTTTAACAAGCCAAGAAGATATTGTTATATTAAGAGAATATGACTGTAAATAAATATATTACGGGTATTATATATATACAATGGCATTTGATGTTATATATTCTCAGTCCTAAGCCATCTTCACGAATCACCTAAAAACACATATCTTCCATCTTTATTTGACCCTCTAACTTTAGCACTCACTATTCTAATTTTATTTAAAAAATAATTTTTGCATTCTATCTGTTTTCTTTTCATTTATTATACAATTAACAAAAGCAAAAAAGACCTTTAACACTAGCTTGCTCTATTCTTTTTCTATTCTATCTGTTTTCTTTTTATTTATTATATTATTTAAAAGCCCATGCTACATGTACTGCGTTTAAGCTAACTGAGACTTGTTATACCACTTGTATATCATTGCTCTTTTGTTGTTTTTGATTGCTTTCACTGTCCTCATTTGTAAGTCACTTTGGATAAAAGTGTCTGCTAAATGGCTATGTAAATGTAAATGTATTTTATTTGAACTTCCAAAACAGCTTTTTTTATCTGTAATCAAAAAATTGTCACTGCATTTCATTTGTATTTACAAAAATGTATTTATAGTTTAATTTTAAAATAAAATTAACAAGACACCACAGTGTGCATACAATCTGTCTACATCTCGGTATACAGTGCAGTCAAATTAGTATGGATGTGGCACATTGGGCTCTTTTGAAAAAGTTAAATCAAAGGTCTAGAAAGAAAGATGATAAGATCCATAGACACCACCCTGTGCTATTTAACATCTGGAAAATCAAACAGTTTCAGAGTCTTACAGCTTTTTCTTGATCAATAGAAACAATCCTCACTTTACGACCAAACAGCTTAGAGATTTCTTAGTCAATATTATCAGAAATCAACATATCATGGAGGCTGTAGGTCTAGTTAGCATGAACATCCCAGGTTACGTATATAGTCGGAAAATGCTCCTGTGTGCCCATTGTTACATATGTAGCCTGGGACGTTCCCCTTAGGGAACTCACACTGCTTCGGAGAGCACTTTGGGAATGAGAATGCCCACACCCCCATACTGACAAATGCCTGTCTAGTCTGAAATCATGGCAAGCACAGCTAAGACAGATGCACCGGAGAGTCTGTAGTGGTACCATACTTCTCCTGGCCTCTCAGAATGAAAGAAACATGTACCAACGGGTTTTGCCCCCATTGACTGACTACTCAAAGGGACGTGATAAGCTCACCGGCTCGATGCAACATGTAAAAACACAGAATAACTCATGATAATCAGTAGTCGTATCCCTATTGGATGCAACAAATGTCTCATTTGTAATGGGTTTTATTGTTTTTCTCTTGTTCCACTGGTGTTCAAACCGGGATACGCATCACAGTATGGCAAGGGGAGTAATATTTCCGTCACATGCTTGAGGCATTTGGCCAATCACAAAGCATTAGATAGCTAGCCAATCAGAGCACACGTCACTTTCATACCGATGAGCTTTGTAAAAGACAACGTGTTTCAGAAAGGCGGGGCATAGACGAGAAACATTAGTGTACCCTGTACAGAATGTGAAAAATAATGTTTTTTTTTTTTGTTTTTTTACCTTAAAATGCATAAAACACATTTCATTACACCAAATACACAAAATAAAGTTATTTTAGCAACATCATATGACCCATTTAAAACAGCAGTTTCCAGGCCTGGAAAAGTTTTCGAAAAATAAATAAACACAGAAAGTTTTGGAAAGGTCATGAAATTCTATTTCATAATTCTCTGTATAATGGAATTATGTTTAATCATGTCCTGAATTTGAATGTTGGATTGCACATATTTCGCATTATGACTGCCCCCAAGTCCGTGAGGGAGGCATCTGTCGTTAGCGTAAGCAACGACAAGGAGATAAGTGGTTCTCTGTAGTGGAGAAAGCACACTTTCCCCTGGCACTTAGCCTTAACCCCAGCTCTTTCATATGGGCGAGAATGACATCTTAATGCCGAACCACCATACTATACGTATACCACAAAGAGCTTGTATCAACCAAACGTCGACGTCAATTTTTTTTATTTTTAGCTAATCCCATTCCTTCTGTGCAAAAACTTTTTTTTACCAGACAACATGGTATGAGCTCTAACATTAATGCAATGGAAGTAAGAATTATTTCCTTCTAGTTCCTTATGGAGCTTTCCTTATCAGCTGTTGTGCCTTAGCAGTGTGCGGGCAAGGCGTCTGATTTGTTACCTCATTTTCTATGCGGACTGCAAACCTAATTATATTGGTGATTTAAGGAGAGTTTAAGCCTGTGGAAATATTGCTAATTCTGCTCATCTGAATAAGATCACTCACAGTAGTCAACGACAGCCTTCAGCCTAAAAGGAAAAAATGTTGATTTCGTGGGGTTATTCAGACTTCTGCAGCTGTTAAAAGCAACTTGAGAAATACATGACTGGACCAAGGGCACCTTGAGTGGATGTGTGCCAAAGGAGAGGTTCCTCAACATCATCAGGAGCATTTGAGTACAGTATTTAAATGCAATATCCCTGTGAGCCAGCTTTCAGGAGATGGGCAGATTCTAAATGTCATTTTTGTGCCCTTTAAAGGCACTGTGTGAAGGGGAACCTATTTTAAGGATCGTTGGAAAACAAAAGCTAAATGACATGTTCACGAAGAGCCATCCTACAAGGTTTTTAGTGAAATGTATGGACAACAGTCACTTCAAGGTAGTTTCCTTTCTTACATTATCTTATCTTATAAACTAAGGATTATCAGTGAAATATATCACTTACATATTTTTATATTTTCATATTCATATTTCATATATATATATATATATATATATAAAAGGCTCCACACTGTGTTATGCTGCTTTATGTTGCAAACTGGCATTTGTTATCATATTATTTGAATCATAAACACACTGGTTTTTACTGGTTGCTGCACTATAATTTTAGCTATTTATCTACAGCGTCTAATGAATGTTAAGTATATGAAGTAAAATACTGTAGCCCACTGTTGGACTGAAAAATAAAAGGGAAACAGTTTATTGGGAAGTCACTGCACACAGTTGCAATTTAATTTTAAAAAACCATTGAACTGGTACTGGAAACAAAAAGTAAAGCAACTAGTAGCCAGCAATATCCTATAAATTTAGTTGGTATCTGACAGGTAAATATTAGACAGCAGTGCCCTGGACCTTCACTTTAAAGTGCTCAGGCAGAGGTAATGCTCAATTTTGGTTGAAAATCCCCTGATATTTAGGCCTCACTGCAATGTTTTTTTCACTGTAATATTTTATTGGCTTTGGCAAGAAAATAAACTTATTTTGGCTGATAACTTCAACATAACATATGGTCTAAATCAAATTCTACAAATGATTATCTGACCCTGACTGATGTACAGTAAATGACATTGTCTCCTTGAGAAAACATTATGCCAAAACTGACAACTATTTGAGTTTAGGTTTTAAACAGCAACACAGATTTGTTCATATACATTGTCTGGATTAGTAATTTGTGTACAATATATAAATAGTGTATAACTAAAAGCTGTTGCGCTTGTTTTAAAAAAAACGTATGAAATCATCATTATTTATTAATTTTATTGGCTTTAGTTTGCCTCCCTCAGCACTGAGCCCAACCCTGTGGTAGTGTACTGTTTCCGTATAAAATTTCCTCTTGCAGATATTTGTGTAAAATGTATATCTTTGACTTCCAGTAAACAAAACAAAAGTATTGCTGACTCATCTTGCATACAAGGGCAAATATTTTTGTCCAAAAAAAAAATCTTATAAATAAAAGCACCATAAAGGTGCTTTCTCACACTTTTAAAATATACTGATGATGCAACATCAGCTTTTGTTTTACTGAGGTAAAAGCCAACATATAACTATGAGTTGTTTGTTTTATAGTCGTCTATTTAACTGATGGAAAATGTAAAGGAAAACTGATTCCTCTTGTAGTAACACATAACCTTGAATGAAAACTTACTACATTTTAGGATTTTTCAAGATTATTTCCATATACAATTCCAATGTGCTATTCTCATCATATTCAGAACTTAAATATTCCTAAACGCTGTAATATTGCTACATAGCCTACAAATTTGTTTATTTTTCTTCTTCTGAAATTAAATATAACTCATTTATCAATGACAATTGTCTGCACCTTGCTACTTATTACTTTTGGTACTTGGTATGTGTTTTGAATAAGGCATTGTGAATGGAAGAGAGCTGCATAAAGATTCTTCAAAATAAACTGGGTTTTCATGGTTTGGAACAACACCAAGACTTGTAAAATAATAGCATAATGTTGGCTGAACTATTACATTAATTGGGTGATTCTCTGCCAAAGGCTCACCGTAGCCTTCATTTAAGCGCCTGGAAACGATCCGCGGCGATGTATTCAAACCCTCCTCCGAGCGGGAAATTTGCCGCCATCCAACACCAATCTGCGAGTGAGGGAAGGAGGGGGCGGGAATGTTCGTTTGAGGAGGGCAGGCTTTCCAACGTTACTAACGCTCCCCCACTACCTTCATTTCAGCATCAGAGGCAAATACTTCAAAATTCACCCATTGGACATGAAAGAATTCACTGGAAAATAAGTGGAAAGACAGAGGGGGAAATCAGCTGCCAGAGCTTAGAAAGTATCTGAAGTCCGTCGGAAGAAAAAAGGATTTATCTCTCGTGAGGTACATTTCTATTATTATGACTGAATGATGCCTAAAATGCGTGTCTCGTACATATAAAGACAGGGAAACGCCGCTAAAGAGATGTCTTCGTAAAATCCCGCAGTGTTTTATTCACGAGTAAGTGTGTTTTTCAGAGGAGCACGTCATTTGTTTCAAGGTTTAACAGGTCTCCTCTCGCCACAGATACACTGAGGTGAACCTGACCAGGAGCGAGAGCTGATCGCTGGCAAGACTGACGACTGTTACTTTGAGATGATATCACTGAAATATTTTTACAGACATTAATTTTCCCTCTATTCATTAAGATCAATTTTAGTCACGCTGTCGAACGGTAGCTAGTTTATTCACACTGTTGAAATATAGCCTACTGATGCTGCGACATAAAGCTTTTGTTTTGCTGAGGTAAAAGTCAACGTGTAACCATTAGTTGTGCGTTGTATAGTCGTCTATTTTATTTATGGAAAATGTTAAAGACAATCGATTACTCCTGTTGTAGCGCATAACCTTGAATGAAAACTTACTACATTTTAAGATTCTTCAAGATTATTTGTATTATTTCTATAATACGTGGTACTGTCGTCGTATTCGAAACTTAAATATTCTTAAATATTGTTATATTTCAACGAATAATTTCAGTGATCAAGACAAATAAATAATAAAAGAAAATACAGCTTAGCATTGGAAACTCGATCGATCGGATCCCAGTGTCTCAGAGATAACACTTGGATTGCGCGTGCGTTTTCTGTGGTTTGTTCCGTCTGCTGGTTTTCATATCGTGACAAATCATTTCAGTCAATAGATAGCCTATTATGGTCTTCATGGAGTTACTTTATTTATGAGCTCAACAGTAAAGCGCTTGCTTTCAAATGGGTGGAAGACGTCTGACTGTTTATTAAAAGAGAGCGAGAGAGAGAAAAGGGGGGTTTAGTGCGCAAACAAGCGCCTTGGGTATGTATGAATACACTTTTATCATGTAGCTGCTGGAGGTCCTGCATTTACACGGTGCTTATAAAAAATGGTTGCTGCTTGCATCAAAAAATGTTAAAGGAACATTTACCCCAAAATAAAAATGGTCATTATTTAATCATCATGATGTCACTCCTAAATAGCCATCCACCCATCTAACCCTATAGTACAAGAGGTTTGGAAAATGGATGAATGGATGTTGTACCATTTATTTATTTATTATTATTTTTATCTGATGTCCATGCAGTATATTTCAAATATCATAGTTATAATAGTAATATCATATATTTTTGTGAGGGACAGAATGGAAATGTTAAATTCTTCCTGTTTGCAGTTATTATTATTTTTTATTTGTATTTCTTTTTTTTAATCTTATTCACACTTGTGAGTCAAGAAAGTTTCATTGTGAATGTTCATTAGACGTTAAAACCAATCAGCTCTGCAATGGATGTGTTTTACAATGCCATGTTTGACAAAAGTGAGATTTATTTATTTATGGGTCCTCTGGCTTTTGATAGGAAAGTGTCAAATTTACAGAGATTGGAAAAATTTAATCTCAGGTCCACATACATTATCATTCCATGAAATTGCAGTGCATGTGCATTACATGAGAGTTTGGTGGGACGTTTGGAGAAGAGGTTAATTGAAAAAATATATATTCACATTTAAATCTTTAGAGCTCAAATGGCCTTGTTCCCATTCACATGTATTACAGCGGCATGATATTTTTTTAATTTTTTTATTTATTTTTCAAACATCTGCTTCTTACAGAAGAAAGAAAACAATATGGGTTTGTAACTAGAAGGTAACCTCATGATACACTTTGACAAAACATTTGTCATGATTCAATATATTTTTATGGAGAATTATACCATAATTTGACACCAATAGGATGTTCAAGAAAGATAGCGAAATTAAGCTAGACAGACACGTTAATAGAAGAAAGACCTGGCCACATAAATGTGACTGCAAAACGAATATAAAATCAATAGAGTTCACATCACTGAAAGCATCAGATGTCCTGCATTTTTTTATTGTCAGCTAATTTCAAGATCAAAGGCTGCAAGATGAAAGAAAGCGACAACAGCACTGGTGACAGAATTGAGTGTTTACCACTTTTAACAAAAATGACTGTGTGTTGAGCTCCAGGATGTGATGCAGAACGCTGAGTTTAATTTGCGACAGTTTGCACATCTGCTTGCCGAGGAGAGATGCTCATCTCCAGCAGGCCTTACCTGTGGAAATGCTTGTTGTAGCAGCACTGTGGCAGTTGAGTTGACTATGCCTTAAATAAACTACCTTTTAGAAGAAAAGAAAATATGTTTAAACTTTTTTATATGAAAAGTTTATGCTAAAGGTTGAACAGTAGGATAAATTAACTCATCTAGCATTGCTTTTGGTGTATATCCCAACCCTTGAGAGACATGGCGTACAGCTGTAAAATGGCCGGGAACAGATTGAAAGCCACATTAGATGTGGAGACCATAGCCCAGATATATTGGCAAGACCATGGTAATGAGGGCAGTGGTAGATAAGAAACATGTCAGGTTAAGTGCTGAAAGCTGAAGGTCTGAGAGCTCCAGAAGATTTCTCCCTCAAGGGAGCCATTTTCAGCTAGCCTGTGAGCTTGGCTCAGGCCAGAGTTACAATTATAGCTCCAAATGCAGTGCTCAAAGCAAGAAAATAAACCTACTTTCAGCACTTCTGCAAAACTGAGAGGAGTGGGCAACAGTTAATGTCTGCTCTCTCTCTCTCTCTCTCTCTCTCTCTCTCTCACTCACTCTCTCTCTCTCTTACTCTCTCTAGCTTTAGTTCCACTAACTTCAAGAAAAGATTAATGTTGTACATTAGCATTTCACTTTAAAGGAATGGTGCCAGAGTGATTAAAGTTACTGCGAGGAATTATTAGTTTGTGCTGTTGTTCGTCACAACCATCCATTATTCCTAACTTTTAAAACTGGCTTCTGTCCTCAAGATATCAAAGCTTGCTTGTTCTTTTTCAGGCAACTGAAATTTGCATATTGAAATTGAATTAATTTTTATATATTTATTTATTCATAAGGTTTGAGGGAGGCAATGATATTCTAGAATTGTATACCCTCTTCGACTCTCTGACATTTGACCACCTGTTTTAATCTAAATGAGCCGTGACTCATCTACCGTGGAGTTGCAGGGTTTTGCTATTAACCTTGCCCTACCCTTTACACCTTGTTTTCAATATCACATAGGCAGAGCGAGGCATATAACAAGATGACTTCTTAACTGTGACTGTCTCTAAACAGACTTTTCACCGTTACTTCAACCTTTCAAGTGCTTGAAAGTGCAGAGCCTCTTTTTTAGTGGGTGGCTATGCTGGAAAGAAGTGAAAAATCCAGATTTACACGTCAAACTGGGATGGCTGAAGAAAAGCACTGCCTTTTTTCTAATGCAGAAAAATGTGTCTGAGCTCTCCAAATCCTTAGTATTTGGTATTCCTAGATAACTCAGCAGTTTTTACACCTCTGAAGTAGGATTATTTGACAATCCCCACTGACATTTGCATGTGGTCAGCATGCAGGAGGAAAACACAAAGGAGAACGTGCCAGCTAGATGGTCACATTTATGTGTTGTCTCATGTCAGACCGGGCCTGGTTGCGACTGACTGAAATGCTAGCATGGGTCAGAATGGTGTTTTTTTTTGTGGCAGATTTTCACACATTCTGCTCACTTTAAGAAATGTATACAATTGACTTGTAAAATTTTTGTCAGTGCATTTGTTTGTTTATTTTAACACACTTTCAGAAACACAAGACAGAAGACACAATGCTTTTGAAAACCAAGACAAATCATAACCCAAACTATTAGCATATAGTAAAATAGATCGGTTTACTTTAGTGTGATTGTTTTAGAGATGTCTGCTTGAGCTTAAATCACTGTCCCTTCAGCCGCATAACCAGAAAGGAAAAGTAGAGCTGGGGTTAATCAGTTCTGACAGGAGGTAAACTAGGTGAGCCTTTTTAATGGCAAGAAGACTCCAACGGGGTCAGTCAAGAGCTTGTCACTCACTACTACAAGCAGTGAGTAGACAGAGATATGTGAAAGGAGAAATGAGAGTTAGCCTAGAGCACTCATGACTCACTGATTCAGCTCATGAACCCTAAAGAGCTGTAAAAGCCAATGAAAATCTTATTTGCATCTATTTAATGTATTTGTGAAATTTAGAAAGACCACTTAACATGTAAATATCGTATATATGTGAAAGAAAATTCTGTGCAATTCACCTGTGAAGACTTTTTATGATAAGAATACAAATTTATTAGTTCAGTTAGTTTAGATCAAATAAATAAAATAAGGTAATTTACTCCCTGCCAGTAGGATTTACACTTCAACACTCTTCATCCTCTAAAGGTAGGTGTCACACATTTTAGCATGCATATAATGTTCATTAAGTAGCTTAAAGGGTACTTGGACTTCATTTGATTCTTAGTCAAAACTGCTTCAAATAAATATCGATACACAGTGTTTGATAAGGCAAGTTTGAAGGCAACATGCATTTATTAAATTAGTCCTTTTTTTTGTTAAATTTTTTTTGACAGCTGAACTTGGAAGTTGAAGAGACGAAAGGGAAAACAGAAGACTTGCAAAGTCAAAGATAAGGACGGAATTAATTTTAGGTTAAAAAAAATCCAGGTCACAGCCTCACATTCTCCCAATAGCTTAACTGCTTATCTTCTTCACAGACTTTTTGGTGGCTGCCTGCTCAAAGGCATAATGACCTGGACTCGTCCATAAAAATTCAGCCCATTAGCCATATTGGGCTTCAGGCACAGATTGGGACAATTACTCAAACCTTGGTCATTTCCCTGCTTTTCATTAGTTTTGTCCTGTGGATGCACTCGTCTCATTAACTATGTGTTGACTGCATCACACTAATTTTCTCCTGCCTGCCAGAACACCCCAGTCAACTTTTTACTTTCCATTTCTTTCCTATTAATCATTTCCCCACTCATTATTCCATGTAGAGTCAGTTGGGATTGGTGGTGAGGCAGATAACGATAACGCTATTATGATTTCAGTTGGCATTAATCAGTATGATGGATAGAGTTTCAGATTTCATTAGCTACTGATCAAACCCGAGGCATCAAATGCAGTTGGTCAATGGGAGGGCAGCAGGTTATTAAATTTAGGTATCTGGAAATGACATGATATCACTAAACTGTTGGCTAACAGATATGTTGTTTACATAGTGCATGCAAGTGAGGGCAGAGAGCTTAAAACCTGTCACATCTGTCGGGCCAAAGTGCTTTGGTAGGAGAGATAATGCACAGTGACGCACATGGCACTTGACTGATGGTATTGATAAGTCAGGAGTCCCACCAGAGCGCAGGCATCTTGCAGTTTGTTTACCCTTTAGGTGACAGTCATCTGTGAGGCAAAACGTTAGAGCGGCTTTCTTCTTCAGTGGCGGTTACACCTGACGGATTCCACAAAATGTTCCTCCTCCAGTAGGATTTATAAGAGGGAACACTCTAGTCTTGATAATCTAGGAGGAGACAGCCAAGCTCCAAATTGACTAGGAATGTGCAAAACTACATTCCATTCCAACCTCTGACTGAAATACTGGAATTTTGTTGCCTGGGGACACTTTTAGAAAATGCAGTGATGACTTGATGTTACTTAATTATTGTTTGGTTTTAAAATGTGCATTAATTCATTTAATTTTCAAGATTTTTAAGTAATATTTGAAACGTATGCACAACTGCACACCAGCAAAACATTATAACCAAAAAGAATGTCCACATTCAGGTTCAAACAGAATGTGTGTTCTGTGTTAAAGGGGTCATGACATGGATTTCTTTTATTAATAGGTTCATTGCGGGTTACTTATAATATTAATAAAGTTTGTTGCACAAACAAACGAATACATTTGTGGGAAAATTACTATTTTCATCCCTCATTCTGACCCGCTTAACTAATGCATGCACTCATAGACTTACATCAGTGCTTTAGAGCCAAAGGAATGCAAGAATGTGCTCTGTAGGAATGGACCTTCTCACATTATTATAATAATAATATTATTAAGCCTGAAGTGTAGATCTTTTATTTCATTATAATGATATTCATTATTTGCATCATTATATGTTTAATTGCTATGCTTAATTGCTAAGAAAGCAGCAAAATTATAATTCTCAAAAAACCCAAACTGTAGCAGAGGATCACTGATGACCTTGTGACATGTGAATATGACCCCGAGGACTGTGATTATCCCTGGGCTAGTTGATGGGTTGTCTGAAAAACTAGTTGCCCTTGAAGAAGCCCTGTATGATAATGCTGGTTTCGGATCGTGTCCAAGAGCTAGATGGAACACAAAAGAATAAAATCATACTGGAGTATCCATGTTTTTAAAAACCCTCTTAGAGAGCACATTCTTAACAAACATATCACATTGTCAGCATACTAAAGCCCTTTCTAAGAAATTGCTGTGAAATGCATCACCTTTAAAGCTCTGCTTCTAAAAAAAAATTGCCAAAAGAAAGTAGGTTATGGCTAATTGACATCTTCAAACTGTATGAATCTTTCAGGTAGCTTTTCAGCGTTTACATATATTGACAGCCATCAATTCGAAATGGATCATCAAGAATGCATTTCATATTCATATGATTATATATTGCTTAATTAAAAAAAAAACCATCATAAAATGATGCATTGCTGTATCGCATCTGATCATTGGTTTGACAGTGAGCTGTTCTCCATGCGTATATAAATAAGACAAGATGTGCAGGTGTGACAGAAACATTTATTTGGAGTCTCTGGACTGGAGTGAATGAGTATATTTACTCAATCAGAGTGCCAAAAAAGGAGGGTCAACAGTTTGCACAAGAGACTTGGCACCATTTTTCTTCAGAATATTGAGAATAAAATGCATTTTTTTTTCTCAGAAACTAATCCTTGTAGTTGCTGTCTGAGAGATATAGCATACTTTATTGTGTCCTCCACATCTTCATATTATTCAAAGATATGTTTTCAAGACTGGTTGTTAAACCTTGGGTTCCACTTCCATTTCTGTGGACATTTCTGTCTCTTCTTTACCTCGTAACCAACCTAGATGTTTCTTTAGCGTTGCGTTCAAGCAATCACTTCATTCAGAGTTTTCACATGGATGGAAGGACTTTTCATTATCCATCTTACTGGAACCTCTTTTGTGTTCCTCCAGCCTTGCCTCAGCACTGATATCTCTTGCCTTGGTTCCTTGGAGAGAGCTTTACTGGAGTCAGTGTATCATACTGTAAATGTGCTTTTTGACATTTGAAGCTAGAAGCTTTAAAACCCCATTCGCCCTCAATCCGTCCGCCTGTCATCCCTTGCATGCAACACACATGAAGCAGTGCTGATGCAGCAGGGTTGAAAGGTTGTTTCATGCAGACATGTTCAGACGGGTGTAAATTTATCTTGACACTGTACAAGTTTGAGTTTGTTTTAAAATGAAAGCACTGCACTCTGCAGAACTTTGGCAATGTTGTTTTTTCCTCTTTACAGTGAAATTGCTTTTGCCCTTTTTGTCATCTCCATTTATTAAACTGTGTTTGTACCCTGGAAGAAAGATTTGTATGTGTGTGTCAGTGCTTGTGTGAATGTGTTAGAAAAAGTGAAGAATCTTGACGTTCTGTCAACCGGAACAGTTCAGTTGTAAGAACTGCAAGCAAACAAGTGATGACGTATGTTACGTTATGTTACAGTACAAGATTGTACTGCAGAGACATTGCAAAGAAATTCTTGTATTATGGCAGAAAGAGTTTGCTATGTTACTTAGTGCTATGAGTTTGTTCTCTATTCACTTCTGTATTCAAACTTTCTCAGAAATGTTGAAAATTGTAGGTTTGTTTAATCATGTTTGTTTAAACTGTCATATAGCTTATTCATAGCTAACATGTATAGTTGCCAACTTCTGGTCATAGAACGGTAGCTTAAAAGCTTAACCATTTATATCAGAGGTAGTTAAACAAACAAAATCACCAGGTAATATCTATCTTTTTTCTGTGTATAAAGTGAAATTTTCCCTGATCATTTTAAATGTTGCAATACCTTAATGGTGTGCCATAATTAATCAGTTTGAATGAGCATATGTGCATGTGAATTTTTTATTTTTTTGGCTAATGGCTGCTTGTCATTAGATTTCTTAAAGGAGTCATATGATGTTAGTAAAAAGCTTGTGCTGCAGGTGAAATGTGATATGAGATTTTTGTATAACTTTGTATTTTTATTTTTGTTTCATGCTGATAAATCTCAGGAGGATTGGCTACCTAATACTATGTATTACTATGTATTATTCACTCAATAGCATTGATAGTTAACTTATTTTATCTGTTTAATATTTGGTTGTATAAAAATAAAAAATAAAAAGTTTTTGCTATGATACTAAAATTGGTACAGAGAACTAGATAATATTTTCCGTTGCTGATAACAATTACTGAAATTTTGCTACATTTTGAACATTGATTCATTGTTCATCCATTAATTCTCCAAATGGCTTGTCCTATGTTGAACAACGGGATGCTGGAGCCCATCCCAGCATTTCCTGCTCATATTTTATGTAAAGATATAGGGCCCTATAATACACCCGGCGCAATGCGACGCAAGGCAAGTGTGTTTGCTAGTTTCAGTCCGGCGCCCGTTCGCATTTTCCAGTCCAGCACCATATCGTTTAATTAGCAAATGCATTTGCGCTCATTCTTGTGCCCATGGGCGTGCTGGTCAAAAAAAGAGGTGTGTTGAGGCGCATTGCTAGCGCAATGCTATTTTAAGGAGCTGAAAATAGACTGCGCCATAGACCAACTCAAACCTGGTCTAAAGTCTGGCGCAATGTTTTTTCTTTGTTATTTAAAGAGCGTACACACTGCAGCACAGCAGCACACAAACATGCCAAATATTAAAAATTAAAGGATTGCAATGCATAAGATTTTTTTGTAGGCTAAATAACTAAATAAATACACACACACACACACACACATATATATATATATATATATATATACTTGCCCAATTCCGCCGTGTAAATAGCAAATCCGTCATGGCACGAGTGCAACTGGCTCTTAAATGGAATGGAAGATGAGACTCTGATTGGTTTGTTGCATGTTACGCCCAAAAAACACCCATTTCTCATTAAGAGAATAGGGGCAATCCGTTTAGACCATGCGCCCGGGCGCACCAACCATTTTCCCGTCATTAAAATAGCAAAAGTGGATTTGGACACGCTCTGAGTGCACCTGCGCCGTGCGCTTTACACTTTGTGTTTAGATCGTTAAAATAGGGCCCATAAAGACTGTTAGAATGGTCTCTTGTTTGCTGCAGAAGGAGAGCTACACGTGTAAACAATAAAAATTTGGCTGTAAAAGCTGTGCCATTTAATCAGAGCATAGACAAACATTCTACAATAAACTCAGCTGTTCATGTTGTTTCAGACTCTCATGAATGGACTTCTGGTGTGACAATCATTATTCCTAAACAACAGCAAAATGCACAACAAGGATTCGATTTCCCAGTGTTATTCCCAGCTATCCTGATGAAGTGTGTGCTCAGAGTCAACAGCATTAGTTGGTAGCGGAGCTCATGTATAGAGATTGAGTGATGAATTGTGAGCCATTCTGAACTAACACACAGAAAACACAATTTTTAATGAGATTCCTTCCTTCCCCTTCTTGTCTGCAGCGATCAGTAGAGATGCCTTGTTTATGTTCAGCTCCAGTAGGCACTTCTAATGTTTTTCAGTCTGGAGACCAAAAACAAACCACCATAAAGTGCTGTTTTCTTCAAATAACAAAAGCTTTCAAACTGAACTTGAGGTGTTTTGGTTTCAGTGCACTTCACAGTTTTCTTTTTGTTGCCTTTGAGTCTATAATATAATGGCATCCTAACATGATATAATACTGTATATCAAACATCCAAATTTTGCATGCATTTGCAAGATACTACAATTGGTCCCCCTTGAGTAATACGTTCTGATTGTCTAAGTTACACCTTTAAATACAGAGGATGGTGACACTAAAGATTAAAAAAGGACAATGAAATTTGTGTTAAACTGTGTCCTAACTACAGGCGACACAACGCAGCGTCACACAATAAAAGCTATCTTTTCAATGTTAATCAGAGTTTTTGTCCTATCTAGCCCCGACTGTGGCACGCAACATTTCTATTTTAGAAACGGTTTTTATTTCTGTGACATAACAGCTGGAACAGTAACATACAAACTAATGACAGTGAAAATCTCAGGTACAGATTATGTGCTTTATTCAGTGTTAAAAGTGTCTAATGTGAGTTTGATTATAGTATTGCGTAGCAATTATAGCCACACTTACCAACAACAGACAGTTTACCTCAGATCTTAAAAATAAATTAAAGCAAAGATGTACGTTAAAGATGTACGTATCAGTCACTCAGTATGTACATTCAATAACATTAAAAATGTTTAATATTTATAAATTAGATTATAAACACCCATCACATGCTTCTGATTGGCTGTATATTTGATTGATTCTGTCACGTCAAGTGTGGACACCTAGATTGCTTGTTGCTTGTAGTTAGGAGACGTTGTTATGTTTCATGTGTAAGAAGGTTTGTTTCCCAAGCATCTATTAGAAAGCGTTGAGCTATTTTAGACCTAAAGCTACAGATTAACATGAATAATTATCTATCAATTAATATAGCACACAAACTGTACAAATCATTTTATGTCGCTTTCATGGTACTATATAGTCATTTTTGTAGCTTGACAGTATGGCTCGCCAACCACATTTACAAGAGCATCTTGAACATTTAACAAATCATCTTTTTTCTTTTTTTTCTGCACACAAGAAATAAATCCATGTCATCTATCTAAAATGACATTAGAGAGAGTAAATGAACAAAATGTTCATTTTTGGGAGAGTCTTTATTTATTCTGTTGGGGCTGCAATAATTGGTGGTTTATATATCCAGTTATCTCCATTAAACCTAGCATCATTTATTGACAGAGAGTAATCACTTGTCTCCCAATGAGGATTTGCTACCTAGACAACCACTACTAGATATGCAGGCACCCATGACAACCTATTGATAATTCTCATTATTAGTACCTTCAGAGAGCTCTCACGTGCAACTGAAATTAGCTGTGTGCTTTCAGTGGACCACAGCCTGTACAACACCACTGTTTATGTTGTGTGTGTGGGTGACAAATGTGTGGTCACAGAGCATATAACCAGATAAGAGTGCTTAGCGACAAGCACAGGTGGCAGTGGCATAGTGTAGCATTTTATCTTCAGAACAGAGCAGTAATGCATTAGGACATGTTTCACCCACTAGACGTGCTGGCACTGCACTTGCAGATGGTCTCAATTGTAATGACGAACATTATCATCGTTATCAGCTATGTGTGACCAGTCATAGCAGCATGCTCTAGTGATCCTAATTGCCACATACTTTCGCATAATTAGTGGTGCTTGCCAAGGCAGAGATCACTGTTAATATTACTCATAGTAATGGTAATTAATTTTAATAAACCCCTTACATTAAATGTGAAACTTCAGCACTAAAGTTTAATACTGTAAAATTATATCTCAAAGCACTTTCTAGAGTAGTTCTAATGTTTTTTTTTTTTTTTAATGATTAAATTTAGTGCATAACACATGATAAAATGGGTAAAAAAGACTCTTGATTAAGATATTGATGGAGTGCCTGAATCTTATTTAGAGACCATATCAGTAAGACTTAGGGGTGGGCTCTTTTGACTTGACCAATAAACAACCACCCTGAACACCCTACTTAACTTCTTATTAAGCCCTATTCACACAGGACTAGTATTACCTGGCGACCTCCAGTCATGTGTAATAATTGTGGAGGTTGCCTGTGATCTGAATCCCGTGTGAATTGGCCATGTCTGTAATCTGTAAGGTAAAAATTTCACAGCAAATGACCTACCATATTTCGCAAAACACAGAGGTCCTATGATAATAATAATCGCCATTCCTGTTATTTGGCCAGCATTTGGCGGGTTGTATATCATTTTTCAAGGTTTTTGTTTCCAGTGTGCCTTTTTATCCATCTGTCATGAAGAATGGAGCTGTGTTGGAGTGTTTGATAGTATTTTGTGTGCTGTCATATCACTACACCATACAATTTGCAGAAAGAGAAAGCTGAAAAGTTTTTTAGGATTAATACAGTATGTTACAAATAAATCAAGCATAAAGCTTGATATATTAACCTGGTGAAATGTAGATGACACAGGGCACGAAACTATTATTTTTTTTTTTTTTATCCATCTAACCGGACCACGGAACAGGACTCTCAAAGCCTTGACATTGTATCTGGGAGATGAGTCAGTAAATTCGAGTAAAATCACAGGCTTCACTAATCCTATGATTCGCACCACATGAAATTCAGAAATTCAGATGTTGGGGGGCGGGTGTTGGGGGTTATTTAAAAATCACACAAGATCCCCAGATAATACTAATCCTGTGCGAATAGGGCTTAACTTCAACTTTTTCTGCTTCTTAAAAAAAACAACCCATTTTGTTATTCCATGCCTTCTGCATCTTGACCCAAAGGCTTTACAATAGATCTGTCTAGTTTATTTTCCAACTCGCCCTAAATTCGCTTGATGGGGTTGAGGTCTGGACTTTGAGGGGGCCAGTCCATCATTTAAATCATTTCAGAAGATTTAAAACCGAACTGTGCTATAATCAACGTTTGTCTTTCCTCCTTAGCCAGAAATTCAGAAAACCATACGAAAGATTGAGTATCTTGACAATATCTAGACTGTATTCAGACATTACATTTTCATCACCAAATGCTATCTATATAGCTGCTATGAGTCAGGCATTTCAGAAGTAATGATTAATGGATCCCTTATTTCAGCAAAATGAAAAAAGAACCTATAATCCCAGTTGTTTACTGCAATGATTTTTTTTATTATTATTATTTTTCTTCCATTTTTACGAAAGAACAAATTATGGAGAAAAAGAGAAATGTTGGAGAAAGAAAAACACAAATATACACCCCGTGTTTCTTGCAGCTCAACTCTATTTCCTGGCCTCCTGGTCATGGGTATGGTGTTCTGACATATAATGTCTGATGTACTCCAAATGATTAATGGGCTGCTGTGGTGGTGGTAGATGTTCATTTATCAATCAGTATGCCAACAAAGCCTTCCCCGTCATTGGTATGACACTACATTCCCCCTCCTCCACTACTTCTGGCTGTCAATGTATTTTTGCCAGAGGAGAGGCAGGTACTGCTTTGAAGTGCTTCATATAGCCTCAAGAACATAGACAGTCCACCCTGGAACCCACTTCAGCTCCCAACATGCAAATTAGTTCTTAAGGGAACCGAGGTCGCCTGCAGACTCATTATTTGTTGTCAGCTGCCTGCACCTGTTTGGCCGGAGTGTGTGTGTGTGGCTCTTGTCTTATTGCTATCCGGTTATCAGTTCTTTCCTCTTTAGATGAAATACCAGAGATGGCAGCGCTGTGTGTGCTGCCTGATCCCGGGACCTGTTCATGTGAATAGGAGCAGGGGGCATTTAAGAGGACACTGTTACCATGCTGCTAGTCTGACAGAGGTGTTGGCTGTGCCATAATGGTGACTTAGCACTAATGCCAGCTTGAGTTGCAGTAGCAGGTGTTTTTTTGCTGTGTTTGTACTAGGGATGTCTAAAATGATAGAAGGGCTACATGTACAAATTGAGATTGTTTTGGGGTTTATCTGACCATGACCGAATGTGTTGCTTAGAGGTAATTTCTTAATTTGAGATTCTCAATTTGTCATGTTGTCCCAAAAAAATGTCACGTTTGGGGTGGGACACTCAAAAAAAATGGCTGCAAGGTGTTTGGGGTGAGCCAAGATATAGCACTGGAGCTATAAAGGAGATTATTTAAAAATCCAACTTAATGGTACCCGATGTTTTTCCAGTTCAGACTGTTAACCCCCTAAAGCAAGTACAGTATTTATAGATTGTTTTATGTGCTCATGTTGCATAAAATGTGACTGCATGCATGTAGCAGCACTAGTCACCAGTTTGACCTCTGTTGGTGAAATGCAACTGGCTACATGACTACATGTCTAATGCCAGCTTCAAATATTAAAATATAAGAAATGATCACTGTTAATAACCTGAAATATGCTGTTTAATAACCCAGTTCCCTTCCAGCTTATATATGCAAGATATTAAGAGCTAAAATAAAACAACACCATAAATCGTACTCGGTTACCAAACGTAACCTCGGTTCTCTCTAGAAGAGCGAACGAGTACTGCGTCTTAGCTAAGACGCTACGGGAAAAGTCTCTTTTCACGAAATACTGAAGCAAAAAATTATCCTTAATTTTGTATTTTTGTAAAGCGCATTTGCAGCAGCACACAGCCATAGGCGAGACGGCTCGTTCGCTCATTGGCTTGTTCTGCGGCAACTGCACAGCCTATCGAGCGCAGGCTGATGCAACATCAGACCAATAAGGTCGCACCCTTCTTGCCACTTCCCGCCGAAACGGGTGTGGCCCAACCTATAAAAGGAGCTCGAAAAGGCTGACTCACCTGATTTATTTAATCGCCGAAGCGAACCAGAGTGAATCAGAGTGAAGCAGAAGGCGCGAGATCCTCAGAGCTCGCCCAGCCCTCACTGCCCGAAGCTAGCAGAGAGCGCGTGTCCTCTTCCCCCGACGCGGCCCTGAGATCGACTTCCTCGGGCGACACCGGGAAGCGATGCAGGGGGGGGGGGGGGGGGGGGGTGTGTGAAGCAGGGCGAACCGGCGAACTCGGTTGAGCTGAAGACGGTTCCGGAATCCGCTTTTACGGCGCCTGAGCGCAGCGGAGAATGCAGGCTCAGAGAAAAAGGCCAGGCGAGTCCTCAGAGTCAACATAGCAACAGCTCGCAGTGAGGGCATCCGCCGTCAGCGAGCGCGAGCGCTGCATGATCTTCACCCAGGCAGGAGACACAGATGACGTACCGGTCTCCCTCGCTGAGTGGGGCTCTGACGAGCCGCAGGAAGGCATCTTAAAAAAGACGCGAGCTCTTTTACGAGTGTGTGTCGCAGGGCGAACAAACACACACACATAAAGAACAGCTTGGATATAACAGAATTGAAAGGATATAGGCGCCGGATAGCGCAGCAGGAACGGCAGTGGAAGGTGGCGAAGGCCAGCAGCTTCAGAATGGCTCGTCCTGCTGATGTGCTTTCTCAGACGGTGCTTGCTTCCTCCGTGATCCAGCGATGCGTGAGCTTCGCTGAAGAGATGAAAAATCAGGTGAGTCAGCCTTTTCGAGCTCCTTTAATAGGTTGGGCCACACCCGTTTCGGCGGGAAGTGGCAAGAAGGGCGCACCACTGGTCTGATGTTGCATCAGCCTGCGCTCAAAAGGCTATGCAGTTGCCACAGAACAAGCCAATGAACGAACGAGCCGTCTCGCCTATGGCTGTGTACTGCTGCAAATGCGCTTTACAAAAATACAAAATTAAGGATAATTTTTTGCTTCAGTATTTCGTGAAAAGAGACTTTTACCGTAGCGTCTTAGCTAAGACGCAGTACGAGAGAGCTCTCGTAAGAGAACATTCATTCATGATGGCCAGCAAATGCTTACTGTCATTAGTACATACACTCTTACTTTATCTCTAAATGTTCTGTTATTATGTGAACTCCTTGTAACTGTTGTAACATCCATTAAATCTGTGTGGATTCCTTCCATGTGACGCTTTATCATTGACATTAAGAGCTGTTAAGAGAGAAAGATTTGATGTAATGACCAGCATATAAGCTAGACTTTGTTAACTATAGATGTGGAGGAATATAGCAATATAGTCTGTCATTACTGACCATGGAAATGTTATTTCTGACTCTTGAAAAAGACAGGCATCCCACAGCTTTTATTGCTCACATAACATCTCTACTAATGATGCAGAATTGGTTGTAATGGAGGCTCATTAATAATAACATGAAATAAACGAATAAATAAATAAGTGAATAAACTGATGCTAATCTGGCTGTATAAAGTAGTACATTATTGTAGCACTCAGTTAAACCACAGTGTTTTTCAGTTCAGACTGTACTAGGGTTGTCATAGGACATGGAATATATTAGGGCTGGGTTATATGGCAATCAATCATTTTCTTTATTAACCATCTAGTTAAAGAAAGTTCTATCCCAAGTGCACCACACATGAATGAAATTGATGGTATAAATATAAAAATCACTTAAGTATCTTTACAGAAAAGATGCATGATACTAAATATCATATGTCCAGAAATAATAATAATAATAATAATAATAATAATAATAATAAAAAAACAATCTCAAAAGCCATGGTAATTCTAAAATTATAACACCAGTATATTTAATAGTGAATGAATGGCCAACTCAGTGGTTCAAGTCTCTGCAATGTTAAAAGCTTTCACAGGGAATCTTCTGGGATCAGATCAAGCTGCAAGGTTTTGCTTATCTGGTTAACAAAAACAAACAAACAAACAAATCTACTGAACATTTCAGACTCTATTTAGTAAATGAGTTTTGAGATTATAAATCACTGATTTTTTAAAATATTTTTTTAAAATTATAATAAGGACGCTTACACTAACACAGCATTGTTGATTATGTTATTAGAACAGCGGCCTTCAGAATTTCCCATTTAGATGAACTGCTTTTAAATTATTCAGTATCCTCCATGCTGGCAATGCTCCTGAGGCCATGTGTATTTAATGGTCTTCAATTAGCCAGGCACACACCAGACTTTTGTTTGTGTGTGTGTGTGTGTGTGTGAGAGAGAGAGAGAGAGAGAGAGAGAGAGTCTTTGGAGGACAGTGACAGACAGGCAAACTATCAGCACAGAATTACTGACACAGCTTGGCATGTACTTTAGGTTGGTCAAAGTCTTTTGACCTTTTGCTGATGCTTTGACAGTTCTCAGCAGCTACACATAACTTTCTTTTGACTGATTGTTTTTTCTTGGACTTGTGAGTAGCTGCATCAGCCAGTCTTTGGCATAGGAACTTTTTTACTTTGTCAATGGTGTCATGAAGCACAGCAGCTATGGATTTGTGGATTTCTTTTTGAAGAGACCCATGACAGGAAGTAAGTTTGCAGTTTAAAAAGAAAAGTTCATACAAAAGATGAGAAAACATAGTCTTTTTTTTTTAAGAAAAATGTATCCATAAAAGGCAAAAATCAGGCCCAAAGTACTTTAAATGACTATATCTCATTCAAATGTATCCATCACCTGAAAAAAGGTGTGTAGCAATCAGGGAGAAAGCAGGCAAATGTGAAACTTATCTCATAACGCTTCTTGAGGTGACAAATTTAGAATTTTTAACGAGTGCAGGATTTGACAGTTAAATCAGGATGGAACCGTGCACAGGGTGTTATCAACAACCCTCTGCATTGTAGAGAAATGTTCGGTTCAGAGCTACAATAAAAATAAGTACAAATATGCTATATATTCACGAGACTGACAGTTAAGTAGAGACAGTTAAGTCAAACGGTCAATATCTAACTAAATATTTATTTAACATTTAACATTATATTTAATCTGCAGCAACATTCTGAACTTTTATAAGGATATGGATAAGACAATAGCAAACATGTACGTTTGGACACTGTAAAAAAACATGATTTATTTTTTCAGATCTTTAGTAGAAGACCTGTTTCAAGACCTGAAGTGTATGGCTCAGGAAAGTGAGACATTCATAATGTACTTGCCCCTATGCCACCAGCAGCAGGGGTCGGAAATAATGGAATATACTTAAGAGTATTTTAGTGAACTATTTCTGCATTGTACCTGTGCTGTAGATGGAATATAATGTTTAAGGGTGCCACAGCTTTGAGAAACGAAAGCCAGATCAATAGGGGAGATGAAGGACTTATTTGCCATGCTGCCCTTGTGCTTCTACTGTTCTACTGTGTATGTCTGGCAGCAGACTATAAAATCAAGGGTAGAACTGCTGCAAAGCCTGCAAGCACCTTGGAACTTAATGTATTTTCACCTTTAATTTAAGATAAGCCACAGGAGCAGGCCAACGTGGGATGCTGGCATGGGCAATATATCTAATTTCTCCTCGTTGTAGATCGCGGATCAGTCAAAGGTGCTGAGACTTCAATTCAGCTCTTTCTTTTTTCTTGAATCAAAATATGCAAGGTTGTGTATGTGTGTGAGAGAGTTTTATTAATCCTTTGAAATGTATTCAGCATATACACAGAAGTTGCCACTTGGAACATAGCAATAATGGCTTTGCAAATGCTAGCAGAAAAAAATACACCCTACTCTGAATGCAATTGCCTACTGCAGATAAACTTTTGTTAAATAAATTACTTTGTGTTTGTTGAGTTCAAGTGCTGCTTTGCAAAGGGATTGCATTTCTGTTTTGGGCTCTTTGCAATTAGATTGAAGTCCACTCCTAATTCTCTGTGCACTTAGTGGAACTCTAATGCAGCTTGCATATAAATGTTCATATTAATCTCCCTCTCAATATTCTACAAGAGAAAACACTTTCAAGCCTCCTATCAGAGGCACATTTACCCCTAGCAGCTGTAGATACAGATACATATCCATAACAATTCTCCAGAAGTTAACAGAGAAAATGTGACTGTAGGCTGCATTTCGCAGGCTATCATTGCAAAGAATCTCCAGACAGTTTAATCAAATTCTCGCAGCACTGCTCTGCACAGTAGTTTCCAGCAAACACTTGTCACAAACAGGTTGCATTCTCATACATTGACAAGTCTAGGGATTTATCCGATACAGCTTCATACATTCTTTCACACTGAGACAGTTCTTACCAAATACTAAATGACACACAACACAATTCACTGCTTTTCTTCAAACAAACAAACAAATAAATAAATACATATTGGTGATTAGCTATAGTGTCCTGTATTTGAATATTATTAGTAATATTAGTGATGTTAGAAGGTCAAGTTTTGTCATATTTCTTATTTGAATGATGGATTCAAGACAAAACAGTCTTACATTCTAGATTATTAAAAAAAAACATGTATTTGTATTTATTTTTATATGTTAGATTATAATTATACTTAATCCAAGTACTAAATAATCATTTTAACTTCAAAGGGCCTTCTTATGCTTTAAATACCTAAGAATGTTTCAGGCATGTTTTAGAAATTCAAATATTATTTCTATTATTATGCTTTTATAGGCAGACAGACAAAATAATCTATGGTATTGTTCTGAAAATAAGACGACTCCCCCTTTTCAAGGGTTGGAGTTAACTCCACAGGACAGTGGCCCTCCAGGACTGAAGTTGCCCATCCCTGCTCTATATCATTGTTGTTGAACATTGTTTCAAATCGTAGATTTAACAAAAGTTATCATGAGCATTGTAATTTTTGAGGCAGGATTCATAACAATTGTCAAGTTGACCAGGATTTGTATTTTTTTTATTATGAGTGGTTTATTCATTTTGTACAACTGCATGTTCACGTTATGAAAATTCAAACACAATACAGAAGACAAATGTGTGCAGTGCTGAAAAGGGGCGAAGCTGCATAATGTCTATAATGAAGTGATGTACAGTGCGCTGCTGCATTAGTACGTGCAATTGTAATGAAAGTTCTTTATTATGAGGTGAAAGAGACTTTATTTCATACATTTAAGCTGTGCAATTTACGTTAGAATAATGACACTGACATATAATTTTAAAAATCATTTCTGACTGCAGATACTAAATCAGGACAGTTTGTTTTTCTCTGGCACATCTGACAGAAGTTTGTCTTTCATTTTGTCATATATATATATATAATACTTCCTAAAAATATCTGTACTTTTACTAAGTCACAAAAAATGTAATCCTACGCACATTTATTTTGATGTTTGGACAAATAAAATGTCCGCATCATTGGGAGGCAGCTGAGTAGCACCTTTCATATTTGACTTTCAGAACTGGTGCAGGTGACTGGGCTTGAAGTTCTCCACTTTGCTAATTTGCTTGTTCTCACCCTCATTTCCTTCTTCTTTCTACAGGCGTTCAGAACTCAGAGGGATATGGCTGGCATTCTCCACAAGCTCACAGCATGCATCCCATGTGTGTGGATTTTCCTCATGCTTTTCAACCCCAGCTTGCAAACCAGGTGGGATGACTCATCAACCCTCCCTTTCTAGCCACTTTCTACCTTTTCTCTGTTACCCATGTTGCAGGCTCTAGGGATGCATTGCAGCTAATACATTCATTAATAAGGTTGTATTACTGTGCAGGGGCTTTTACGATCAGCAAAATGCCATTGGAGCCAATCGTAGCTGGCTGTAAATTGCTCGCACAAACTGCCATGAATTGGATTTTTGGTGGTGGAGCGGGCTTGGTTACAAGTGTGACTCAATAAACCTGGAAAGAAACTCACGCTGGAAGAACCTGTGGGATTCCAAAACGAGTTTAGCCTAGATTGCGTTGCCGTAATGGCAGTTGGTTTTCACTGCTCATTAGCCCACTCATACATGTCAGAGTTGTGAATGTACATAAAGAAAGAGATTTGGGGGAAAAGGGGATTATGAGTTTGCAATCAAGTGCCAGAGCTAGTGGTCTTCTAAAAACTAAATACAGCATTAAATCATAAAATAGGATCCCTTTCATGACACACGTCTTTCCTGAACCATTCTCACCGTGTCTTAAGCTTGTATTCATAAAGGCCCCAAGCGAAATCAAAGAATGAACTGGAATGATTACATTTTGAACAAAATTTGGGCAAAGCGAAGTTCATTTAGATTTGGCCAAATGAGTTTTTTTGTTCAGCCTGTTGGGTTGAGACACAGGGCCAGAGCCAAGGAGGGGTGTGATTGTGCATCACCCCCTTAACCAGGTTGTCCTTCCCCAGTAGACAAGATGATTGTGAAGAGGTATTTTAATAATTTAAAAAAAATCAGTTGCATTGGCCTTCTAGCATTAAAGTAGTGTAGGTGATTTTGGAGAGGCTAGCAATAGAAAGCTAACTTTGAAGCATAAGATCGCACCCTCCCTACAAATCACATGAATGCGCTTAGGCAGACCATGAGGCTAACCAGCGACACTATAAGAGATGGCTTTGGTTGAATGCAACGCTGTCAGATTACCTCATGTCTCATTCACTGGTGAGAAAAAAAAACATTACAATACAAAGTGCATAATATTACAATAATATCGGCTTCCACCCTTGCTCGCAGGGCTCTTAACCGGTTCAAGGAATGAAAAAGAAAACTGGAAAAACAAACAAAATTTTAGAACCAGAAACTAAATCAAATTTTATAGTTTCGAACAGAATCGAAAATTTTAAATGGCCATTAACCAGTTAATAACATTATTTTATCGTTCCATTTAATATTTGAAATTTGCTGTCAACCAATCACAAATTCCAGCAGTACAGCATATGCAAATGTGACACTGAAGCCAACGAGTGAAATGTCCGCTCAACTGTGAACTCATCATGGGCAAGTCTCAGTGGCAATGCACCGCCTTCAGGGCCGGATTAAAAACAAATTGGGCCGGATGCTGCAGCGCAAAAATGGCCTATTTTTCTCAGACTTAGTGCATGTGCATTCGACATTCAATGCCAGCATGCTGTCAGGGATCTGGGAAGGAGGACCCAATTGCAGGACCCTATTAACCTCAAAATAATTCTTAGAATGAAATTTGGAGTCCGACTATCGGATGCATATACAGCGTTACTTATTATACATTAACTATTATTCTATATTCATTGCACTGTGACGTTACTGACTAGGGATGTTAATTTCAGTTATTTTTCCTTAACTGATTATTAACTGTTTACCGACAAGATTATTTTAAGTAATAATAATTGAAAGTACGAACACTATATAATAAATAAGATTTTAGCATCCAGATACGTCGGGAACATGGAAACATTTGGATTCATGCTGAATGAGAGAGGTATCAGCTTCACCATAAATTAATTTGTTTTTGTATTGACGTTTTCATAGCCTAAACTTTAGAGGATTTGTTTTGGAGAGAAACTAATTACTGTTTTTATAATGTTTGTAAACATTTTGCTTTAGACTACAGGCATTTTAGCCTTCATTAGATTTCGGAAAGTAATAGGGCTTATAAAATGCAATGTGAGCCGCGACTTTTTTTCACTCTCAAAACGCAATTTTATAAAGTGTTTTTTTTTGTTTTTTTTTACAATGCAGCAAACATTTTTTAATATCTTAAAAATAGATTTATAGATAGATTTTTTAGCTTACATTTGGCCAAAATCTGGAGAAGATGATGCTGCATTGGCTGTGACTAAGTGTTAGATCTCTATTTTTTCCTTTTCTTTTTGATTAAAGGAAACACTATACCAGTGGTTCTCAACCTGTGGGCCGCCAATTATTATTAAAAGAAATAATAATGTTGTTAATATATGTAAAATGTCTAAGTCATAACATAATAACATCATTTCATATAATTAAATAACAAAAAATAAATATTAAACTGTAATTTTGCTTCCACTATTTGAGCTCGCTGATTGGTTTAAGAATAAACCGCCAATTTATCTGAATAAATAGTACCACAATAGTGTGGTCAGTTAATTTTTTTCAGTGGGCCGTGCAAACATATGTGTTTGGTTGTGTGGGCCGCGAGTTGAAAAAGGTTGGGAACCACTGCGCTATACTTTATTATTATTATATTATTATAATTAATAGGCAAATTATAGGCAAAGAATATTGTTTTTTTTTTAAAATAACGTTATTAACCAGTATTTCTTCCACCGAACCGGTTTCGGAATGGTAATAATATCAGAGGAACACAGAACAGAAATGTTAAAATATCGATTCTGCTCTGAGTGAACAGAATGAATTTTTTTTTAGTTTTCAAGCCCTGCTTGCTCGGTCTGCAATACCAAGTGTATTGTGGAGGTATGCAAAAACATATGTTGACAGGTAGGTAGGACAACCTATCGTTGCCCTCGTACTGAGTGATATGATTGGAGGAACATTTTATGGTCAATACCTTGCACAGACGATATAATACATATGAATACATTTAGACCACTTAACTTGGTGATTGCTGTCTGGATGAGAAGTACTGTAACTTTCAACCTGCATAACAAATAAAAAAAAAAAAAAGGGCCCTAGCCCTTTGGTTGCCCTAGGCGAGATTGAGTTTTGCACCCCCCAGGCTGAGTATCCCTGGTCTCAGTGGTCTGTGTTTCACTGGGGCCTGGAATGCTAGATGTGGCCCCTTCACCTGCAACAGCCAGATCCGTGGTGTTAAATTAAATTGTAACCATGTAGGTTATCAGTGAAGTTACGTTTGCTAGTAATACGTACAGTGCTTAATTTGTAAATTGCGAGGTATACCGGAACAAAGCGGGGCAATGGATCCGGCACGCGATTACAGAAGGGACAGGTAATGGAGCACTCGCGCTATCACATTGGTGGACCAGTTTAGGGATTAAGAGCGTGCATCAGTTGCTTTTATAGGGTCTGTAAGGTCATGAATAACATGGAAATGCAATGCGATTTTAAAACAACAATTTCCAGGCCTAAAAAGTTTTCTGAGGGGGACTATGTGTCGCATGGTTTTAATAAATCTCGCAGCTTTCAAGTTTAGAATAAGGGAAATTCCTGCATTTATTCAACATAGCGTGTAGGTTTGAATAATAAAATAAATCCACACAAAGTCTAAGATTAAATCAGTCATTTGAATCCATGAACTCTCTCAGAGCGCGCTTCTCATCAGCGCATCAGTGACCTGCACGCTGCGATACAAGACTTACTCGCATTTCAGGACAGCTGACAGAACTGTCACTTGACTAATAGGGTCATTGTTGCATTTTGACAAAAATGTATAATAATTTGCACACCTTTTTAAGAATTTTAAGCCATTTGGTACTCACGCCTATTTAAAAATTTGTTTCGCCGATTTTGGAGATGATCAGCTCCACGCAATCAGCGGGAGCTCAGTTCTCATGTTACCGATGAGAGCACTCTCAACTCGGCTAGTCCTTCAGAAATTTGCTGCTGGCTCTGATGTCTCTTTAGTGACTAAACATAAAATATAATTTGTTTTCCCTTACGAAAAAGTAGTATACTTCAAGTTTATTTTACTAAGTATACTTTATGTAGCTAGTATACACATATTAGTGTTCTAGTAGTATACTTGTAAGTGTACTGTTTCAATACTCCTTGGGACTAAATTGGCCCACTCTCTAGTATATATATATAAAAAAGTATATAAATATATACTTTTAAGTATACTTTAAGTATAACAGTAGCAAACTTTGAGTACACTGCTAGTTTACCTCTATGTTTGTAGTTTGTACTACAATTATAGTAAACGTGAACTTATAGGTATACTGATAGTTTACTAAATAAATAATTTGTACACTTTGAAGTATAGTCTCAGTAAACTACTATTTTAGTAGTTTTATACTGCAAGTATATTCATAACCTTTCTTTAAGTGAACTTTACATCATACTTTAAGTATACTACTATGTCCCTATTTAGGTTTTAATGCATATATATTTTGTTACATGACTATCTGAACAAACAAAACATCTAAAGAAAGAACAAAGAAATCTGCTTGTAAACAAAAACATTTTATTCAAGCTTCATGCATTCTTTTTTTAAAACACTTTAAAGTGTTAATACAATTTTAAACAAAAAGCAGAAAAAAGACTATGAATTGGATTCAGAATGATAATCAAAATGTAGATGGAGTCCATCAACACCCCAAAGCTTGACTGTAATTATTACCTCTTCATCTGTAATTTTATTCCATAACATTACAGTTTTGATGCTGTTTCATGTCAGATTACATCTGTTAGTATCTGGTGTTTCTTTTTTCTTCTTCACTTGTGTTTTTTTTTTTGGAAATTCTGTACAGAAGATGTGTACTAGCGCCTTCTACATTGTAATAATGAAAACACGGATTCTAGGTGTATAGCTCAAATATATTTATAATTTTTGTAAGTATATGTCAAATATAATTAAATGTAATTTTAAGTATATTTCTGAGGAGTACATAAAGCCCATTTCTGAGAAGTATATAAAAAGTAAACCTTTTAAAAAACTTAAAAAAAAAAAGTTTGATATATATATTTTTTCATTGTAATGCAGGATATATAGGCCTACACATTTCCTTTAACTACATTTCTGCTGCTATTTAATATGTTTAAATGAAAACTAAAGGAGGCAGTGGTGTTATTTGTTCAAGTTTAGATTGTAATAGTTTTCAAATGATAAATGGAGCCACTGTTTCTATAAAAGTATGAATGTGTATAGGAACCGGGGTAGGTGGATTAATACGTGAATAAAACACGGGTTTAATTTTGGACACATTGAAGGCGGGATGTATCCTCCTGTACGCTGGAGGTAGTTTGAGGCGGACTGTCACCGGACTGTCACCGGACTAATGATCTTGGTGATAGTAAACGGGCCAATGAATTTGGGAGCTAATTTGTTAGAAACGGAACGGAGAGGAATATTGTTCGTAGAAACCCACACCATTTGACCCACGATGTAAACGAGAGGCTTTGACCAGTGGTGATCGGCCTTGGCCTTAGTGCGCTACCTCATCCGGAGCAGAGTATAGCAGGCTCTGGTCCAGGTGCGGTGTCACCTCTGGACAAATGCGTGAGCGGAGGGGACCGCGACTTCAGATTCCAGACTAGGAAAAGCTGGTGGCTGGTAACCTAAGCTGCACTGAAATGGAGAGAGGCCTGTGGCTGATACTGATAACGAATTGTGAGCGTACTCCACCATAGAGAGTTGTTGGCTCCAGGAAGAAGGATTCTTGGAGACCAAACATCGCAACGTTCTCTCTAAATCTTGGTTGGCTCGCTCAGACTGCCTTTTACTCTGGGGATGATAACCCGAAGACAGGCTAACCGTCACTCCTAGCAACTTACAAAATTCTTTCCAAAATTTGGATATGAATTGGGATCCCCTGTCAGAAACCACGTCTACCGGGAGGCCATGTAACCAAAAGACGTGATTTAGGACAGTGACCGCTGTCTCCTTGGCTGTCTGAAATTTGGGCAAGGGAATGAAATGTGCCGCCTTCAAGAACCGGTCCACTACGGTCAAAACGACCGTCATGCCATTAGAGGGCGGGAGGGCGGTAACAAAATCTAGTGCGATATGTGACCAGGGTCTCGAAGGGACAGACAGCGGTTGAAGAAGCCCATCAGGAGGCCGGTTAGACCACTTACCACTGGCGCAAACTGAGCAAGCCAAAACAAAATCGTGGACGTCACGAGCCATAAGTGGCCACCAGAATCGTTGTTTAACTAACCCCTTGGTTCAGCTTATCCCTGGATGACAAGCAACGTTAGAGCAGTGACCCCACTGAATAACTTTGAACCGTAACTCTTCCGGCACAAATAAACGATTCGGTGGGCAACCGGGCAGAGGCGTTACCCCTTCTAAGGCCGTCTTGACCTTCGATTCGACCTCCCATACGAGTGCTGAGATGACTATTTTCTCAGGTAAAATACACTCAGGAGTCACCGGGCGGGTGGAGGGATCAAAAAGACGTGAAGTCGGGTTTGACATTTTTGGAACTGGGGCGGTACGACAGAGTAGAATCAAAACGACCGAAAAAAAGTGTCCACCGAGCCTGCCTGGAATTGAGTCTTTTGGCAGTTCTAATGTACTCTAAATTCTTGTGATCGGTCCAAACAATGAAAGGTACCCCTGAACCTTCCAACCAGTGACGCCACTCCTCTAAAGCTAATTTGACGGCCAACAATTCTCTGTTACCAATGTCATAATTGCATTCAGCAGGAGATAACCGATGAGAGAAAAACGCGCAGGGATGCATCTTATCGTCCGAGGCAGCACGTTGGGAAAGAACTGCTCCTACCCCCACCTCTGATTCGTCGACCTCCACCACGAACTGCCATGTGGGATCAGGGGCTACAAGGATGGGAGCCGAAACGAAGCGGCTCTTGAGGTTGGTAAATGCAGTTTCGGCTGCATCCGACCACCTGAACGGAGTACTGGGGGAGGTCAAGGCCGTCAGAGGTGTGACTAGTTGGTTGAAATTATGAATGAAACGTCGATAGAAATTGGCGAACCCCAGAAACCGCTGTAGGGCCTTACGGGAATCTGGAGATGGCCAATCTATCACAGCTTTAACTTTGTCAGGATCCATAAGTATTCCCTTGGACAAGACGATATACCCTAGGAAGGGAACAGACTGTGCATGGAATACGCATTTCTCCGCCTTGACAAAAAGCCAATTCTCGAATAATCTCTGGAGCACTCGTCTGACATGTTGAACATGTTCCTGGAGAGATGAAGAAAAAATCAGTATGTCATCCATGTAAACATATATAAACTGATCTACCATGTCTCTCAATACATCATTAACGAGTGATAGGAAAAACCCTGGCGAGTTGGAGAGCCCGAACGGCATCACCAAATATTCAAAGTGCCCTCTAGGGGTGTTAAAGGCGGTTTTCCATTCATCCCCCTTCCTGATGCGGACCAAATGATAAGCGTTACGTAAATCCAATTTTGTGAATACGGATGCTCCCTGTAACCTCTCGAAAGCTGAAGACATCAACGGTAACGGACAGGTGTTCTTTATTGTGATGTTGTTCAGCTCTCGGTAGTCAATACAAGGACGCAGAGAACTATCCTTCTTACCCACAAAAAAGAATCCTGCCCCTGCTGGAGAAGAGGAAGGCCGGATGAACCTCGATGCCAAGGAATCAGAAATTTATTTCTCCATGGCCTCCCTCTCCGGAATAGAAAGAGAGTAAAGTTTGCCTTTAGGCGGAGACTTACCTGGCACTAAATCTATAGCACAGTCATAGGGACGATGCGGAGGAAGAGAAGCAGCACGGGACAACAGGACAAGCAGAAACCAGACAAGACTCATGACAACTTTCACTCCACAAGGTGACAGTGTTGGAACCCCAATCCACTCGTGGATTACGTTTGATTAACCAGGGGTGACCTAAAACAATGGGAGCTACAGGGGAGTCCATGAGGTAAAAGGATATGGTTTCACTGTGGTTGCCTGAGGTGAGCAGAGTGATGGGTTCAGTGTATAGGGTGACGTGTGGCAGTTCCTGGCCATTGAGTGCGGTGACATGGATGGGATGAGACACAGGAAGGACAGGAAGGTTCAGGTGACGTGCAAGAAGAGAGAGTCAATGAAATTACCTTCGGCCCCAGAGTCCAGAAGGGTGTGACAGTCGTGATTGTGGTTCTCCCACCGCAGTTTCACTGGAAGGAGAGTCGATGATGTGGTTGAGGACTTCCCGGCAGAGATCCCACCCGATAGTAGCCTCAAACTTACTACCGGGCTGGCTCTTTTACCGGGCATGAATGGATGGAATGCTCCGAGCCACCGCAATATAAACACAGTCCTTGGGACCTCCGCTGCTCTCTCTCCCTCCGAGAAAGCCAAGCTCTACCCACCTGCATGGGTTCATGATCGTAGACAGGACCGACCATGTTCTCTTGACTCGAGCGGCCCCTTTCCGGAGAGACGTAATGGCGTGTAGGACTGACTTGTCTACCCAGGTGGTTAATCCGAGTGTCCACCCGAAGGGCCAGGTCGATTAGGCCGTTGGGGGTGCGGAACTGAATGGAATAGTCCACCACTGATGATTTTCCTTGTTTCAGGTCCGAGAGCTGGTGAGCGGCCTCCCTGCCGGCCATGGCTCGATCGAAGACCCATTTCATCTCTTCGGAGAGGGAGTGGAACGAGGCGCAACACGGATGTTGATTCTCCAACACCGCCATCCCCCATAAGGCGGCCCTGGCAGAGAGAAGGGTAAGAGCAAATGCAACCTTGGACTCCTCTGTCGTGAAGGTGGGGGGCTGCAATGCAAAATGCATGGAAAATTTGTTAAGGAAACTCTTGCAAAAGTTTGGCTCACCGGATAACTCTCTGGCGCCGGAAGTCGTGGCTCTGGCCGGAAGTGGTCCTGGGAGGTCTCCCGGGGGACGGGCAGCGCAGGCGGGAGAGGTGGGAGAGGTGAGTTGATGAATCTGCTGGGTGAGCTCGGACACCTGTGTCACCAGCGCTTGGATCGCACGTCCGGTGTTCACGATGCTCTCCTGCTGCTGATCCATGCGGTTGATGCTGTGGTGAATGAATTCAGACAGTGAAGTGGTGCTCGCTGCTTTCATGGTTGGTGAGAGCGTTCTGTAACGACTGGGTGAAGGACACAAATAACGCTGGGAGGAATGCACAGTCCAAGGTGGTGGTGAGGAATGACGAATCCAGAAGGCGGAGGTGAGTGGGCAGCAGGAGAGGGTGACACAGGAACTGCGGGGAAGCGAGCCGAAGGTAAGTGGTGTTGCTTGGTGGTGGGTTGCGTAGAGTGGACGGGGTTCCGGGGAGACACGGACATCCAACGCAGAAACACACAAGAAAGCAAGGCATAGGTTACAAACATGAAACAATGCTCTCACGAACACAAGACGCTAGACAAGCCAATATATAGGGATGAGTAAAGGAGTGACAGCTGTTGCTGATGACAATTAACGGAGACGCCCACAACCTAATCAGTGCTGACGCGTAACACACAGACTTCACCCACAACGTGCAAAACCCAGAGATCACGGTTTACCAACCGTGACAGTCCTCCATTGTTGTTTCAGATTTCTGCCTCTGCACGCTACGTCATAATCACGGCACTACTAGAGCAAGCTCCTGATTGGTTAACGTGGCGTGAATCATGCGTTACACGTAATTGACGCCACGTCTTTTGCGCAAATCACATCTTTTGCACCGCCTCATTCACACGAATCGCTCTGCAGGATGTCTATTTGCCCCTTTGCATTGACTTATCAACATGTAAATCACTCACGCTTAATGATTCATTCGTTCATTGCGTCTGGTGTGAACACACCATTAGTGAAGCGGTTGCAATGAGCATGTGTTTTATAGTAGTGGTGGTATCATGGTTACTTGTCTGTATTTGTCTGTAATTTTGTGTCTAAGACACACTGTATCTGTAATCTGGTAAGGATGTAGAATCAAATTTTTTAATACATTGTCCTAGGCAGTTTCCCTCAAGTAGGTAACATTATTCAGTACTCTGGCATCTGTTGATTGGTAGCTTTTAATTCCATAGTTGTGGTTCGTTTATAAATAGCTGGGCCACTTCACATATAGCTGAAGATACTTTGTATCACATCATCACCCTCTTTCTTTACTTCAACCATAGACTGTATAAAAATATGGACGTAATGTCCGTGACGTCACCTGTAGACTCCTGAAGTGTTTTTGAAGCCTAAAGTGTGCAGAGCGGGCCGTCGCCATCTTGGCAGAGCATGACCGTGTGACTCTCCCAGATAATCAAAAATGGGCAAAAAGGTGGGAGCTACTTGCTGAAGCCACGCCCACCTAGCACGACGGCAGTGTCAGCAGCGGCAATCCACCTGTCAATCAAGTGACCACGCCCTTAATTATGCAGAACTTTAAGTCTTAATATAATTTAAACGGATGCGTTCTAAAAAAAATTCTCCCCCTCACAGTTGTCATGAAGGGCAAAATTAGCTATTTAGACCAAAATAATTTTTGCACCAGGCTGTAAACATGTTTTTTTCTGCTGTAAAGTTGGGCATTTTAACATGGGGAGTCTATGGGACTGACTCCCTTTTGCAGCCAGCCTCAAGCGGCCAGTCGATGAATTGCAGTTTTAGTCACTTCCTTATTGGCCTCACGAGAGAGAGAGCGGGAGGTTGGGGCTCGACTTCAACGCACATTTTTAGTGCTGCGTTTGCTATCGTGATACACCAGCAAAAACATGAACACGCTGGAGAGCTACTTTATAGTTGCAATTTAAGTTAAGTAAGTAAGTTAAGTAAGTTAAGGAACTTTCATTTTGTAATAGAGTGGAAACATATCCACATTATTGTGTTCAGATGCTTTCTTTACTGCTCTTTTCTCACAGCTGTCATTGTTTGTAGTGGTTTTGTTATCTTATTAATATGGCACATATTAAAATATTATTATCATATTCTTTTTATTAGCATGTGGGTATGCAGCCATGAAGGTGGTGTCGGAATATATGCAAACAGTATAACATTGTTCAGCCATTTGGAACTACTTTTTCCCCCTCAAACAAATAACAAAAATAACACTGCAGTGAGCATATTAGGCCTTAACTGTGGCCTAAATCCAAAGCCATCATACCAGATCATCTCTTGGTAAGTGTTTAATAGAGAATCATTATACTGCAGATTTCTAGCTGCTTAGGAAGATATATTTGGCATGTTTCTTGATAGAGCGTCTGCGAGTGTGTTGCCAGGCATGCTCAGCAGGCATCTATTCATCTGGATCCTCACCATCTTTGTCAGAGTAATTAGTCAAAGAAGAACATTGATTGGAATCTACCAATTCCATCTGGCAGTAACATAAGCAAAAGAGAAACACATGCACAAGAGAGAGATAATAAAAGAGGGAAGAAGGGAACATCTTGAGATGAAAGAGGAAGGATAGCAGCCATTCATTTTAGTGTGCCCCACACTCACACAATATTCAGTAGGGGTCACTGAATGTGAGGTCCTTTCTTTGCAGAAATTCATTTTCCGTTATGTCAGCAGATAGAAAATGTACTGAATTTGATTCAGTGTGACATCACAGCACCAATCTTCTTGAACATCTATCACCCCCCACCACCATTAAAAATATCACCACCTTTTTTCAGAAGATTTTACTGCTCCCTTTGGAGATGATGCTAACGGAATCAGCATTTAACACCATGCTCACTTTAGAATTTTTTTTCAAGTATTATTTATTTATTTTTGCATTTTATTTTATTTTATTTATTTATTTACTTACTTCAAGTGCTGTTCATGCATGCACCACTGATGTTTGCAGAGTGAAACAGCAGGTGTTAGTTGTAAAAAAAAACATTTATTGCAGTTAATGCATTGGTAATTAAAGCCAGTAACTAAACAGTCCATTTTATATTGTAGTAGATCTAAAAATAAAGCTGTAAAATGACCTATTATTTAGCTATGACAACAGTTTTTGATGTACAAATCCTGCAGCTCTGGAAACAGCAATGCATGACAACTAATTATCTATTAAATCTCCTTCTGAGATTTTTTTTTCTCCTAATAATATCCTTGGTATGGCATCTTCCAAATAAGATCTCAGTCCTCAAAGTCAAATATATTTCAATGGAGGGATGCACAGGGATGATGCAGATTTTGCATCTTTTGTTAGATTTTGTTAGATCACAGCTACATTTGCTTACGAATGAGGAAACAATGCAAACTCAAAACTATCCCAGACGTTTAGTTGCCTTTTTTAACATAGGTTTTAAAGGTGCAAGTTTTTCTTAACAAAAGGAAGCTTTGTTCTTTCTCACAGTCTGGTTGTTTCATTATCAATGGCATGAGGTGCAGCTAGGGAACACAATTACATTCAGGTGAACTGAAAGCATTGTTATGCTTGAAAAAGCATTTCACACACATTTTAAAGATTTAATTTATTTGAGTAGGTAATTATAAAATAATACAAGCAGAAGCTGACTGTAGATGATATACAACACAATAAATAATAATAATAATTCATTGCGTTTATATAGCACTTTTCTAAGCACTCAAAGTGCTTTACATTGTCAGGGGGTATCTCCTCATCCACCACCAGTGTGCAGCATCCACCTGGATGATGCGACGGCAGCCATAGTGCGCCAGAACGCTCACCACACATCAGTTTATTGGTGGAGAGGAGACAGAGTGATGAAGCCAATCAGCAGATATGGGGATTGTTAGGAGGCCATGATGGTCAGAGGCCAATGGGCAAATTTAGCTAGGATGCCGAGGTCACACCTCTCTCTAAATGTGGCTGCTAGGTTTGCCAGCCGCTCAGTATAATACGGAATTATCCAGTATTTGAGGCATCAAAGAAGCATTTCATATGAAAGCCATATGGAAGGCAGCTTGTCCTGTATTCCTTAGGCATTTGCACACATGACCACATACAACATATAAATAATATATTCTCAATTTGAAATTAATCAGTCTTTTAGGACAGTCATTGTTTTATTTGTGAACTTCCCATAGGAAAGAAAAATCAAAAGTGAGATCTCTTTAGCATCTCAAATATTTCTCCTAGACAGAAATGAGGTCACTTTAAGATCGAATGGAGATTTTTGCTCGAGTCTCCTGCTTCTCAAACTTTTCTCCTGTGATAAAAACTCTAACAATCTCACAATGGACTCTTTTAAAGCTTTTAAAAGAGATCTCAACTGTGCTGTAAAACATTTTTATAAATGGAGTCTTACAAGAGATTTCAGTGAAAAAATAAAGAGATCTCCCATGTTTCTCATACGTTTCTCTCCCATTGTCATTTTGGATTCCTTTCTTTCAGAACATTCTCATGTCTCAATTGTGTCTACTTGTGTGTCTACTTTTATTTTTTCCTAAGGATATTTAGGAAAAACATCTGAGATACTGTTGAGGCTAAAATGAGGCTAAAATGAGAAGTCTCCTGAGGTCAGAATGAGCAAACACTGAGCAATAAAATATTCCTATAATGCAGCCTTGATATAGATTGCAGCAAGAAAATAAAGAGATATTCTATGTTTCTTTCACCACATTCTCTGTTTTGACTCTAAAATGTTTATCATGCCTCATTTATGTCTACCTCCATTCCTCCTAGGAAATTTTAGAAGAAACATCTGAAATGGTGTTATATATGATATATGAGAATCTAATCTAAGTCTCCTGAGCTTAGGAAAAGCAACCAGTGAGCAATACATTTTTCCTGTGGGTTAGCTATTTGAGGAAGACTTTATGACCTTCATGACATTTTTTTTTATATAGATTTAATTATTTTTAGAATAATTGTACATAAATAGGTTAAGCAAAACAAATGTGATTATTTCTGAGAACCTTTTATACAACTTTTTTTTACATATGCTTAACTGCAGACACGGAAATGAAACACTATACATTACAAATATTTTGAGCGTCCCTTTATTCTGTCCCTTATTTTCCTATAATGAATCACAATTGTCTCTCATTTTCCTTTTCTCCTTAACCCTAGTGGTGGCTGATACAATGATGCATCTCTAATTTCAATATAAATACCACATACTCCAAGCGATTCTATCATTGTTGATCTTGCTGTGCTTGTGAGGAATTTTTTTTTCAAGAGAAACTTATGACCCTCTGAGCAGCCTCAGAGCAATAAAATCTATGCAGTACAGTTCTCTAGGACACTTCAAGTTGTTTCATCAAGAGTTTTGTGTCTGCTTGTAGGTCTGTCTCAGAAATAGGCTCATTATTTGGTTGTAAATAACTGATATAGATTAAAAACAAACAAACAGAGTAAACTAGACTATTAAATGGACAAACCAGGGCCTCATTACAGCATGCTTTATGGTGCTATCTACTTTGTTGTTTGCTGAATACATTTTCTCAGTGAGAGAGAGACTTAAATAGTGCATTTTATTCAGCTGACCCATTTCCTTTACAGTCAGAGAGGTTTCTTTGGTTTTGATAAGCTTTTATTGTGATCCATAGCCCTTTGTTGCTTAGCCTCTTCCAGAGTAAATTTAATTTCAGCCTTCCCAGGCATGTACAAATAAAAACCTTAACCCCCCCCCCCCCCCCCCCCCAAAAAAAATAAATAAATACAGAAAAGTATCCCAGAAATGAGGCACAGCAAAACACTGGAGCAAGGTTGAATGTTAGCATTAAATTTGGTCTTCTATAAAAATAATAATAAAATAAAATAAAAATTCAACATGTCTTAGCAGATTAAATGTGCTTAACCTTATTTAGGTGAGTTTCTGAAAATTGGATCACGCAATTCCACATATTAACAAGCATCAATAATGTTCCAAGCTCTCTTCCAGCAACCCACTGTCTCCATCGTCAAACTCATTCTGCCATACCAGAGACACTGTTGGAGACAACATAATCATAACACAGGCTCTTCATCTTGCGTCCTTACTCGCCCAAGCTTCAAAGAAACTTGTCTGTAAAGCTTTAAGAGATTCACTGAGCTACAAATATGTTGTTAAAGAAGTCTAAATGACTACTGACGCTGACTGCCAGGTCCTTATATTAGTCTATTCTGGATGGCAGATCAAACTAGCTCAAACCCTCAGCGCATACTAACAAGGCGACCTCAATCACACGAATGGCAAGAGCGTAGCTCTTTGACGTTGACCTTGTCGCATGATTCCAGCTTCAAGTAGCTGCTCTTCTTCCCCCATGCTACAGCGGGAAGCAATCCACACGGATGACGCGTATCTGAGGATATTTTGCGTGCCTTCTCGAAAATGCAGCAAGCCCGCAAGAGCCATGACCAAGTTTAGGCATAATCCCTTTAGACTTCAGAGCAGCAGAGTGCTTATACCTCATGAGTATCTCTCCGAATCAGCACAGCTGTCGCTCCACGAGTCCTGCAGGCTCGCTGATGCCCAACGATACTATCACACGACTCTAAATCGGCTTTGCGACAGCACAGGCCAGAGACTTTGCTAATGGATAATGTTGTCACAGACAAATCTCTCATATTAGCTAATGTCGATCCACGCATCACAGCCATCCCTCGCTGCACGCACATGCACCGATAGCCAGCGCTTGATAAAACTATTATTCGCAACAATCCATCTTTTACATATGAATGAGCTGCCTGTGCTTTGCCTCCCCGACAAAGCGCTGCAGAACCTTTTTTCCTTCACACACACACAGACACACACCCCACCCCTGTGTGGTGCAATCTCGAGTTAATGATTGTGGATAGCTCAGACCTCTTTTGTTGTCTGTTTTGTTTGGAATCAGTATCAATGCAACTGTCCAAAGTGACATTAAATCAATTCCCGACAAAGAAGGGGAGAGCGACACTCCTGCGGTCCTTCCATAAGGATCACTTCGAAACTTCTGGCCACTCTCCCACTAACTCAATGCGTATGCATTATTCACAAGCTTTCGAAGGATAGGGTGGCACTCAGAGATGTGACCGAACCGACAAATAACACGCTGTCAGTGACTGTGTCAAGGTTAATGTGTGGCAGGGTTCAGTGAAAGGCAAGTTGAGATGCAGCAGTCCATTTAGTAATTCTCAGCATGCATCACTTACCAAGAGTTTTTACGTTTGCCACCCCCAGCAGGGTAATTTATCAGTTGCATCACTACAGTGAGCATTACGCTGTGTAAAGATATTGTGCTTCATCTCACTGCAGACTCACTTTGTCTTTGTCTGTCACAAGTAGCATATTCAGTACATTTCCAATGTTGTGATAGTCGTGCTAATTAACTAGTATATTCTTCCCTATCTCACTGTTGCATTTCTGCACTTGTTGATAAACTGAGTAATAGTGTTGTCAACATCAGAAACGTTAAGTGGCTGATGGTCTCAGCTGGCTTCGCGGGAATCTGATTACATTCCCTGTTGGCCCAGCAGAGGGTATTTCAAAAGGGCTGCAGGCCAAACGGAGGAAATCAATGTCACCATCCGACTGCATGGAGCAAACGGCTTCTCATTTCAGCCGCAACATGAGCTTTTATGTTGAGGAAGGATATCATGCGTCACATGTTTAGGTTCACACAAGAGGAGAAAGGACAGAAAGGGATGCATGTTTCAACATAAATCCTACTCTGTCAGTGGCTTAGAATATATTTAAAGACCTTTCAAGTACTCTTTAATACATTTTGAGTAGCAAGGTTTGTTTTTTAGGAACATTATTAAAATGTCTTCGATTTGTGGTGCGGTTTCTCCAGGGTGCTCTGCAAGACTTTATAAATGTGCAGCGGAGCTCGGGAAGGCCTGTCAAGATTGGGACATCAGACGTGGATGTTTTAATCCTCCCCGCTGATTTGCTTCTTAATTGCTCTGAGGAAAAATCACAGGTTTAATACAGCAGTGCTGTTTTGAGCGCATTTCCATTTTTTGTTGCGTCTGGCTTTCGTTTGATCACTGACATCAACTTTTATGTATTTTTTAGGAGGGTTTTTTTATTTATTTGTTTTGTTTATTTTTGCATCTTAAAGTCCACAAATGGTCTTAGTGGACTGAGGACAGTACTTCAAATAGTGAATTTTGGAGTGCATCTTAGTATAAAGATAGCAAGAAAATAACAGATTTTCTAATGCTTCTGAATTATCAACATGATCAAAACCTGTATAATCTGCTGCACGCCTTCTGTCATCTAATCACTCTTAATTTTAATGTTGAATTATTTTTTCAGTAAAGTTAAAATTAACTGATAGCTAGCACTTTTTAGCAAGTAAAAGGCCTATTAGAATCATTCCAAAAACATTCACCTTCAGGTCATGGTTCACAAGTCTGACACAACATACATAGTTACTTGATTATCCAAATATTCATTCATTCATTATATATTTATTTATTAGCAAAATGTATATGATACTGTACATCTAGCTTTTGAGAAACGTGCATCACCCTACCATCCATCCATCCATCCATCACCAATCCATCACAACTGCATCTTTTATTTATTTTTTGCTTCCACAATGAAAAGTATGGAGATTTAATAATAAAATAGAATTTAAATATATTGTATAAAAGTAGTCTGCCATACTGCTATAAAGAGATTATTGATGGAATTAGAATTTCATCTTAATTTTTGGCCATGTTAACTATCAGCAACTACACAATATGTCATAGTTTTGCAAAGTTTGGGCCACTGAATAAAACTGCAGTGTTTCTGCTTGTGTCATTGAGTGTGAACTTATATATATTTTATCTTAAGTTTGATAATCTGTACCATTACATAAAAAAATCAATCAATCAATAAGATTGCTATTTCATGTCTTTCAAGGAGAACAAATGCAGTCATGTGTTTTCAAATTGTGACTCACACTAAGCACAAACAAAATACATTATTGTTGCATTACGTGCAGTGAATGTGTTATTCTCTTTTCAAATGTTTTAAGAATAATTTTAAAGTTGACATGAAATTGCATTTGTGTTGCTTAGGGCTGCACGATTAATCGAATGCGATTGTCATGTGCATTTTTTTAGTAAAGCCAGTTCTGTAATCAGCAGTATATCACTTTCACATGCTTTCAGATGGAGCAGCATTTACTACACAGAGCCGTAGTTAACTGACAAGTTATGCAAAAAAATTGTTTGCGATAATGACAGCTGTTTGCGTAGCTTCTCAGTGAACTATGGCTCTTTGTAGTAAATGCTGCTCCATCTGACAGCACGTGAAAATATCACATTTATTAACATTTTTTTTTACTTCAAACTCACTTCATAACGTCAGTCGAGTGTTTGAAATAAATTCTCCTGTGAGATGATGTGGCTTCTTACCCAGAATAAGGCACGCAACCTATTTCATAGTATTCTAAGCAGCGATAATGGCACTGCCTTATAAATATAATTTATTTTAACATAAAATAATAATAATAAGAACTCATAAACCATATATTGTCATGGTTGTTTGTTTATTAGTCATTTTGAATCAATGAAAGCAGTTAAATCTTCTGTTTATTCAGCTACCGCTATATGTATTTCCTGGGTTTCTTCTTCGTGGCATATTTGGATTTTCAGCACGAGAGCGCCCTCTGGTTTTCTGATGGAGATTTACTGCTGATCACAGAACTGTGCTTCACTGAAAGATACGAATTAAAATCGCTGCTTCTGTCGAATCACGATTTTGATTCCATTTCAATAAATTGGTTCAGCCTTAGTGTTGATGTCGATAGCCTCGTGTTTCCAAACTCCAAACTCGCAGACCTTTCCTGATCCCATCAGCCCTCTCTCTCCCAATTTGCTTCCTGTCTCACTACTGTCCTATCAAATAAAGGACAAAAATTATTTTAAACAAATTGCTTTAGCAAACAAATAACTTGCATAGTATTAAAGTGAAAATGTTTGTTGGAAGCTGATTTTATTTATCAGGATGTGGATGCTATGATGAAGGCCAAGTTCACTTTCCAGAGCATCTCAACATATCCTAGTATTGTTGGTTCTTAATTTCACTCATGTATTTATTTTTAATGTACTGATGTATGGTATTATCACATGTTGCATTGACTCGCATTCAAATTATTGAATTACTACTGTCAAGATATTACAAAGGCTAAAACGATGTCTAAAGAGCTCTTTAGCACATTGGTACTTATCCCTTCAACCTTTTAAATTCGAGATCCAGTACAGAGCAGGAGTGCTTAATGTTATGGCATGTTATGACATCTTGTCACTCCGGAGGTCGTGACTGTTTAGAGGGAGGGGGGTGAGTGATGATGAACATGTAGGTTATCATCATGTGAACATCAGTTCACAGTGTTATTGTGTATATTGATTTACTGTTTGTTATGATTTGATGTGTATGGGGACAATGCCATGTGTGTTTAAACTGTATTTTGTAGTTGAGTACTTTGAAGTTTTCATATTTATTTTATTGTGCATATGTTTGTTTAATACATTTCATAGTATAACTTACCTGTCTGGTCCTGTGTTTTGGAGGGGAGTGTTCTGATGATGTGAATATACCAAATTACTCTGTCAGTTAGTGGATGAAATGGTAATTGTATTATTTGGAATGTGTATTGTTTGCATTTGATCAATTATAATATTCATGATTATGATTGTGTGTTTAAATGTGTAGCATTAACCAATAGCCTATAGGTTACATCTACTATACATAAAAAATAAATACATACATACATAAATAAATAAATATTCAGTAAGGTCAGGAATGTGCTTTTATAAAGAGAACAAGATTTTACGTTGATGGTAAAATGCTTCAGTAAGATACAAGTACAGCTACAGAACCTAACCAGTATGTATCCATTAGATGCATTATTGCTTTTTGGTTTTTGATTTTAGACTTTTGTCCTTGTCATTTTGATTATTTTGCTATCCAGATTATAGAACTGTGGAGCAGATAAAAGCTTTTATGTAATAATCTAAAATGCCGTCATTTGTCAAACTATTATACACTTCTCATGATATCATTTTGCTTTGTCTACAGTCACTCACATTAGATGTCACTAGAACATATGTAACATGAACCTAGGCACTGAGAAAACAAGCGATATATGACAAACCTCAAGACCAAGATAACAGGAAATGGAATGGAATTTGAGACTCCAATAAAATACTACACTGCATTCGTGACCTGTCTGCGGCTGGAAGGAAAATCAATGCGCGCTCAGAGTATCTAATGAAAGCTACAAACTGTCTGTAAAATTGGAGGAGGCTGGGAGATACAAAGTGTAAAATGATAATTTAGACATAAATATGCTATTTCTGAGTTCATATATTTGGTGGACTTATAATTAATGGGTGGCCTACGGAATACAGAAGTTTTTAATGATTTCGGAAAAAAAAATTAAACCTTATTTGGATAAGGTTAAAAAAAGTATAATTTCAGAACAATTTCTTCTGAACTACTTCAGAGATTATCCTAAAACCAGAGAGGACTAAATTTAGAAGAGACTAAACAGAGCCTTGAATGCATTTGGCTTCCATAAGTGCTTGCCATGGTTTAGTTAAACGTTTGTGTTTGTGTTTGCAGATGCAGTGCACTGAGTTAACTATTGCTGACAGAATGTAGGGAAGTAAAATGAAAAATTTACTGAACAAGAGCTTTAAGAAGAATTACATAATACAGCCTGTGCCAATGGATAAACAAAGTACCACCCATAGGGGTATTCACTCTGACAACGAAAAAGCAAAAACAAAAGAGAAAACCTTTTCAGCAAATGAACAGTGACACGAAGCACTGATCTACCAATGGTAATGGAGACACAGAAGACATTCATATACAGATGGTTTCTACTCCATGATGTTATTTATTTATTTATTGCTGCAAGATGACAAATTTGTTTTCAAATTTGTCTGACATCTCCTTTTTTCCATCAGTACATTCCATTTCACACCATTGATCAAATGTTCAATAGCTATGGCTAGTTGTACACCAGTAGCATCACGGTAGTCAGCACTAGGAATGCTTACTATAATCCACAATACAACTGCTTACGGCAAACTCCAGTGATGAAATTGCTGTCGGTGTAAACGCACCTTTAAATGGGAGAGATCTGGCCAGTGTGGCATTTTCTTAAAGGTTTTCAAAAGGTTTTCGTCAGTTGCTCTTTACTTAAAGTTTAGAAGTCATGGATATGAAGATGCTCTTTGAAAAAATGAAGGTCACTAGTTAGGTGAGTACATGCTAATAGCATTTTACCAAAATGTGAATCACTTTATATCAGGGATGGGCAAATCTGGTACAAAGTCCAGCAATATTTATCGCAAAGCCATTGATTAGGAGGTAAAAGTAATACACTCACATTAACGTGCTCCATATAGCTTGTGTGCTGTGTGAAGTGTATAAAGTGTCTGAAGCTATACTGTAGGATAGCTTTGTGTGAGGAATAGACTGCTGTTGTTAAAATGTTCATTGCTATTACCAGTGGTGTATAAGTATCTGAAAGATATACTTAAGTAAAAGGACAGATATCTTACCAGAAAATTAATTTGGTAGAAGTTGAAGTCACCATTTAGAATATTACTTGATTAAAAGTCTTAAAGTATGTGATATTTATTGTACTTAAGTACAAAAAGTATTTTTTTAAATCTTAAATTTACTGAAGTATTGAAAGTAAAAGTACTAGTAAATGCTAAATGGAAAATAAAAAAATAAATATAAAAAAAATGTCCAAACACAGCTGGAGTAGCAAGATTGTGTTCGGGTTTAACCCTCTGAGGTCTAAGGTTATTTTTGAGGCCTGGAGAAGTTTTGTCATTTTCAGTTGCTTATACACATCTAAATTGCTAAAGTCTATTCTCACTGTAATCAGCACAAACTGGGCTGTAATATTATGTGAGCAGCATGTATGTACATGATTGTGTTTTTGAGAAAACAATGTTTATGCGTGGTTAGTGTAAAACTAAAAATGTTAAATCACTTGAATAAGGCCATAAGACATACAGAACATTGGTTCCTGGGACTTTTGGGAACTGGAGCTTGTAGTCTAGAATTTTTCTTTCTAAATTATATGAAAATCATCTTGTTTACTTACTCACAGAAAACAATATATTGATTTAAAAGACACTTTTTGTTTGTAAAAGTCATATGCGAGTGGGCATCAAATATCATGAATATCATTGTGATTTACACCTGAGAAGACAAAGGCCTGCATAATGAGCTGCATAATGAGCTGCATAATGAGTCTTTCAGTCAGCTTGTGTCACTGAGAGGGAGGTGTTACAAGAAAGAATGTGAGGAAAAAATAAATTATATAATTTTATGTTTGTAGTTTATTTAGAATATATTTAATTATCCCACAAAATAATTTAATATTCACTTGCGTGTACAGATAAACAGTTTATTATGAACAATCAAAGCTGACTTTCAAAGCTGATTTTTTGCATCGTTACTCCAGTCACACAATCCTTCAGAAATCCTTTTAACAATCTGATTTTCTAAAAAAAAACAAAAAAAAAAAACAATATATATATATTGTTATTGTTATCATTATTATTATTATTATTAATGTTGAAAAGAGCTGAGAATATTTTTTTCTGTTTTTTGGGGGAATAAATTAAAAGAACAGCATTTTTGTTACATTTGTTACATTTACATTTATTTGTTAGACTGTTATTATTTACATCAAGCTTTTGAATGGTATAGTGTATTGTTAACTTCATAATGTTTCACTTGATTTTACACTTATACAAGTCAGGAATTATAGTTTGGAAAAAGTCTAACTAGTAAAATGTTTACACGTTAAGTGAAAACTAGTACAAGTATATAAATAAATACAAAAAAGACTTACTCATGTTTATGATCTCTGCTGAATAAAGCGCTTCATTCTTTTTTTCTGAGGAAATCCAAATCTCAAATCCTCAACCACATCACATCTTTTTGGGGTGAATTATGTCTAATTCCTCTCATCGCGAAGCAAACAGTAAAATAAAAAAACTTGAAGAACAGTCTGGCTGCGTTGTCTTCTGTTGTGTGGGCGTATTCAAGTCGTGCGCTTCAGTTTGAATCTGAATAGGGCGTTCAGCGCGGGGGGTGTGGTCACATTAGAAGATAATGAAGGGAGACGTGAAAAACGGACATCATGTAGTTTTTATATGGATTATTTTATCACAGAATATTTGTTTTCAGTAGCACTTGTTTAGTTTAAAAGTAGATATGTTAAGCTTTCTATAGATATCTCTCTCATGCCTCTTCGTTGAGTATTCACTGAATTACAGTTCATTTTAATAAAGCGTTTGTAAATGAAGATCATCGCAGACAAAGGCTGCAGACAGCGCACCTTGTTTGTTATCTTTATTTTATAAATGCACAAAGTTTTGTTTTTATTATGTCTGTATACAAATAAAAGTAGACCCTTTACAGATTCGATTGATGTATTGCGCTTATCTGTACGATCAAAACCGAAAGTGTAATTTAAGTTCTTTTCGGGGTTACCAGGAGAGAATGCCTTATAACACGTATACGCGTTAATCGACTGCAAAGCGTTAACTATTTCTTCCATTTTGTATTTATGGGTAAGAATAAGAAGCACTTTGTCCATTACTTAGTGTCTTTCATTCCAACATAAGAAAACATTTCTGGAATCTGCATCTGAAATATCATGTATTTACACATTTTATGCATCTCAGAGGGATGCATTTAAACTGCATATACAGATGTATAAATAAGCCTAATGTTTTATTTTTTACATAAAATGTTGAATACTGATATTTAAAATCAATTAAAATGTGAAGAAAAAAAAAGTTGAAATGTGAAATTAAACGGCTGATTCATTCAGAAACAAAGCATTTGACTGCGTTAATGAATGAATCACTGAATCATTTATTCAACAATTCGTGCAAAAAGATGATTCATTCAATAAGTGAACACCGTCCATTGCTAAGAGACGCAAAACAGTGCTGTGATCTGTTTGGAATTATTTTTGTTAGCGAAATGTGTTCATGCATCTGCAGAAAAACTGTACTCTTTGCCTACATTCAATTATATAAATATAAAAAGCATACAGAAGCATTTTTGCCGTATACAATTTAGAATGCCTGGAATTTAGAATTTTAATAGACTAATAAATCAATGTGTGTGCACTCTGTGTATGATTTAGTGATATAGCCTACTTGATAACGTCAGATTGCACATAATTACAATAACGCTTACCATATTATCGCAGACGATGCTGTATCGCACACCCCTGACTTGACTTGAGTGGGAAATGAAATCATCAGCGGTTGTTTGCACATGAGTCAAGGTGTTTTTTAGGAGAGTATAACTTGCAAACGCCAGACCACTGATTCGTCAAACCTTCTTTTTTCTTGCAGTCTGTGTTCTTCAGACTATTTTGTAGTAAGTGACGAATATACTTAGGGGAAATGTATCGGAGTAAAAGTATACATTTTAATTAGGAAATGTAGTGGAGTAAAAGTAAAAGTTGCCTGAAATATAAAAACTCAAGTAAAGTACAGATACTCCCCCAAAAAAACTTAAATACTGAAACAAAGTATTTTTACTTTGTTACATTACACCACTGGTTATTACTCATCTTCCCCATCTGGAGTCTACAGTACATACTGAGATCTGACACGGGTTTAGCCATATACGGCTTTATAATGGCACTTGCCAGCCATTTCGGGTATCAAAACACAACATACAACATAAAGGAGGACGTGTGATATGTAGCCAATCTGTTTACTTCAATTTGGGCAAGAGGTAACACCCCTTGAATTGAATGACAGTGTGAGGATCGCAAAAATTTGAATTTAAGTCTTTTGATGTTTTTAGTTGAATGCCGTATTCATATTTCTTTTAATAAAATGGATTTGGCCTAATTGTTTGGCATAATTGTAATCTACTAGCTTTCGTAGTGTCCAAAACACACCCTTGAATTTTCTCCAGCAAATCTTGCCTTGTCATGCTGTTTGTTGTGTAATGAAAAACTAATTGAAAATGGAGTAAGCAATACTATTAATATCTGTTCTGCTCCAGAAGGTGATTGTATTCCAACAAAATTTCTTGAATTACAAAACACCCTCCATTTTCTGAACTGAACTGTGTGCAAACACATTATACAATATTCAGGATTTCATTTCAACACTGTCTATTTGCGAGGGAAAAGTCCATTTTTTATTTGCAGGGATGATGTGGTTGTAATGAAGAGGGATGAAGCAGCTGCCGCCAGGGCCCATGATCCTCCAGCACTTCAGCCTGACATCTGAGAGAGAAATTCCAATCAGCTCATACACCTCACATAACACCAGATGGGGACACGTATGTCTTGCGTTTGGCTGCACACAGATGATGCATGTTTCCTGTCCAATCTGACTGACCGTTTCACCTCAAATCAAGCAACATTTGGCACATCTATTAATTGAGTTTGTTTGCCTTTTTGGCAGCATTTGTGTACACAAAATATATTAATTTATTTAGAGGCCCCCGGTAGAGAATTACTGTCTTGAAGAAGAATGTCCTAGGAGCTGTTTACACCTGGTCACTTCATGCATTTTATAAATAAATAATATATGAATATATTTGTATTCTTTTATAATTGATATTAATTGTTGAGAGAAGACAAGAAAATGATAGGAGCAGACTTGATTGACTACTTGATCTCCATGTCTCACTAACCACTAGGTCACAAGTGCCAGTGGAAAATTATCCAATGAATTTTTCCTGTAAGCGCGGCCATTTGTATATTGTAAATTTTATATTATCTGGTCTCACGGCATAAATGTACCTGGATGCACTTTTTAGCGAGACGCGAAATACATACCACTGCAGTTTCCAAAATAAATGAACACTAGAGGCAGTAAAACTCTGACACCCGTAGGGCATATTTCAAGACGATAGAGTATTAACTTTTAGCGACAGTCCCCGGATATTTGAATTCTGAACTGCAGCAACAAGTACCAGAAGCAACATCATAAAAACACAGCAGTATGTAGCTATTCCAACATAATAAAAACGTGCCAGGGTTCACGAATTGAACCAGTGTTTTAGCGCCACTCAGTGGACATTTCTTTTTGAAACTGCGGTGAAACGTAGTAAGGTACTTAAAAACGGTGTTGCAGAAAAGTGCACAGAGGTACGTATTTTTATGAGACCAGGTTGATTTTATAGGTTTGGATTTTGGTGTCACCCAGTTCCAGCTTTTTTTAGCTGTACAAAACTGCTTACTTCCGTGTTGAAAAATAAGGTGGGTATAGTTGAAAGTACTTTTTTGAGGTAGACTATAAAGCCTAGAGCCCTAGAATGCATTTAAAGAGAAACTTCTCCAAGGACTGTACTGTAGAGATGCGTGGGCAATGGTACTGTGTAGCTTGTATCATCTTTCTTAAGCTGTATTTTTTTCGTACTTAATACTTCACTTTCACCCTACTGTGCACTCATTCTTATCCTCCTCTGCTTGTTTTAATGGGCTGTAAATTACCTTTAAAGATTCGTCTTCACAGGGTTACGTAAACCTGCTGGAGAGGCTGGCAAACAAACGCAAAGGAGGACTTGTATCGCAGCCTCATGAATCCCACTAATAAACCTCTGGTTTGAGTTCACTGAATGGCCATCTTCACAGGATGAACGTCTCTGGCAAGTAACAGCCATTCATTAGCTTCAATTCAGTAATACAAAAAATTGCAATGTGCAGACACACCATGAAGAGCTGCAATGTTCAGCCCGTCTCCCCAGTTAATCAGGCATTAGCTCATTTTATCTCCTCGACACAGACAACGGAAGGTACGGCCATAGACAGTTTTCATTGTTCTTTCACGTACACTGTGAGCTGCTGAATAGAGCAGCCATGTTTCTGTAAACGGAAAGAGGCTGCATGATCTACTGCTGATTAATATCAAAGAGCCGACATTCAAAGGAGCAGCAAAGAAAATGACATGAGGCAGGATGCAGTTTCTGCATACAAACGGTTCTCTTGAGTGTCACTAAAAAAAACCAGCAATTTGTCATCTGGGTGGCTTTCTTGAAATCAGTAAATTATCAGAACCCCTTCACCACAACACAATGGGAAGATCATCAGCTTCCAAAATGTCACGTCACTGACAGGACTGGTTGATCCCTCACTGGCCGGCTGACACACACACAGATCAGTCACATGGTATGTCGTTAGGATGTGGGAGAAATACAAAGAGCCCCTTATCAGTCAGTCGTTGCAGTGCTTTCGGCTAAGCCCCTCCACACTCAGGTGAGACAGAGTTTTCCTGCAAGGAGGTGTAAACCCAAAGAAAATTAATTAACACTGGACAGAGGCTGGTCTACCTTTGCTGTCGGCTGAACGCAGCCGTTCCGCCATGTTTACCTCTCCGTGCTGCTGCATTTTCAGCTCCACAATAAAGTCGACAGCCTCTTGAGATGATTCAGAACAAAATATGCCAGAGTACTTTGACGGAGAAATACAGCTCTCTTAAACACACTTTGGCACTACAGAAATGCTTTTTTTTTTTTTATTTTTTTTTTTTTTGTAGCTTTTATTATTTGCTGCAACACTAAAAGGGATTTTGCTCATGTTTCGGTGTGATGATCTCTGTAATAGGCTCTTGTGACTGTTTTCGAAAGTGCAAAGAGGAGAATCATTCATTCCAACCTCTTTAACCTCCTTTACAAATAAACAACATTTTGTTGATGCTACTCGTTACATATTAAGTAGCAAACTGTTAATTCTGCTTTTCTGTTGGAGGGAGCTAAGTAATATTCAGTGTCCAGTCCAGTTAACTGGATTTAAGCACATGAATTATGAGAGTATTTCTTTTTGACCAGTGCTGCGAGATAAAAGCAAGTACAGCACATTTGCTGACTACTGCATTTAAAAATGTGAGCTAATAGGTGTATGAAATAAAATATGAATAAGATAATAATTAATAAAACATGCTCATCCCTTCATTTTATTTTATTACATGTATATGTTTAGTTTGCATTTATATTGACAAAATGCAGTATAAGTAGCATAAGTAGTGAGTAAAACTAATGCACAATGTACAATATTTAATAATTATTTCCTGGAGCAGCGAGTTAATTTTATCATAACTACTGTATGTCAAGATAGTTTGATTATAACACAATGTAAAAAAAAAATAATAATAATGACTTAAAGTTTTATAATTCTTCTGTAATTCCATGGTACTAATTATCATTGTATTGTTTATTTTCACGTAGCATCAATATTTAAATGTAAATATTTAGGTCAGGCCAGAATTTTTTAGAATTTCTAGCATGAATCATGAAATCATGTGTGATCATGGTTTAGTACAGATAAGTTTTGTGTACTAATTGTGCATGTTTTGAAAATAAATTATGCTTCTGAAAGGATGGGAACATTCTAGAAGTCTCTGTAACAATCTGGAATATTCTACTGCTTTGTGGAACATTCCAGAACATTTTAGGACTAGTCATAATAGACAAAAATCATCCAACAGACACATTTTGGGGATCTGGGAACACTTCAAAGTTTTGGATGACTCACTTTTAGTAACTGTTTATTGATTTTTATATTCACAATGACAAACTTCATAAAGAAACATTATAAATAATAGTGAAACTAAACTTTAATAAAAATTACTTTTATTTAAAAAAAATATATATATATATATATATATATATATTCTTTTTTTTTTTTTTAATTGATTGATTTTGTTTTTCATAACAGTAATATTCTGTAATGAGAAATTCGCAGTGCTTTCTCTGTGTCAGTGGTGTGAAGCATCATTCCTCCCACAAATGACTACTCAGTGTTGTGCAGAATGATAAGAAAATCTAAAACAAGTTTATTCAGCAATGTGGTCTTGTTTTTGCTGCCACAAGAGGACTAAACAAAGTCTTATGAAGCATTGTGACATGCAATGCATGTGTTTTTTGAAAAACCTCTTGTTTTGCATGCTATTTTAAGGCCTTTAAAGGTCAGCATGTAATTGGTGCAAGGTCGCTTCGAGCACAGCCCTTGATTGAGGACAACACTCATTATCTCGTCAGCTTTCTGTCTATCACGCCCTCCATCGTGCCACTGCATTGTTCATGGGGGAATCACAGCCCCAGCCAGACATAATTATTCTGCATATTTCAGGTAATTAAAGAACCAGGGGTCTGCTGAATATTCAAGAATGCATTTGCAACTTTTGGGATATAAAGCAGCCAAATACCAGAGCTGGGATTTCTGCAAATCCATATTCAGTTGTGTGACAGGTTTCACTAATCCACTTGGAGTTCCATTAGTTCTATCACTCCTCTGCTCTGTCAATCTGCCTGTTTTGTATTTATTTATTTATTTTTGTCACTTTAACTCATTTTTCTACTGACTTTGTGTACATGTTGTTCAGACAGGTCTATACACAGCAATGGTATTCAAGTAAGAAATACTACAGAAACTAAATGATCACATGTAAAAAAAAAAAAAAAAAAAAAAAAAAATTAAATGCTGCACTATTATAATTGAGAAATAAAAGGCATTTCTACCCTGATTTTAGCCAAATTTTAGTTTAAAGGGGCATGTGACATTAAGACTTCAATGTAAACATCCACTGCTATGATTGGTTTACATATTTGCATATGAAATAAGTATTACACGTGGAACTCTTTTAACCAGTTATGAAAAGTATTGATTATAGAATTATATTTAGATCTACTCTCAATAGCAGTGAGCTTGATCACAGCCACATTGCAACTTGATTTCTGCACTCTCACAAATAATTTTATCGTAACTAACACAATGCAAATGAGTAATTAATTGTATAGTGTAGACAGTGTCATTGATTATAATGGAAGTGTTGCCGACAGTGCTGAACCGAATCACCGTTAACTTCTGCTGAACTGAGGAGATTGACAGCTCCAGTGATTATAAAGGTGGTGTTCTTTCATTCCCAACGGAAATAACACATGATTTTCATGCTATTATGAGGAACAATGTGAAGGTGACTGTTTAGTCACTAGCTTGGTTTACTAATGCACAAACGGAAATAAACTATTTTGCAGCAGAGAATGTATGACCGTACATGAGTCCTTACATATCTAAAATCACTTATGCAAATGTATAAATAGGTTACTGGCCTAAAATGGACCAGGCTTCATTCCGATAGTCTAAATGCAAGTCTTTAAGTTAAACCATACTTAATTAATTCATATAATTCAATGTATTAACAAATTCATAAATAATTAAATAAAAATAGGCTTATTTTTAATTGGCGAATTAACTTTTTCTTTTCTTTTTAATTTATTTTGTAACTAGAGATTGCTTCACAGCTTATTAAAAAAAATAAAAAATCATCAATCAATCAATCAATCGACCATTCAACCAACCAATCAGTCAACTCCTAGAAGAAGCTTCATTTTAAGGTTTGTGCATTGTGTCAGCTGAGTCAAGGAAAATCAGGAATTTGGGTCTGTGGTAGAAAGAGCTAGAATCCATTTCATGCTTTAGTTTTTTGATCGATTTATTTTATAGCTGATGTTTTCGTTGTAGGACCTGTCCTGGCCCCAATCATAATGACTGCATCTCCTACCCTTCTATCACAACATCAATCTCTCTTCTTCTCTATCCATCCTTCTGTTTATGACTTCGGACTCATATTGCTCAGTGGCCTTCTTTCTATCTTTTTTTTTGGCCTATTTGCTTCTTTTCAAAGCATCCTTACTATCTTTATGAGACCTGAATCTCTTTTTTCTTCTCCACAGGGCTGTAACAGGTCACAGAGAACCCATTCCCGATGACAGCAAAGACAACATCACCATCTTCACCCGGATCTTGGACCGCTTGCTGGATGGTTACGACAACAGATTGCGTCCCGGACTAGGAGGTAGATAAATGCGTATACACATTTCCTTCCTCATTGTCTCCAGTGTCTACAAGCTGGCCTTACTGTTGGCTTGCAGATGGCGCATGTTTTTCATCAGTCTGTCTTTCATATATTACACTTCTTAGCACAAGTCTCACACCTCTGAGATCCATGACAGATTGTGTTTTGGAACAGTGAATTACTCATCTTCTCTCAGCACTGTAATGTTTATCAATAGCAAAATCTGTCACAGAACGGCGCTCTCCTGAGATCGCTTACAAATCCTAAGCTTAAGGAGCCCCAGGAGCCTCATGAGTTGAAGACGGCTGATGAAAATAAAGAAAAGTCTTGACAGCTGCTGTGATGGTGCACCCACAGATTGCTCATGTAATCATAATGAAGAAGCTGATCGGATCCCCTGGTCATTCTTGATTCAGAGCACATTAAATGCTGAGCATCGATGCACTATATTCTACGTCCCAATGACATTTATAGAAATCTCCCACAGATGTCCATTAGACCATATCCCTCTGGGTATATTTTTTATCCTCCACAGGAATCTGAATCCCTAGTGACCTCTAAAAGTACAGACCCTAAATTGTGAGCTCAGCTGTGGGCAGTCAAAAATCAAGATGTATGCTTTTGATAAATAAGCTAAGTCACATTGGTGCACTGAGAGCTGCGGGCTGATACTGTGGATCTGGAAGGCTTCCATCGCCTGGCTCCCGTCCAGTCACCCCTTTCAAGCTCCATCAAATCTTTCCATTTCCACCCTGCTTTACATAGAGTAGTTGCTGATGTGTAGTACAGTACTCATCACATCAAAGTTGCTAACTGGAACATGATGACTTACTTCAGATGGTTAAAGGCCTAGAGTGTGCCACACACATGACATTTTTTAAGTGCCCATATTATAGGCATTTAAAAGTTCACAATTTTATTTTTGGGGTCTGCTTACAAGTTTTAAAGTTTATTTTTCTCATAATATAAATTTCTATGTTACCTATTTTCACCCTCTGCCTGAAACACTCTGTTTTAAGTCCTGTCTCTTTAATGTAAAAGGCTTAGTAGTAATTAGCCTTTCGCCGAGCCCCGACCCCCTTAGTTACTGTTGCTACTTCCGACAAACAAATGGTCAAACACGTCCAGCGCGACAGATTGCCATGACGGGAAGAGGTATACCCGTGCGTGTCAGTGACCTTTTTTGGAGTACTACCTCCGCGATATCCTCCAGATCGAGGAAAAAGGGGTTTCAGTATGCCGTGGAGGGAAAAAAAGCGAAATCTGAGAAACACCATGACCTGTACCTCAAATGCAACCAGCACAGCCTTGTGTACCAGTCATGCTCTTGCACTGCCGGGAAAGTTCTCTTTCATATGTTATGGTCTATTATTGTCTATTGCGAGTTGCTATTTTTATTATTATCTTGGTGAGTAAAGGTTTTAAAAATGATAACTAAATACTAATTGAGTCTTAAATGCATAATGTAGACATATAGGCTAGCCTATATAGGCTAATGTTGGCATTATTCTTTTAGTAAATTTCGGCTGCTATGGCGAAGCAAATAAGGCAGAGTCTTTATCTTAATTAATTTCATTATTGCCAAATACCCATCTTAATTTAGAATTTATCTTAAGTAAAATTTTTAAGAAAGACTCATTTTTATTGGTGCGTTGGCCTATTTATAGGCTAAATGAGTCTATACCTAGGGCTATTTAGAGTTCTGAGATCGTGTGATGTCACAGAGAACTTATTTTATTTCTTTGTTCAAACTTCCAAGTGGCCTTTTACGTTAGTCATGTATAAATTATGTTAAAACTTGTATAAATGACTCATTCTTGACAAAAGAGCTGTGTGCGTGCGTACATTTGAATAATGTCGGGCTGTAAACGGGTTCGGGCTTTTAAAAAGCTGTCAATCAAAATGTACTTGTCTGGCTCGGACCGAAATCTGTCGAGCTCGGGTCCTGTCAGGCCTAACTTTTAAGGCCCGATTACAGCTCTATTTTAGTGTCCGATTTACAAACGCCGTGGGCGCACCGCTTCACCATCTTGCTTGGAGTCAAAGTTTGTCGGAACTGCCTCACATAGTAACGGTTGCTATGATGTGTGATTGGACAATGGCCGTTTTGGGGGAGGGGCCGGCGAAAGGCTAATTGGTCAACTGTTTGTGTCAGAAATGTAATGCCAATTACCATTAGTTTTCATCCCCCAAGGCATTGTGAGCAGCTGTAAAAGGTGGTGCTGTATTGCAACTCCATATAATATTTTTTCTCTCACAGTGAAAAAAATCAGTATCTCATCGACATAACAAAATTATTTTCCCAAATGTTTTCTGAAGTTGGGCAAAAGCAGCCAGTAGGTGGGAATTATGCAAATGTGTAACATGGTGACATACGTAGACACAGAAATATTGGCAGTAGTACAAAGTGTTTCAGGCCAGTTTTTTGCTGGAAAGAATGAAGGGGTCATGGACTGAGAAATCTAAAATTTTAATAGGTCATTGTTACAAAAAAAAAAAAAAAAATGGAAAAAAAATCTGCCAAAATGAACCCGCCTCTGCAGAAGATCAACGCCTGCTTCTACATCGTTGCCTGTTTAGCCACGCCCACTGATTTGCATGTGTAATAGGCAAATAATAAGTGAGGTAAACAAAGGTCTTTGCTGAAATCAAACAATATACTTAAAGTATTTTATGAAGATCCAGGACACATCAGTAAGCACTTGATCCTTTGTTTACTACATTTTAGTGCGGATTCCTTTACAAAAAAAAAAACAAATTCGACGCATGTTTTTCAGAAAGATTGAAACTAAAAGATGATGCTGTGCCGAATATTTTGGATTCGATGGTAATGTCACAACACACAAGTGTGAGTAACTGTTTTTATTATGTGGTCACTATTGCTTTGTCTGTTATAGCAGATCGTTGATATGTACTGAGCAGAGGTGGAAAGAGTACAAAAATATTCTACTCAAGTAAAAGGACCATTACATTAATTAAGTTTTACTTAAGTACAAGTAAAAGTACCAGTCTAAAAATCTACTCAAGTAAAAGTAAAAAGTATCTCATTTAAAATCTACTCAGAGTAAAAATTACATAGTTACATTTTAACAGAGGGAGGCAAAAAAAAAATGGGATAGGCAAAGAGCGATAATTAAACACATCTGATTCAGCTAAACTAATCATATATACATAACTGATAGCCAATCGTAGCAGTCCAAGTCTACAATTCTCCATGCCTATTCAAACAGAGCGTTCTGATGAGGACAAAAAACTTCTAAATCATGATGCGAGGCATAGCTCCCTATCTTTCTTCTAACCCACTCTAAAAATCGGCAAATCTGCTGTCAGCCCTCTTAAAATCAGTAATTTTGTGATCTTTATGAATGCTTGCTGAAACCAGGAGCTGCAGTGAGCCAAGTGAATTATTTGACTTTAAATCCCAATTAACAACTTTAAAGTTCATTACATAAAGTATTGTCCTTCCCTCTAGTCAGTGGTGAACCCAGTCATAGACGACATCAGGGTGACAATGTGTCTTAAATTTCTCATTCAGACAATCTCTGTTCCAGTGAATTCTTGAAATAAACAACCAAATACACCACAATAAAGGACAATATACATCTACTAACAAATAGGTGCTTTTTTGAGTTTGCTCAGTAAGGTTAGTTGCTGCAATTGTAACAGAAATTGGGGTATTAAAATTAATAACATGGCAACAATAAAAACACCTAGCTAGGTTGTTAAAAGTCTTAGGTTACCTACAATAAAACTTGCTATCAGTTCATACTGCTGTCAAGCTGATGCGATGAGACCTGTTTATCAGTTTGGTCAGGTGATATTAGACATATATCTCATTGTCTTTACAGATTTATAACTTTAAAATGAATTTACATATTTGCTCTTACACATACTCTTTCTTTGTCTTTTTGTCCAATCAGAAAGTGTGACTGAGGTGAGGACAAACATCTATGTGACAAGCTTCGGGCCAGTGTCAGACACCGATATGGTAAACATGATCTTAATATTGTTTAAAGTTTTTATACAGATTAGGTTTATGTGAGGATTGAATTTTTTCTTTCATTCTTTCTGTTTAAATTTTCATATTCGCTTATGTTAATATTTTTCTGTTCCTCATATTTATTGCTTTTTTAAGTAATATTTTATGCTTCATCCAGGTATGGTTACATGTAATTAATGGCAGATTACCACATGGGAATAGTGAGATGTTTTCTTTGCTGTTGAATTTAAAAAGATTTGTTTGTCAAATTTGCCATAGAGGAAGACATAGTACCATCCTTTATTTCCCTTTGTCCCAGTGAATGTGTGAAGCCATGTTCCTTCATGGGCTCATTTAATAGAGAAGATAATTGGTTGCGAGAATGCAAGGAGAAATGCATGTGTCTTAATCATACACACAATTGGCTGTGGTTTGCAAGATGAATCACCACAGCCATGCGGCAGCACTTTGTATTTTGTCTGAAACATAATTCTCTAATTTTCTAATCGTGAGAAGAAAAACATCACAATCTGTCAAATTATACAGAGCATGAAACGATACTCAAATTACACAGCAATAATCATCAAGGTTAATATTTACATAATCAATCTATAAAATTTATGAAAAAAATTCTGCATTTCTAAATATGTCTTATGTATTGCTCCACTTCAAAAAGTAGAACTGCTATTATGAAATTAGTAGGAAATTACACGATATCTGTTACACAGAGGACTGTGGGAAAGTTTATCACAGAATCTAAGTTTCTGTAGTCCACAACTACAGCTCTTTTTCAAGATGTTTGTGAATACAAAAAATAGAAATGTCACAATGCCCTACAGTAGGCCTAGATACAGTATGTTCTGTAAGTGTTACCAACCCAAAATGTGGCTGTGAAGTACCCAGAAGACTACAAATCACAAGCTTGCTATAATTGGCTGCTGTTGCGATAAGGAAAAACTCATTATCTTTGATCTATGCCTTGAAGTGAGAATATCACATTCTGCATGAGAGCCCAAGTATGTTTTCATGACTTATCTTCAGCCTACTCTGCAATGGTGTCAAGACCGAATTAGAAGACCGAGGCACAACCAAAGCTGTCAGTTTCAGGATGGACAGTGAATTTGGTCGTTAAACCCAGACAGCAGGTTCTGAATTGTTTGGCCATTGCATCGTCATGCAATGACAGGAGATGTGGTGTAACAAGCAATGCTGAAGAAATGCTTTCGGAAGGTGAAGCACTGTGACTGTCTCGCCAGCTACCTGGAGGACAAAGAAGTCCAGGACTTTTGTGCTCCAGCCAATTGGATCAAAAGTCTGGCATTGACACACACCAGCTTCTGTCACCTGATGGAATTTGGGTTCCTTACCACTGTCACCTTTGGATTGTGTAGTTTGTCTTTAAAGCTATCCAGGCCAATACCTATGTTTCTGCAAAACTCAAAAAGTGTACCTATACATAGAAATCCCTGCCGTTTCCAATTGGAATTAACACTAGAGACAGATGTACTCCAACAACGGATTTTTTTCTTTTTCTTTTATTCTTTCTATTTAAATCCAGTCACAAATATTGTGTAATGACTTAAAAAAATTGCTGAGAGATTTGAAGACTGATGTTTTTAGTGTTATCATCACATACACAGCTTCATATGTGTATGGGTTTTCTAATGCTCAGTAGCTCAAATGACACAGTGTTGCACTTGTGAGAGGTTAGAAAAAAACAACTCAAATCCACGCATAAGTTAAAATAGCAAGGTTGTATCAGTGGATGCATTTTTTTAATCACTTTTGCATTCACTAACATTATCGGGTAGGTTTAGGGTTGGGTTTGCTGTAGAGTTATGTTGTTTTCCAACACGATAGAGCATTAACCTTTTAGCGACTCTCCCTGGACATTTGATTTCTAAACCACTGTAATACATATTTGGAGCAACGTAGTAAAAACGCGCCACAGTCACATATAGAATGCCTGTTTTAGCTCCAGCCTGGGTTAATTTAAAAACACTTAATATTCAGTCATTTTTATTGATTTGACACCATTGACACTACTGAGTGTGAATAAAAAGTAAACTGAATTGAGCTGAATAATGGCACTATTGTATTCTGTAGAGCTGCTTTATAGCTGAAACTGAAGTTGTTTCATAACTGATGAACTTTGAAACACTGACACTACTTTTGAGCTGAATAATGACATTATTTGCCTGTTAGAGCTGCTTTAAAGCAGACATTTTAATTTGTCTCATGAAGTTTACATTACTGCTTTGAAAAAAAGATAACTTGACTTGATACTATCATCTTCTACTATGGAACTGCTCCCTACACTGCCCACCACATCGACTCCTTTGACAGAATAAGTGCCCTTAATGGACTTCCCCAAAAATCCAGTTCCACACAACCTCTATCTCCCCATAATCATGGGCATCCTCATAGGTATCTGCAGAGGTGTTGTCTTTTTGGATGTAGAGACAGCTAGTGTGCCCTCTTGTATTATATGGGGCGCCATTTGTAAAGCGGCTCACGCTGAAAATAACAGCAACATTTAGTCACATTTAGCTTCAAACAATGTTTAAAAAACTGGTATGAATTTTTGACGGTCACTTTTTAGCACATTTACAACAATATTTGTCAACTTAGAGATATTTTAAATAGTTCAATATAAATATGAAATGTTACACCTAAATGTTAAATGTTAAATCTAAATGTTTAATCTAAATCTAAATGTTAAACCTAAATGTAAAAGTTAAATCTAAATGTTAAATCTAAATCTAAATGTAAATGTAAAATCTAAATGTTAAATATAAATCTACATGCTAAATCTAAATTTAAATCTAAATGTTAAATATAAATCTAAATGTTAAATCTCAATGCTAAATCTAAATCTAAATGTTAAATCTAAATATAAATGTTAAATCTAAATGCTAAATCTAAATGTTAAATCTAAATGCTAAATATAAATCTAAATGTTAAATCTAAATGTTAAATCTAAATCTAAATGTTAAATCTAAATGTTAAATATAAATCAAAATGTTGAATCTAAATGTTTAGTTTGAAGCTAAATATTTAGCTAATATGCAAATTCAAAATGGCAATAACCGGAAGTGCCAAAATAAAAGCTTGATGATGTCAGTGTGTGTTTATAGCATCGTGTCAAATAAGTAACGAATAAAAACCATCTCATCCGAGGAAATTGACTCTTGGACATGGATGATCTTGATAATGACTACCTAAAATAATAAACACGTTTGGAGAAACTGTATTTGAAGAGTAGGCTAGTGTCACTTTTATGAAAATGTCCGTATGCTTAAACGCCACCAAGAGCCTATGTTCTCTGCTAACGCCGATTCGTTGGACATTTTGAACGACAGTAGCGTCAATAGTTACCGTACCTGGTCTCCAAACGTGTTTATTATTTTAGGTAGTCATTATCATGATAATCCATGTCCAAGAGTCAATTTCCTGGGATGAGATGTTTTTTATTCGTTACTTATTTGACACGATGCACACACACACTGACCTCATCGAGCTTTTATTTTGGCACTTCCAGCATTTTTAATTTGCATATTAGCTAAATATTTAGTTTCACCCGAAACATTTAGATTCAACATTTAGATTTAGATTTAACATTTATATTTATATTTATATTTAACATTTATATTTAACATTTAGATTTAAATTTAACATTTATATTTAAATTTATGTTTACCATTTAAATTTATATTTATATTTAACATTTAGATTTTATATTTAAATTTATATTTAGATTTAACATTTAGATTTAACATTTAGATTTAGCATTTAGATTTAACATTTAGGTTTAACATTTAATATTTATGTTTAACTATTTAAAATATCTCTAAGTTGACAAAAATTGTTGTAAATGTGTTAAAAAGGGACCATCAAAAATTCATACTGGTTTTTTAAACATTGTTTGAAGCTAAATGTGACTAAATGTTGCTGTTATTTTCAGCATGAGCCGCTTTACAAACGGTGCCCCATAGTATTATAGCACATATCAATGGGTAAAACCCAACAGTCTGTGAGGTTAGGCATTTGAAAATTTGGAGAAGTGTTTATTAATGATATATCATAGATAGTTGTGTTATATTGAGGCTACAGTTTATGTGACGATTGGTAACATAAACCTTGTTTGGTGGAAATCTGTAATTTCTTCATGCATACAGAGAATGAGTAAACATTCATCTCAGACTGTTGTTATGCCATCACAAGAGTTATTTTCATCGTGCTGAAAATAACCGTCCATAATAAGTGATCTAGTGTCTCTATGTGACGTCTCATCAACCCCCCATGATTCCAAGTCATTGGTTTTGCATATGGGAACATCAGTGCTGAGTCTAACAACGTCACAAGTCTAAAATGAAAGATTCACAGAAACTGATAGAATATGCAGGCTTTGCGACACAATTCTGTGGGGAGAATGATCAGTCAGGTAGCGGAAGATAGCAGTGGTAAAATTTCTCAAGAAAAAATACTGAACCAATGTATAAAGTCAAAGCTTTTGGCTGCTCTAGGCTATGACTGTGGTTACAGTCACTAATCTTTGTGGTGGCCTGGCAATGTCACATTATACCTTGAGGAATGCTGCGTTGAATGCTGTTAGAGTTATGTTACTAATGACTTACCTCATGCAATATCGGCCATTCATTACCCATCTAATCCATATTGCAAACAAAACTGGCAAGAACTTTCCGAAAAGGCATGCTCTGGTCTGATAGTACTGACTCTCTTCATTTTGTGAGAGTTAGAATGTACAAGCTTTCATTAGTCAACCAGGAAAAAAGTTAGAAAAGTTACAAAAGTGTCAGTTCCAAACAAGCAGGTCATTACTTTCACTGGAAAAGTGCCCTCTCAAAGAGTTTGCCAGATCATTATACTCTTGGTAGAGTGTTCTAGCAGCTATTGGTGTTCTCTATAATGATTGGTGTTCTCTATAATATAGACTCTATAATGCCCCTGCATTATAGAGTCTAAGTTGTAGACACTAGTATATCCATGTGCTATATTAAAGGACACATGTCCAGTTTGTAATGTTAGTCTTGTGATCTTTCATCACAGGCCTCAGGAGTAAGCTGAGAGAAATGAGCCCATGTTGTCTGCACCTGAGGTCAAAGTACAGGTGCTTCATATAGTCTACTATTCAGCTTGCCATCTTTTTATATTCCCATACTAACTCAACCTAAATAGTATTTTTGGTCTTTCCACATTGTACAACGTCAGGTATAGTTCTTTTAGTTGTAACTTTCTCATTACTTGAAGATCTCAGAGGAAACACTTCCCTGTGACATTTAAAAAATGCACTGCATCAGCTTCATCAGCATCTTCTAATGCACAATATGTAGTTCTTTTGACATTGGCTTTATTACCAAAATCACATTTAGGCTTTTTTTTTTTTTTTTACCCTGAGCCTGCATTTTTGGAAATGTCTCAGCCTTTTTAGAGTTCATCTTTTGTCCTTCCTGAAGGGATTGTCAGAGACTTACTTCATTGTGAGCCTTAAAGAAATTCTTCTTAATTCACTGCAAGATTAAGCTGGATAGAATCCTTATATCAGATCAAAAGCGCTGTATAATAATCTCTGAAGTTACACATGAGATACTAGTACAGGTTAGTTATAGTCTAGAACAAGCTAGCAGCAAACTATTTGCTTAGAACCGTCTAGCAAAGTTATGACGTTACTGTATATTTACACTCTATTTTGGTTGTTTATGTCATGTTCCTTATTTTAATTTGAAGTAGTTCAAGTCGTGGTTCCCAGTTTGCATACTGAGAGCTTTTTCAACAGCTTGTGCAAATGTCAGATTTGCTTCAGATAACAGTATGTGTTGTCAGGCTTTGTAGCAAATCTCTGTTATGATCCTGTTCATGCTTATTCAGATTTGTCGCAGACTCATTGTTCACATCACTTTGTAGGGATTTCATACCGAAGTGGGTCGCAGAATTTGCACTTCTCCTGCTTGGATGTGCTTCTTATATTACCTCAAGACATTATTACATATAACCCAGATTATATTTCATCTCTTGGCAGCACCCAGTTAGACTTTATACTTTATGTCTATGGATGGATGCTTTATGCTTGTTTAGTAAATGCTGCTGTTTTATTTTATTAATATAGTTTTTTTCAGTGCTGTTCATCTTTTTTGTTTCATCTATTTTTCTTCATATATCATCAACAACAACAACAACAATAATCATAATAATAGTGTTTAAATCCTGGACAACTTGATCATATTTTAAAAAAAAAAAAAGAAGTGCTTTGAATTGCTAGTGCTTCAAGGCAGATTTCATAAAAACTAGTTAGTGTGTGGTAACACTAATATAACAGCAATGATATTATTAAATTATTTAATGTTATTATTAAATTGTATTGCCGGTTTGTATAATATTCTGAGTTTGCATTTGACTGATTGTATTCATTTTGAGGAATTCTGAATGTGTTTTTGTGCAGGTGAGATGAGTAAATACATGTTCATATTAAGTCTAGAACTACAGTAACATCATGTTCACACAGCATAAACAACGCTGAAAAAGTAACTCAGATATTTTCTTCTGAAATAAAAAGTAATTTGTTACCTTAAAAGTAATCTGATTATATAACTTATAATTATAATAGTGTTATATAGTTATTATATAACTTATATAATTATAGTGTAGCTCAATTGGTTGAGCATTGCCTATCAAGCGCAAGGTTGGGGGTTTGAAACACATGATAGGTAAAAATTGATAGCCTGAATGCACTGTAAGTCGCTTTGGATAAAAGCGTCTGCTAAATGCAAAAATTTAATTAAATTTAATTTAATATAACTTGTGTTACTTGCAATGTGTTGCCCCTAACACTGCTGTTTTATATAGTAATATCTCAGAAAGCAGGACATTTTACCAAGAAGCACATTTGAGAGAAGACTGCAGAAGATTGCTATTTTTTTATATGTATTGGTATTATTATGTTCTCAATATAGATTTGGTAATGCAGTACCAGTAGTTTTTACATGTTTGTACCTCTTTTTACTCATATTTGTCAAAAGTGCTGTTGATCTGATTGTCTGAAACTAATAAGGAAAAAGTAATGTTGAGGGCACCTTGAAGTTGTGTTCTTGGAATCAAAGAACTTTATGTATTTGATGCCTTCATTATATTCTGACAAGTCTCAATGTAAGTTGTCAGTTTATCACCTATTCTGTTCCCATTCCCATTTCACAAGCATTACTGTGGTGTAATGACCTCATAAAATGACTTTTTTTTTCTTTTTTTCTTTTTCCCTAATCATCCTCATCAAAAGGGACAAAAATAGCACAGTGTCAAAATTATTCTAAATATACTATGCCATTGAACAGATGCATGGTCTTAAAAGTTCCCGGGGCAAAAACAGCATCTATGCTTCCTACAGGCCTAACATTAGTGCAATTATATCACCGCAGCCTTGACCGAGTGCCTGAGCTGTCAGTCATGACATTACACTATTATGGAAGAAATGAGGGAAAGACATTAAGTGAAACAAGGTCAAGAAATAGCTTATGAGACCGGTAAAGAGCAGAGCACTTATGTGATGGCCTCGTCTGCAGATTACGACAGACATTTCTTTCACTTAGTTCTTTCACTTTACAAAGCCATCCATAGAGTCATTATCTCTAGGTTATTTCTGCAGTTTTAAGTATAGCAGATGTCATCGTCTTTTACACTGTAACCATTTTTCCTTTTACCTCCACCCTAGATCATCTTCTTCATCATCCTTCATCCATCCTTCAGTTTTTTTTTTTTTAATTTCTCCTACCAAGCCTTTTAGCTTCTATTTTTGTTTCTGACTAATGCTTCTTTTTCCACCTGTCTTGTGAAAGATTGCTTTGCTCTGTAAGATTTGTTTGCTCGTCTGCACTGTCATTGCCCATTCCTTCCTTTCTCTATCTTGGGTTTCATCTGACAAGTCGTCTGTTTTGAAATTTAGGCCAGGCTAATTCGCCCCAGGTGATGTGTCGAGCCTTGTGCAAACTGAGGATGACATGGTTAGTCGGGAGTTTGTCCTGTAGCATGAAAAGTCCTCATCTCATTTCAAGTGGAACTCAGGAAACCACTGGCATCTGCCACACAATGCCTAACTTAGCTCTTAAATGTTTTTTGTTGTTGTTGTTGTTGTTCAGGTAAAAGTTAGGCTTTTATACATATATTTTAACACATTTAATTGGATAGTTCAACAAAAAAATTACAATTCACCCTCATTTCGTTCTAAACCCGTAAGACCTTTGTTCATCTTTGAAACACAAATTAAGATATTTTTGATGAAATCCGAGAGATCTTTGAATTTCCATAGACAGCAAGGGTACTACCACGGTTAAGGCACAGAAACATAGTAAGGACATCGTTAAAATAGTCCATGTGACATCAGCTGGTCAACCGTGATTTTATGAAGCCACACAAAAATGTATTGTGTACGAAGAAAACCAGAACAAATACTTTTATTCAGCAATTCTTCATCTTAGCGACACCCTCAGGCGCCATTTTGGGGAGTATCACAACGAATGTGTTGTTTACGTGCAGGAAAAGCACGAACATGCATTGTGCTACTTTACAAAATGGTGCTAGGGTGATGCAGAAGAATTCACCTCATAATGCAGCCTATTAGAATATGTTTAGAATGCCACTACAATTCAAGTTATATATTCAAATATAATAGCTATAATTTTGCATAATTCAGCGAAAATAGTTCCAAACAAAGCCAGCATGTCTCAGAGCTACACTGTGTGGTGTTTTGTTTCTGAATAAATCAGATTTTGAATGTATCAATCATTTAATGATCCATTCATGAAGCCACTTGCTTCGCTTCTAAAGTAATCAGCAATATTGAATGAAATGTTTGAATGAGTTATTCAATGAATCACTCATTAAAGCAGGGACTTACTGCCACCTACTGGCGATTTTAGTGTCACATTTATTTATCCATGACAGGCCTAAACCTGACAATGACCAGCACAAAAACACACGCAGCATAATATTGGTTAATTAACATTATTGAAAAATATCTCCCAAAATATTGAGAATTTTGTTAATATTGCACACCACTACTCTCTTTACCATTTATGTTTTGCAATGATTAAACATTGTAACCAATCATAAACTTGATTGTGTCCGTGAATGCAGTTCTGAATCAGGATAGGCCTATCTGTAATGCCAACCAGTTCTAATAAAAGCACTTTTCTTTTTGGCTTTTGTCACTGAAAGTATACTGGCTACTGGTTAAAGTCAAAGGGATAGTTCACCCAAAAATGAAATGAATGGACCATTGACACTCTATCTACAATCTCAATTGGAAGTGTCAATGGTCCATTTGAGAGATAGGTTGCAGTAATGCACTTATAAGTCTGCAATCCACAGTACACCTCACGCACAGTATCCCAAGGCGACTCATGCACCGGCTGAAGAAGAAGATGCGAATGCGCTCAGGAAAGTTCAGACATTAAAGTGAAAAAAAAACCCGATATAAATTCTGTTCAGTTTCTTGCACAGACTGATCGTTTTGAGTCTTTACACATCAATGTATCGTTACGAGCCACAGCATTTAATTTGGTTTTGATTGTATATGTTTTATGATTCTCAAAGCCGTGATTCCCATCCACTGACATTATAGGACCAACAGACTGCAACGGTTTGAGTTAAAAATCTCAGTTTGTGTTCGACTGAAGAAACAAAGTCACCTACATCTTAGATGCCCTGGGGGTAAGCAGATAATCATCAGATTTTCATTTTTGGGTGAACTATCCCTTTAAGGAGAGTGAATGTGTCCTCCAGTAACTGCAAACTCACATTCATGTTGCCATTCTGATATCGAACACCCACTTTTCCCATTCAGTTTCCAAAAGATTTACATAAAGGTCATTCAATGTTGCTGAAGATAGACTCAGAAATACATCAACAAGGCTGCAAATGTGGTTTCATACTGAGCATCTCTCAGTGTGATATTTCTTAGTCTGTGCTCATTCTTGTTTTTACCCAGTGTCATTGTAAATATGTGCCTCTACCTATGTTTCTGCAAAACTCAAAAAATGTACATTTACCTACAAATCGTTACAATTTCAAATATACCAATTATGATTTACAGCGTGAGAGTTTTGATTAAGAAAGCCTGATGAAGTTCCTTGCACAATGTTATGTTATGACTTAAAAACTAATGGTTCGACAAAATAACTCAAACCCATGTATAAGGAAATTCAAATATCATGGTTGCATCAGCAAATCACTTTTGCATTTTTTTCAGGTAGGTTTAGGGTTGGGTTTGGAGTAGAGTATATTGTTTTCCAATAAGACAGAGCATTACATTTTAGCGACACTCCCCAGACATTTGAATTCGGAACCACCACAATGCTTATCTGAAGCAACATAATAAAAACACAGCAATACGTACCTGTACGAATGTTGTACTTATGGCTTTTAAGGTGCTGTACCTTTTATATATACATACATTTTTGGTCAATCAAGTATGCAGTGGCCGTTTTCTGTTGGTTGATAACCTGAAACAGAAGGTCTGAAAAAGGAGTTTTAGTTCACCACTTTCCAAATGATATATTAGACTAATTAAAAATTATGTAATTTTATACTGACCTTCATGTTTGCTGCAGCTCTTTTTATCAGCATAGTGACCCCATCAGTCAGACTCTAAAAGAAGCGTAAAAAACTGGTAAAAGTCATTATTTAGCAAACATATTTAAACATTACCACAATGCTAAGTCGTTTATTAATGTGTTGTGCTGCCAAGGTTGCTGTGTGTGGGCTGCCCGTATCAGTCACAGTGTGTCCTTGCTCAAGGGGAAGCAATAACCAAATTAGGACTCAGAGAAAGATCGGGTAGAAGTTAAGTGAGATGTGCAGTTATTGTTTACAAGATTTCAAAAACTTTGTTTTTTATATAAATGTACCAGTCAAATGCTGAGTATGTCATTACAGTATATAATACTGATTGATAACATATCACGATACATAGATTGTAATACGATATATTGTGATACAATGTGATACTGTAACTAAAGCTTATTTATATTGGGATAATTCTTATTTTAGGAATATGATATATTGCAAGGTAAGCTGTCATTAAGAACACACCACAATATATAAACCTTAGCAATAAATAAATAATAAAAATGATTTAACCAGAACATAGCGGGATCTGCATTTGCAATAATTAGTCCCTGTAACATTCAACGTTATTGAAACACTTTTTATGCAGGATGAGTAAAGGAGGATACATAGAGTGCTTGCAGGATCCTTCAGTTAAATGAATAATATGTATAAAATGTATTTTATAAAAAGACCATATATATTTTTGGACCCTGCTCTAAAGGTTCACAGTTTAAAGGGTTAGTTCACTGAAAATTATGTCATTAATGACTCACCCTCATGTCGTTCCAAACCCGTGAGACCTCCGTTTATCTTCTGAACACAGTTTAAGATATTTTAGATTTAGTCCGAGAGCTCTTAGTCCCTCCATCGAAACTGTGTGTACGGTCTACTGTCCATGTCCAGAAAGGTAAGAAAAACATTATCAAAGTAGTCCATGTGACATCAGAGGGTCAGTTAGAATTTGTTGAAGCATCGAAAATGCATTTTGGTCCAAAAATAGCAAAAACTATGCGACCCTATGCGACCTCACACGGGAAGCGGCGGAACCAAGGGAACAGTGGACGTTACCACAAAAGCCCAAATGATGCCACACTTCAGCTTTGTACACTGAAACATGAACTGGAACAATCCTTTCACCCTCCATTACCAGCAGCAAACTACATTAATGCTAACATTAGTGACGTGCTCTAATCCTAGTATTTCCTGTCACTCAGGATTTATTCAGAGATGAAGACTGCCATCTAGCGGTCAGGAAATAAACTTAAAACGAAACAACTCAATAATATATCATATAATATTGATATTACGTTTTTAAGAATCGATAAATTATTCCCAAACAAAATATCGTGATACTCAAGTGTATCGATATTTTCTTACACTCCTAGTATATAAAAGTAATGAATTTTGCTCCTAGCATATTGACTTGTGAGTGTGTTAAGGCTGTTGTGTTAAAAGCTTCTTGGGCAGGGTATACAAGAGGACAATTTGCATCCTTAATGGGTGGCATCCATGAGCGCTGGTATTGTGTTTCCATAGCTACAAGACGTTATGCGGTTTGCACAAATCCATGCTGTGTAATTGCAAGGCAATGTAAGAATCTCAGTTTCCCAAGTCTCAGTCTAGATGTTCTCTCTCAGATTAGTTTATTGCCATTACCCAATGTCGGATCTCTAATGAGCTTTCAGTCGGATGGGTGTGATAACATTTTTGTTTGATTGCAATCAGGACTTTGAATTATGAGTGCTTCATGATTTAATAACACGCTTTGACTTTGCAAGTTAGGCTTATGAATGAGTATAACTTTGTCATTTTCCCTTGGTCCAGGGAAACAGAATCACACAAAACTTTTTTTGACCTTGAAATATGTGCAACGTAACCACCAAAGCACTGGACTCAAGATTTAATCAGACATGTCACAAAATCAATAATAATTATAATTGGGGATTAGATGCTGAGGTAGTAGGTCTTACTGAAATCACAAAATTAATATAACTGTTCATGCACCAGTTCATTTGGATCTGTTTGTGTCAACTTTAATACTTCACTTTACGTTTAAACATTACTATGATAATAATAATAAAAGAAATATTCATATGACAGGCATTCTGTCTCCTAAAAAACTTCCAATACCTGCCTTTTTGGGTTCACAGTCATGTGATGTGTTAAATGTGTGATAGTGTTCTTATGTAAGAGTTGACATACTTGATTATGTACTTGTTATTGCCACAGGCAATATCTGAACCATGCATTCTGTGTTGAAATGTCTGTTTTTGCTTTGGAATATATGTTTATGTTTTGTGATTGTGCAACTGCTATTTACTGCTATTGACACCCTGAGATGCAAGTTCTGGAAAACATAATGTACTGGTGCCATGGAAACCAGCAAACAAACTGGGTCAGCATTAGGGATGTCAGTGATTAATCGATTAATGGTTAATTGTCGATAAGCGATGCAATCGATTAAAGCTATTGATGGAAGCGCAAAACACGTGTGAGCGGCTGTGAGTGACGATGACGGTATATAAATGCATCATCATTCATTCATAATGTACAAAAAAGAAACAACACAAGGTTCGTCAACATGGAAAGCAATAGAAATGTTGTAACTAAGTAATTTCACCAGATAATTATATCATATTGCACGCTTTGCAGGGCTGTGGGACACAGTGACAGGACAGTTAGTCTATTCATTCCTGCAACTTGTTAATTCGTTCCTACGACTTAATAATTTGTGGCAACTGTTCATGTTTCATTAATTTTGTTCCTTAAATGACCCATGATTTCAGGAATTGAGGGAAAACATTTATAAATTGTAACAAATTGGGAAAAAATGGGATGCTTTAAAAAAAAAAGCATAAGTAATAGGCCTAAAATAAAAATAAAAATTTGTTTTCATTAAAAAAATATATAAATGTGAAATATGTCTGACTTAATTAAGATAACAAATTTAAAACACAAAACAAAATAAACAAAAATAAATAAACAAGTTCACAGAAAGATAAGGATGACAATGCACATTCTGCATTTGTTTGCTTTATTTTACAAGAGCAAAAATCTACTGTTTTTATTGTGAGTGTGCACAAATAAAAACACATTTGTGGAATAGATCTTACTCCCAAATTGTTTATTTATTTATTTATTTATAAATGTTTTTATGTCTCAGCTGTTCAGGATTTGTGCCGAATGAGACGTGAGCAATAATCTCCAAATACATCCTGCAAAACCCGCGCTCACTCCATCCTCGTTTGCAGGCACGCACAGTCATCATCTAATGCACTGTAAATGCGGATTTTTAAAAACAAATAGACCTACTAGAATACAAAAATCTGATATTTTCTGGAACAGGATCCAGCAGGATCAAACTATGTACTGGTCATAATAGCCTACTCACACAAAAATGTTTGATGTGAGAAACTGCAACAGCACCGATGGAAGCGGTTCTCTGACTGCGCAGCACAGCCAAATGAGCCACAGTTACATTTGGGATAATTTTATTTTAAATGCCATAATGTCAGCTGAAAACATTGAAACAAAACCATTTCAAGAGGTACGTTTAGCGGTCTCCATGCCGGGAAACCCAAAGTAAAGTTATCTCAATCATACTCTCTTCATTTTATCAAATGATTATAATCACATCTATTAATTGTATAATCCTGCTACTAAATCGCTGCCCTTCACCAGGCTCCCGACTGGAGTGGGTGTGTGAGAGGAGGGGCGCTGGAAGAGTCAGGGCTGGCGGCGTGTGATGGGGCACACCTGAAGGAAATGGAGCCTCATCACCGCCGCTGTTTAAAAGCCCAACGCGCCTCTCCTCGAGAGACCGGTCTCTTCCCCGTGCATGCACACTGGTGTCCTCGTGGGTCCAGGAAGGGTGCGGTGAGGGACTCCCGCGCCACTGGAGATGTGAGCTGCCGGACACGCGATCCGGATGGGAACCGCACCCGTTTGCACGGCCGACGGGCCAGGATGCTGGGCGGTCCATCCCCTACCAGCGCCGCGGCCAACGAGAGAGATGCGGCCGCTAGAGGAAGCCGCCGCCCCTCGCGCCCCGGACCGAGGAGGGGAGCGCGTGCGGCCGCCGGACTCCGCCCCTTACCTGGACCCTTCCTCCACGAACACAGCCCGACCCACACGAACCCCGCAGCACGACGAGGACACCAGATTCCCTGTTGCTTTGGACACTCTTCCCCTTTGGCCACCTTTTATCCCTTGTTTCATTTGATTTCTGTTAATAAAAGCCTCTCCGAGGCCTGACGCCACGCCCACTGTGTCTGTCTTGGGCTCCTCCCGTGACTATATATATATATATATTTATTTTTTTTTATACTTTTTTTTTTTTTTTTTTATGAGTGGGTTTTGCTCATCCTGTCATACTGGTTTTTTGGTTAACCTTAATATTTTGCAGCATTAAGGTTAACCGATTAATTGATTGTAATTTAAATGACTATCAAACATGGAAATGATCGAAAATTGACATCCCTAGTCAGCATCCATCTAAAAAGCTCTATTACTAGAGCAATATTAAAAAGCAGATAAATTAACACATTAACTTACACTGTAAGGCTCGTTGCCTAACATTCGCTGAGTTTCCATTCAAGGTAGCAAATTTAAGTTATATGCAAAATTGGAATATTTCATAAAACATCTAAGCACTGATTTCATCCAGTGAGTCAAAAAGAACAAAATTGTCACTTCCTAAAAAAACTGGCACTAAATACCACTAAGAAAAAGCAGGAGTAGCAACTTTCTGTAATGATTTTAATGTAATATAAATTACTCACGCCTCAGAATTAGCAAACAAAACACAATAAATGCGCATTCATTGCTTTCGGAGGTGGATGCCTGCTGTTTGGGATTTTTTTGGCATTTCCATCACTTATTTCTGATGCGATACTTCAAAATGTGCATAAAAAACAGGGTAATGGAAACATACTGCATCCTACATTTGGCAACCCACATGAGCGGGGGAGGGGGAAACAATGCACTCCAATATTTTGAATTTATACTGCAGTACTCATTTTAGCCACTAGCTGTCAATATTCCAAAATGCATTTTTAATGACAACATTTTTTCTGGTCCTAGACAAGCTCAACACCATCACAACAACCCCCCCCCCCCCCCCCCCCCCCCCCCGATAATTAGATAACAGTACTGACCTGTGCCACAATGAATTCCTGCTTCTCCTCCTCCCTTTAAACTAATGCTTTCTCATGGTTTTGCCAAATGTGTTTTGTCCTGCAGTCAAATGCTGAAAACCCACAGTGGCAATGGCTGTAATGGATGAATGACAGCCAATCATGTACTGACCGGTCAGATTGCCAGCAGAGAAGAGAGAGCTTTGAAAAGATGCTTTAGAAGGTTAGATAGAGAAAACAGAGAGGGAGAAATACAGAATCACACAATACAGTAAGTGGGAAACAGAGATGACAGAAAAATAACAGACAAGCTTATTTGTCCCCATTACTCAATGGCCCATTTCCCTTTGTCTCCTGTGAATAGAGAGATTTCAGATCTCTCATAGCTTTCAGTGTGCACATTTTCTTTATTATGGAAGGTGATTGTAACCAGCACCAGGGCTTGGTTGTCTGCAATACGTGCAGGTAATTTTTCTGAAATAATCAGCAATCAGGCTGATGAGACAGCCTGTTTAAATGTCCCTTTTCTCTGTGTGGTTGCTTTCATTATCATATCTGTTCAATAATCAGAGTGATGCATGAATGTGAAGAACACACAAAAGGCTTTAAGACAGGAAACAGGTGGGTTTCAAAATGGTTGTATTGTGCATGATTCTATGGCATTGTTTAAATGTATTTTCTTTTTGGCAGACATCACCTACTCTCTCTTAAAAAATTTTTTTATTTTTTTGCTTGGTAATAAGTCAAATATACAGTCGTGGCCAAAAGTTTTGAAAATTACATAAATATTAGTTTTCAAAAAGTTTGCTGCTAAACTGCTTTTAGATCTTTGTTTCAGTTGTTTCTGTGATGTACTGAAATATAATTACAAGCACTTCATACATTTCAAGGGCTTTTATCGACAATTACATGACATTTATGCAAAGAGTCAGTATTTGCAGTGTTGGCCCTTCTTTTTCAGGTCCTCTGCAATTCGACTGGGCATGCTCTTAATCAACCTCTGGGCCAAAGTGAGGTGACATTCAGCCAAGTATGGTGACCCATACTCAGAATTTGTGCTCTGTATTTAACCCATCCGAAGTGCACACACACAGAGCAGTGAACACACACTACACACCCGGAGCAGTGGGCAGCCATTTTTGCTGCGGCACCCGGGGAGCAGTTGGGGGTTCGATGCCTTGCTCAAGGACACCTAAGTCGTGGTACTCCCCCCACCTACAATTCCTGCCGGCCCGAGACTCGAACTCATAACCCTTCGATTGTGAGTCTGATTCGCTAACCACTAGGCCACGACTTCCCCGTAAAGTAAATCCTGACTGATAGCAACCCATTCTTTCATAATTACTTCTTGGAGTTTGTCAGAATTAGTGGGTTTTTGTTTGTCCACCCGCCACTTGAGGATTGACCACAAGTTCTCAATGGGATTAAGATCTGGGGAGTTTCCAGGCCATGGACCCAAAATTTCAACATTCTGGTCCCCAAGCCACTTAGTTATCACTTTTGCCTTTTGCCTTGATGGTGCTCCATCGTGCTGGAAAATGCATTGTTCTTCACCAAACTGTTGTTGGAGGGTGTTTGGTACCATTCTTTATTCATGGTGCGTTTTTGGGTAGAATTGTGAGTGAGCCCACTCCCTTGGATGAGAAGCAACCCCACACATGAATGGTGTCAGGATGCTTTACTGTTGGCATGACACAGGACTGATGGTAGCGCTCACCTTTTCTTCTCCGGACAAGGCTTTTTCCAGATGACCCAAACAATCGGAAAGGGGCTTCATCGGAGAATATGACTTTGCCCCAGTCCTCAGCAGTCCATTCACTATACTTTCTGCAGAAGATCAATCTGTCCCTGATGTTTTTTTTGGAGAGAAGTGGCTTCTTTGCTGTCCTTCTTGACACCAGGCCATCTTCCAAAAGTCTTGGCCTCACTGTGCGTGCAGATGCGCTCACACCTGCCTGCTGCCATTCCTGAGCAAGCTCTGCACGGGTGGCACTCCGATCCCGCAGCTCAATCCTCATTAGGAGACGATCCTGGTGCTTGCTGGACTTTCTTGGACGCCCTGAAACCTTCTTTACAAGAATTGAACCTCTTTCCTTGAAGTTCTTGATGATCCTATAAATTGTTGATTTAGGTGCAATCTTAGTAGCCACAATATCCTTGCCTGTGTAGCCATTTTTATACAACGCAATGATGGCTGCACGCATTTCTTTGCAGGTCACCATGGTTAACAATGGAAGAACAATGATTTCAAGCATCACCCTACTTTTAACATGTCAAGTTTGCCATTCTAACCCAATCAGCCTGACATAATGATCTCCAGCCTTGTGCTCGTCAACATTCTCACCTGAGTTAACGAGACGATTACTGAAATGATCTCAGCAGGTCCTTTAATGACAGAAATGAAATGCAGTGGAAAGGTTTTTTGGGGATTAAGTTCATTTTCATGGCAAAGAAGGACTATGCAATTCATCTGATCACTCTTCATAACATTCTGGAGTATATGCAAATTACTATTATAAAAACTTAAGCAGCAACTTTTCCAATTTCCAATATTTATGTAATTCTCAAAACTTTTGGCCACGACTGTATATGTGCTTATATTTCTATATGCATGTAGTTCTGACGTGAGTCATGTGAAATGACTTAAGCCTGATTAATACTGTCCTTGATCATAGATTAAAATAAATGAATACATTAAAAGCATTGCATTCTTGTGACTGACTATTCATTCTCTGTTTGATGTGGGTGGTCGGTTATAGACTTTGAGCTTTACATCTGCTTTGGATTCAAAGAAATGTTGCAGCCACTTTGATGAAGCACTTTTCACCAGAGCTGCTGGTGTAAGAGCTGCTCCGATCTCATGTAGCAGCAGGGAATTAGAAGGCACAGATTGTATTTCAGACCGCTCTTTTGTGACATGGCAATCTATAAGTAATCCACTGCAGGAGACCCAATGCACCAAACCTAATGAAACTGTTAAAAATGATACAGCACAACAGCTGCGTTATCATTCTGCTGTACATGTTAAATGAAAGCTTATAATGTAATCTCATTCATAGTTACACATTTAAAGGGTATAGTGTTTTATAGATACTTCAAAGATTTGATTTTTACAGTTCTGAATGCATATAGAAATGTTACCATGCTTTTTCAGAATTATAGCAATGCAACCCTTAAATCCCAGATTTCACACCCTTTGATTTCTTTTAACTTTTTCCCCACAAATAAAATCTCGATTTGATTGCTTAAGTGGATTAAAGAGGTTGGCTGAACTGCAGTGAATTAAACAGATCATTAGATTGATCGCTTCGTTGGATGTTGTTCCACTCTGAAAACAGTACAAAACTCTCAGCTGTCTGCCTGTTGTCTCCAAGCAAATGTCTGCTGCTTGCCTTTTGAGCATCTAAGCGCATTTTAGGTGAACTTTTTTTTTTCCAGCACAATTTGCGCAGTAGCGTGTGTCCCGTTAGTTGGCATCACGCTTGCTCGTGTCAGACATTCTTGTAGAGCCTGTGTCCTGCAGATAAGCACTTCGATTTGGATGACTTCACGGCTTGCACAAACTGGCTAGCAGCTCAGTGGCTGGGAACATCCTCTTCTGCTGCTTAGACAAAGATATTCAAAGTAGCTTCAATTAGGAGCCAAACTAAGGTGGCCTGCCCACAATCTTACGGTCTCATATCTACGTATCTACAGCAAATGCAGCTTAAAAAGAACCCGTATGCAATTCTGTGAGAGTTTAAGAGCATTTCCAATTATCAAAATGTAAAAATAGTATCCATTTAATAATAAATGGACTTCCTGACTGTTTAAATAGTTCATTATTAGCCATATAAATTTTCGGTAGACCGGAATATAGTAACAAAAGCCTCAGTGATTCATTCATAGTAAGAACATTCAGCAACGACTTGAATCTCACAAGATGCAAGTTATAGTCTTTAAAAATTAGCTTTTCAGTGACCTTAACACACAAACTCTGACCCATTGAGCCATGGTGCTCGTGTAGGTGAAGTGAGTTTGAGTTAGTTTCTGTTCCATTAAAAATAAGTCCTGAAATGGAATAAAACATTAAAAGCGAACTGCAGCATAAATATTCAGACATCTTATAAATCTTTCTCAATCATCACCATCTGAGGGTTTATTTTGTTTTTCTGTTAGAAAGTGGATGTTTTTTTCCCATCATCCCTCTGAAGAGGAGCTCAAGTGGTTACATTGTCCTCTCGCTTGCAGTGCTGCAGTAGGGATAAAAACTAAACCCTCATTTTCACTTCCCACTTAGGTTTAAGGTTCTTTTTTCCTCTGTTTGAAGTGGCTTAGCATTAACAACACCTTTCATTTGGGGTTGACAAATCCCCACACTCCATCTCACAGCTCATTAGCTCAGCATGTTATGCCACAAGCCAGCGGCCACCATTTTTGAGTACGTCAGGCGCATGTTGCTGAAGTGTCTTCAGTAGCATTAGGCCTATAGGTAGAAGTCACTTCTCCTGGGGTCTTCCTTCTTTTCATTTATTCTTCTACTGCTGAAATGTAGGTCAAAACCCAGTGCACCAGCAGGGCAAGTGTAAGAAAAGCCCACAACACTCTTTCTTCTTCTCTTCTGCGACCTTGCATGTATCAACCAGACCTCTGCACAGGGGTTTTGATCTTTAAATTAATCATAATTTGACAATATGCTCGCTTTTTGAAGAGCGGCTCTTGTGTGAATTAGATGAGCATGTTAGCTCACTTATTTCTAATTGTGGATTATGAAATTAATCCTTTAGAGACTGCATATACATGTGGGGAAAAAAAAGGTGATCAGGGCTTATGCATTGTTGATAATGATAATGCCACATCTTACTTTCAAGAAGGAAACTTGCACAAAACGCAAAAGTGTATTATTCTTGATTAAACAAACGTTGATGTTCTCGTTCATTTTTTTTCTTTCACTCTTTTCTTTCCCATCTCTTCAGAATTCTTCTGCCATAATTAACACATTCCATGTGCTATAATTAATAGAGATGACTTAAAGGGGATAAAGTAAATTCTTAAGAGTGTGGAAATGGCTGTGGGAAAAGCAGAAACAGAACGAGGAGAACTGTAATTAAACGGCTGAAGAAAGCCCACTGAAACAGGGTTTTAAAATTAGTGGAATGGCTGAAAACTTCATTGCAAGTCATGTTTCTGGTAAGTTATATGCTCTCCATTGTTTGTGTTCTCAGGGTTGTTATTCTCCACCTGGGAGACTTTGGCAATGAAAGAGTACAAATATTTGAAAGGAGTGTTTCAGATTCCAAGTACAAGTCAAACTCTATGCATATTATCACAGGCATGCTGATGTTTCCTCAGAAAGTTATTTCTACTTGTCACTCAGTTTGTAAAATTGGTAGCAGTAATGCACTTGCAATAAAATAAAATTTGGCAAATGACAGCAGAAATGTGAAGCTCTATTGCTTCTATTAATTCCTTTTAATTTATTTGCCTATTCTATCCAAGAGTGTCTCCAGTGCAAGACATTGATAATCATCACACTATAGGCACTTTCCACAGTCATTTGATGTCTGAAATTTTGCTTTACACTGGATGCGAGTGGTGCTATAAACATGAGTTTACAATGTCATTGAAAAAGATCAACACATTTTCAATTCAATTAAATTCAGTTTATTTGTATAGCGCTTTTTACGATACAAATAATTGCAAAGCATCTTTACAGAAAATGAAGTTTCTACAATATTTAGTAGTAACTTATAAGTGGTGACTGTCAGTTTATGTGCATATGACAGGAATTTTCAGAAAAATGAATACAAGACTGACGAGTGGGGTGTGGCCGAGAGCCGTGGGAACGGAGCCAGGCCGGTGGAGTGATTGGAAATCAGCGACACCTGCGACACTCACCGGTCTTGAGTCCCACGGAGGAGATTGGAAGGATATAAAATAGGAGCGACAACAGTGAAGGACGAGAGAGGACCAGGCCTGGATTTTAGTTGTGTTTGGTTTTTGTTTGTGCGCGGCAGTTGTCCGTGAAGAGCCGCCGCGCTGTTATGTCTTTATTTTATTATTAAAGTCATTGTGATTGTCTGCTGGTTCCCGCCTACTTCTTCCCACGAAAGAACATTGTTACATTGGAGCCGAAGCCCGGGAAGAAGGAGGGACGCGCTGCCGAAGATCCCTCGGTGCTGGGGTGAACCCGCGGTGCCATCGAGCAGGCGTAGCAGTCGGGCGCCGTGGATGCTTGAGGCGGTGGGCTGGAGTGAGTAACCGGGGACGGATGAGCTCGCTCCCAGCCGTGAGGGAGCGGGGGAGTCGTTGCCGTTCGCCAGGGGGCCGGAGCCTGCTGCCATCCTTGATTGAATTCGAGGAGCAGGGAACGGAGGACTCCTGCCGGCTGACCAAACCTGGAGGAGCCGTCGCCATCCACCGGGCGGTGGAGGAGTGTCGTGCCGTCCACCGAGGGCCGTCCAGTGCCACCGCCAGGCACCGCGGAGGAGATTGGAAGGATATAAAATAGGAGTGACGACAGTGAAGGAAGAGAGAGGACCAGGTCTGGATTTTAGTTGTGTTTGGTTTTTGTTTGTGCGCGACAGTCGTCCGTGAGGGGCTGCCGCGCTGTTTTGTCTTTATTTTATTATTAAAGTTATTGTGATTGTCTGCCGGTTCCCGCCTCCTTCTTCCCACGAAAGAACATTGTTACAAAGACATAGTCAACAGCAATTATTATGTGATTGCATAGTAAGTAGCAAGGCTTGTTAGTTCTGTATGTTTCAAGATTAGCATCATCTGAGGTCCTCTGAGGGGTTGGCATCATCTCTTCTCAGGGGTGTTCTGTATCCAGACTGGAGCTTGTGTAAATCCTAGTTACGGCAAAACAGAGAAACAAATAGAGACATAATTAGTATAGCTACTGTTTCAACCAAGTAAAATTAATTAGTTTAACCCAAGATAACGAATAAGAATGCGCATTTGATCAGATACAACTGCAGTCACAAATTATGAGATGCATTATTCGAATGCTTGGCGAAAGAGATATGTTTTTAATGTAGATTTAAACAGAGAGAGTGTGTCTGAACCCCGAACAGTATCAGAAAGGCTATTCCAGAGTTTGGGAGCCAAATGCGAAAAAGCTCTACCTCCAAAAGTCCAGCATTTTGTAAAATTTAGGGAGCGTGATGGATTGTAGCGTGGTATAAGGCTAGTTAGGTACGCAGGAGCTAAACCATTTAGGGCCTTATAGGTAAGTAGTAATAATTTTTAACTGATACAGAATTTAATAGGTAGCCAGTGCAGAGACTAGAATTGGGGTAATATGGTCATACTTTCTTGACCTGGTAAGGACTCTAGCGGCTGCATTTTGGACTACCTGTAGCTTGTTTATTGAAGATACTGGACAACCACCTAGAAGTGCATTACAATAGTCCAGTCTAGAGGTCATGAATGCATGAACTAGCTTTTGTGCATCAGAAGCAGGTAGCACATTTCGTAGCTTGGCAATGTTTCTAAGATGGAAAAATGCTGTTTTTGTAACATGGGAAATATGGTTTTCAAAAGACAAGTTGCTGTCTAATATAACACCCAGATTTTTGACTATAGAGGAAGTAACAGTGCTTCAATCTAGTTGCAAACTGTAGTCTACTATTCTGTGTACTGTTTTTTGGTTCAATAAATAAAATATCTGCAACATGTATATTGAAAATAGAAGAGGACCTAGGACAGATCCTTGTGGCACTCTATATTTTACTGGTGATAAATTAGATGACTCCCCATTTAAATAAACAAAATGGTAGCAATCGGACAGGTAGGATCTAAACCATCTTAGAGCCTGCCCTTGAATACCTGTATAGTTCTGTAATCAATGTCATGGTGTATGGTGTCGAACGCAGCACTAAGATCAAGTAAAACTAGCAATGAGATGCAGCCTTGATCTGAAGTCATTTGTAATTTTAACAAGTACAGTTTCTGTGCTATGGTGGGGCCTGAAACCTGACTGAAATTCTTCATACAGATTTTTTTTTTTTTGCAGAAAGGAGCTCAATTGAGCAGACACAACTTTTTCTAAAATTTTCAAGGACAACACAGAACTTACCCGTAAAGACAAGTGAGACTCTCTCATCCTTATCCTTATTTTTTTTATTGTTAAGCCTGACAAGGCATGCCAGAGATGGCGTCCATAGAGCCGGTCTGAAACTTGAATTAAACCCAGAGCTTTTCTTTATTTATAGAGTCAACAAAGTTACAGGCAATGTCTTGTAAAGATTTACAGTTATACTAATGTGTTTTCTCTGCCAGAGCTAAACTCTGTGTTTGTATGAAACTAAGAGACATTTTAACAAGTAACTATCAAAATAAATGAAAGTGAACAAATTGATAGAAATCATATTTGAAAAGCAGTTAATATGCATCGCTACAGAGCAATCAGGGATGAACTGGGAGTGAACAACAGCTCAGTAGTCAAGACCTTAACAAACTGACTTACCATCTAGTTCATAAATATCCCAAATAGCTTTTTTTAAAACATTACAAAGGCAGTGCGATTAAATTGAACAATAAACAATTAATCCCTTTCCCCTCAGCCCCTATAAAAGCTATGATTATATGATCTGTCTTAATGCTGACTTAAAATAGTGTGTGCATTGTGAGTTACTTCAGGCTATGGGTCCTTCCATTACCAGTCATTAAAACTTTAAAGTTTACATTAAGTAATAAATGTACAAGCACAAATTTTCAATAATTTATATTGCATTAAACATTATCCTTTCAAACTCCAATCAGAATTTTTTATTAATTATATCTTCCAACATTTCAAACTATATTTCACACAAAAGATTTATATAGTTTGCCAAAAAGTTTAACCAGTCTGCAGATTTGGGCCAATCATGTATAAATCATGTGGTGTTTGATAGGCACATACCATAGCTTCAGGCTATTTTTTCATCCAGTCAGAGGAAATCAAACCTGTTCAATATTTTGAGGTGATTTCAGAAAACATGCTTGTTCAGAAAACAAAATCATTTGTCATGTGTCTCCTAGTAACGCAGTGCTAGATTTATGCATTTGTTCATGTCCAGTTCCCTTTCAGTCGGTCACTCTCAACGCCACGTCTGTGACCAACGAATATGGGATATCATTTTGATAGACCAATCTACTTCGAGTGTAAACTAAACGAGCCAATGCACATTGGCATGCAATTATTGCATCCAGCTGCCGCTGATCACTGCGTGAGTATAAGAAGGCAGCAGGTGCAATGCATACCAGCTTTTTGCTTCGGAGCTGGGCGTTAGTATCGCTCTGCTCAACTGTGTCTGCTGTGAACTACGAGTTCAGCATGCTCTCGGAAGCTTCGTGTGTTGGCGAAACGGCGCTTTAGCGGCGGTCATTCCTGTGTCGAGTGGATTGCACACTTCAGGCTGCACTACCCCTGTCATGTTGCAAGCGGCCAATTCCCCTGTGTGCCTCAGCACTAAAAGAGCATTTCCTAAAGAGCAAATTTCTCTAAAAGAGGATATAATATATATAAGGTATATATAAGGATGCCGTTTCACACTTGCGTCTCTGGGTGCGGTTGTTACCTGGCAACGGGTGATGGTCACGATCGCTGCCTCACGTGTCTTGGCGTCGAGCATGCTGAGGTGGCTTTGGTGGATGAGTCATGTTCTCACTGCGGGAATATGACCATCTCGGAGCTGCGAACCAGGCTCCGCTACCTTAAGTGGGGTGGAGTCCCGTTGCCGCTGCCACGATCTTGGGCTCGTTCTGGCGGCCGACAGACGAGAACCACTTCCGGCAGTATCCCCTGACGGTCCAGCTGATTTGGAGGCGGTTTGGAGCCGCTCAGGTAGACCTGTTTGCTTCTCCAGAGACCTCTCACTGCCAGTTGTTCTACTCTCTGACCGAGGGAACTCTCGGCACATACGCACTGGCACACAGCTGGCCGCAGGACCTACACAAGTATGCGTTTCCCCCAGTGAGCCTTCTCGCACAGACACAAATAAAATCTGTGCAAAGTCCGGGAGGACGAGGAGCAAGTCTTGCTAGTAGCGCCGTATTGGCCCACGCAGTCTTGGTTCCCCAAACTAGTGCTCCTTGTGACAGCCCCTCCTTGGCCAATTCCTCTGAGGAAGGATCTACTGACTGATGGGGCACCATTTGGCACCCGTACCCAGATCTTTGGAAACTTCATGTCTGGTCCCTGGATGGGACGCGGAGGTTCTAGGTGACCTACCCCAAAAGGTAGCGAACACCATCACTTTGGCAAGAGCACCGTCTACGAGACACGCTTACGCCTTGAAGTGGAACCTGTTCGTCGAGTGGTGTTCTTCTCGTCGAGAAGACCCACGAAGATGCCCGATTGCGGTCGTGCTGTCCTTTCTGCAGCAAGGGCTGGAGCGAAGGCTGTCTCCTTCCACCCTCAAAGTCCAGGTTGCTGCTATTGCTGTGTACCATGACCCCGTGAATGTGAAGTCTTTGGGTAAGCATGACCTCATCGTCAGGTTCCTTAGAGGGGCCAGGAGGTTAAATCCTTCCCGGCCCCCCTGTATACCCTCTTGGGACCTGTCTCTAGTGCTTAAAACACTACAGCAGGGCCCATTCGAGCCTTTGCATTCAGTTGAGCTAAAGTTTCTTTCATTGAAAACTCTGCTCCTGCTTGCACTGGCCTCCATCAAGAGGGTAGGGGACCTGCATGCATTTTCGGTCGACGATTCATGCCTAGAGTTTGGGCCAGCTGACTCCCAGGTAATCCCGAAACCCCGGCCCGGCTATGTGCCCAAGGTTCCCACTACCCCTTCAAAGACCATGTAGTGAACCTACAAGCACTGCCCCTGGAGGAGGCAGACCCAGCCCTGGCGTTGCTCTGTCCCGTCAGAGCATTGAGATGCTATGTAGACCAGACACAAAGCTTCAGGACCTCAGACTAGCTCTTTGTCTGTTACGGAGGTCTCTAAGCAGAGGATGGCCTACTGGATTGTGGATGCCATAACCCTGGCTTATCAGGCAAAGAGTGTGCCCTGCCCGTTCATGTTGCGAGCTAACTCAGCTAGAAGTGTTGCATCCTCCTGGGCACTGGCTCGTGGCGCCTCACTGGCAGATATTTGTAGAGCTGCGGGCCGGACGACCGTTAACACATTCACTAGGTTCTATAGCCTTCATGTAGAGCCAGTATCCTCATCCTCTAACCTTAAATGGGTAGTGGCACTGAGAGGCCCCGGTAAGTGTCTGCTTGCTAAAACTGCTCCAGACTGTGTCCGGACTGTAGACTCTGTTAAGATCCTCTATCACCTCTATCACCCTTCATGATGAACCCGTGAGAACCATTGAAGGCTGGGTTCCATATTGAGACCTAAGTGGTACTCGTATGTGTATAGTCCACAGTATATCCTTAGAGCCTGTGTTTCCCCGGCAGACTTCTGCCTTCCCAAGAGCGTTTTAATCACCTCAGATTTCTCCATATACACCTAAATGGATACTATATGTGTATTTGCTCCCGAAAACTCCATCGGGAAGGATGGGGCTTCCGCACCATCCCTGTTCCAAGCGGAATGGGTAAGTTTTCCCCAGTGTTATCCAATCTCACCCAGTGAGATAGTGCTTTGACAACGGTGGGTGGAACTACTTGTTCCGAGCCCCGGCCTACACCTAATAGGGGTGCAGGTGGCTCGTACAGGGCACTGGAAGGGGCAGCACCCATGGCGCTTTGGTAGGGATCCCAATTTTGTCAGTCACCGACGTGACATCAAGAGTGACCGACTGAAAGAGAGCGTCTCGGTTACGTATGGTAACCCTCGTTCCCTGAAGGAGGGAATGGAGACGTCACGTTGCCACGGTTTCTGTACCACCGCTGAGCCGTCGGGTCACCGGCTCTGCTCCTCAGTGAAAACCTGGTATGCTTTGCACCTGCAGCCTTATTATACTTACGCTGCGATCAGAAGCAGCTGGATGCAATAATCGCATGCCAATATGCATTGGTTCATTTAGTTTACACTTGAAGTAGATTGGTCTATCAAAGCAATATCCCAATTTCGTCCCAATTTCGTTGGTCACCGACGTGACGTCTCCGTTCACTCCTTCAGGGAACAAGGGTTACCATGCGTAACAGAGACGTTAGTTATGTTTTGAAGGTTTTTTTTCCCCTTAATGGCCGCTTTATTAGGTACACCTTGCTAGTACCGGGTTGGACTCCCTTTTGCCTTCAGAACTGCCTTAATTCTTTGTGGCATATATTCAACAAGGTGTAAAAAAAAATCCTCAGAGATTCTAGTCCATATTGACATGATAGAATCACGCAGATGCTGCAAATTTGATGGCTGCACATCTATGATGCGAATCTCCCGTTATACCACATCCCAAAGCTGCTCTATTAGATTGAGATCTGGTGACTGCGGAGGCCATTTGAGTAAAGTGAACTCATTTTCATGTTCAAGAAACCAGTCTGAGATGATTTGAGCTTTGTGACATTATCCTGCTGGAAGTAGCCATCAGAAGATGGGTACACTGTAGTCTTAAAGGGATGGACATGGTCAGCAGCAATACTCAGGTAGGCTGTGGCAATGCTCAACTGGTACTAAGGGGCCCAAAGTGTGCCAAGAAAATATCCCCCACACCATTACACCACCAACAACCTGAACCACTGAGACACGGCAGGATGGATCCATGCTTTCATGTTCTTTATGCCAAATTCTGACCCTACCATCTGAATGTCGCAGCATAAATCAAGACTCATCAGACCAGGCAATGTTTTTCCAACCTTCTATTGTATAATTTTGGTGAGCCTGTGTGAATTGTAGCCTCTGTTTCCTGATCTTAGCTGACAGGAGCAACACCCGGTGTGGTATTCTGTTGCTGTAGCTCATCTTCTTCAGGGTTTGACATGTTGTGCATTCAGAAATGGAATTATGCATACCTTGGTTGTAACGAGTGGTTATTTGAGTTACTGTTGCCTTTCTAACATCTCTAACCAGCCTGCCCATTCTCCTATAAACTCTGACATCAACAAGGCATTTTCGTCCACACACAACTGCCACTCACTGGATATTTTCTCTTTTTCGGACCATTCTCTGTAAACCCTAGAGATGGTTGTGTGAAAATCCCCGTAGATCAGCAGTTTTTAAAATACTCAGACCAGCCCATCTGGCACCAACAACAATTCCACGTTCAGAGTCACTTAAATCCCCTTTCTTCATAATTCTGATGCTCGGTTTGAACTTCTGCATGCATTGAATTGCTGACATGTGATTGGCTGATTAACAATTTGTGTTACCAAGCATTTGAACAGGTGTACCTACTAAAGTGGCCGGTGTGTGTGTTTATGTATGCATGTATGTGTGTGTGTGTATATATATATATATATATATATGAATGGCGAATGGAGATAATGTGATTATCATGTAATTGTTAATGAATATGCCGTCACTAGTGGGAGCTACTAGAGCACTGGAGCTGCTCTGGAATACTGGGCATGTTAAGACATGTATTTCAGCTTCCAAATTACACTTCTGCTAACAGAGTCTGACAGATGTGCAATTTTCTAGGTATCTGGAATAGTGCTGCATTACAGTCAGGTAATTAAAGCTGAGTGCTGTGACAGTCTCGCAGGCAGTTCACTTCTCATTAGAGACCTTTGCATGGTGTCAGACAGTTAGTCTGACAGTGTTTGCACTCTGTAACTTTAGTCTTCATATCACTACTGATTCCCAACCACTGTACATACTGTGTGCTCATCCTAATGGGCCTTGTAATTTTTTGCAAGAGTTTTTGCCATGTACTTTTTTGAAAATAGCAAGTTAGCTGGAGAAGATATTACAGTTAACTAAAATCAGTATGGTTGGTAAAGGCCATTTTGGTTTCATGATTGACTGAATTTGTTACCTTTTTCACCATAAGATGAGGCTTGAACAATATTCTAATCTGCCTTGCATGTACCAGTCATGTTTATTTGGAAGCCAAATGTGATGATAAATATAATAAAAGTTGTGTATTTCTTTCATGATTAAACACCTTTTGTACTGTGTGAGAAAATTAATCATATCATACAAGTCAACATACTGTTTCTAAAATAAAATAAGTGACTAGGCAAAAAAATAGTGCCTGTTTGAAAATTTGCTTTGATATTGTCAGAGATGCTGGTATTTCAGAAAAATTTATTTTATGCAATATTTAAAACCTTTAACCCACTTGGGAAGATCTACCAATGGCAACAGTTTAAAAGAAGCCAAAATCTGTGTAAAAAAACGTTGACTTGGCAACCCTGCACCAAAAAGAACTGCAGGAGTCAGATTTCACTGATTTCAGCCAGGTCTAGAATAAGGAGAGATGACAGACAAAAACATGCTGGAGGTTTTGTTACTCAACAGATCCTGAGCTCATTGACAAATATTTGATCTTGCAAGATGTACTCCCTTTACACAGAGTGTGTGTGATTGCGATAAAACTGAAAGTAAACAGCACAAATGCTCATTCAAAAGAGATTTACAGTTTTTCTCAGTCGCTTTGGTACATTTCTCGAATCAAACTCACAATTTGCAAAACAGTAAATGCATTTCTCAAAACAACTCGTACAAATAGCAAAACACCATGGATTACCTGCAAAAGCCAGTCTCTTGCTCAAAATCCTTAGTTCATCTCTCAAAAATAAATATCTGTGTCAATGAACATGTCAGTGCCATCGAATGACAAGTCCTTGTGTCATAGTTTACGGATAAGACAGTCAAATCACTTAGTCATGTTGTCAATATAACAGTGTACTCTGGAGAGATGTTCTGATGTAAACTATGGCAACATTTTGGATGACAGTTACTGTATTGAACAGTATGCAATATGCTTATGTATGCCATATATCCATTTCAAAAGTACAAATTTACACATTACTGTATGTGGGATATTGATTGAAAGAGACTGGATAGAATTCCCAGTTACACTTTTACTAGTGGTCTGGCCAAAAAAAAAACCTTTACAATGTCATTGTGATATAGACAAGGAAAAATAAATATGGGCACAAAGATGAAAATAAGTCAATTGTCAGAATGTGTAACTCTTGTGTTGTCCTCTGTCTATACAGTATAAGCTTTCCAACTGAAGATTCATGAGATGAACCTTTGAGCTATTTCAGAGAAATGGTTTATCATTGGTTTATCATCTACATTCTCCTCATTAGTAAATATTCACTTGCACAATTCATGCCAAATTGACAAAAAAAGTGTGCTTGGGAGTTTATGACAACTAGATTAACCATTTTGCATTTAATGACTTATAGGATGAACTAAAGACCCAATGTTTTGGGGGGTAAGACTATTGCACAGAAAACTATATAATAAATTTTGAGCAACATGGCATTAGCAACTGATAATGTAGGAAACAACAGAGAATTGTACATAATCATGTGCATGGATGTACCAAAGCATTTGCAACTTGTTCAAAGAAATGAGAAACTGCTTTTTTGATGTGCACAAGTGACACAATGATGTGAGAATTGAACAGGTAGTTTTGAGAATTTCAATTCTGATCTGAGAAATGTACCAAAGCGACTAAGAAAAACTGTAAATACTCTGAATACTGAGACCCGCTCCCTGATGCAACAAAATTATACATATAAATGAAGAGTTTGGTTCCAAAACGCTATAAATCCAAAATTGTTAAATTGAGACAAAAAGGCATTTTCTTTCCCAAAAGACTGTTTGTATGAAAACTGTTATTTTCTGTTTCAAACTGTAATATATCATTATGAGTTTGTAATAACATAAAAAAATCAAATCCATATTTTGATTTTAAACATTTATTAAACAAAGACATTTTTTTTTCTCCAAAATGCAATATATCCATAACACGTTTTTCCCCAAAATGCTACAAATCCATTTCATCAACAAAAACTCACTTTCTGTATGAAATTGAGCAAAGACATAACAATAAATAACAAGGAAAGGCTGTCTATACATATGACAAACCCCAAAACTTGAACAACATCACTTATATTAAGCCATTAAACCAATTTTTAAAAGTACATTCATCTCGCTGCCTTTTTCAGATTGCATTCATTTCAGTCTGATATTAATGCTGTTAATAGCAACATTTCAAATTCATCCTGAACTCATATGTAACATTAGAGCAAAATTTTGTTTCTGTTGCATTCATCTTGTTATTCTGTACACTACATTCATTAAATTTTCAAAACAATGTACGAAGCTGTACAATTATTAAGTTAAATAGTATTAAATAGTAAGTTATCTATACAAGTCCCAAACTTGGACAACAGATTTCAAAAAAATACATCCATCACAATGCTTCATAAAAACATGTTCATAAAAACAATATTTCTGTGTCATTAAAAAACATAACAATATTTCTGTGCAAAATATAACTTTAAATAAACAATACATCTGTGTGAGATTGTGCAACATAACTAGGCTATAAGCAACCATGACAGTCGATTTACATAATGCCAACTTGAACAAATTTCTTATAGTGGAACACAGATATATGAAATACATTAATCATGTTGTAGTGCAAGTTATTTATTTATTTATTTATTTATTTATTTATTTATCTATTTATTTATTTATTTATTTATCTATATATCAATTTATCTATTTATCTATCTATTTATCTATTTATTATGGACAACTACAATTCAGTGCCATTGTGAAGTGCCATTATCTAGACACACCCAACCACACACAGACTTTCTCCGCACTCACTTAACTCCTCTTCCTGTTTGCTCAGGTCTTTCTCACACACACGTTCACACACACATAATATGCACTGAAACAGTGAACTCAAAAGGCACAATCGGCAGAATTATTCTTCAGGGCTGTCACGGTCGGCATCATTTACAATGAGTGCTCCATCATAGAAGGCACGCACAGTGTCACTGGCACCAATTTCAGCAAGCAAGTTAAGCACATCTTTTCTTTTTGCATCCTTCACTGTGCTTACATTTGGGAGCTGACTCGGCTTGAAGTTTGCCCAGTTCTGTCCTTGCTTCAAAACCGAGTGATAGCAGAAGTCACTGTTGTACACAGTCTTGAATCCAAGTTTGTCATTCCTGAGTTCCAGCATTCTAGCATCACTGAGCTTGAATGACTTCTGTGGCTTTACAAAAACCTGTGTTGCCGTCTTGAAATCATAAGCTTGCCAGTCCTGGCCGTAGACATGGACATGTCCATGGTTCCTCAAAATGTCATAGTACTCTTCTGGCATGAGGATGGTATTGTGCTTTCGAATCTGCTGCTCAATCCTCCCGAAAATGCGGTCAACAGGAAGGAAACTGTGTCCCCTGATGGGAAACACATATTCCGTGATCATATTAGGACAATTCTGCTTTGTTAAAGCAAACAGCATTGACAGAACATTCACATTTTTGTTTTGTCCAAAACAGGAATCACTGAATAATCTCAACTTCTGAACATTGCAAAGTGCAACATTCAATGGCTGCCGAAAACAGTGGTTCAGAGCAGAAGCAGTCAAATTACTGTCTTTTCTATTCTCGTGTTCCATCCATGTGTAAAGATGGATGTCATCCTTGCTTTGCTTGCTGCCTTTCCCAGCATGGACAACAACACCAAAGATGTACATGTAGAGCTGGCGGGAGTAGTACGCCTGACCAATGGGGGTTTTTGGGAGTACCAGATTCTGCATCATGTCGAAGCAGACTGTCAATGCTGCATTGTCACTTTGCCCAAGCAAATCATAAAACACCCTTGCTCGTCTGCGATGCAAAATGAAAGATGCTGATGCTGTACGCTTCTCCTCTTCGGGCAAACTGGGGTTCTTTACTGTGAGATGAAACTTTGCACATGTAGAACATGCGTCGGTGGCTGGATGTCCAAATGCAAGGTTGAAACTGTATCGGAAAACACTGTAATAGAGAGAGTAGCTAACAGCATCATGATTTTGCTGCTTGAACAAATCATGCATTTTTTTTACGCTGAGGTCACTGGGAAGGTATTTCCGCCCAGGTGCTCCTCTTCTGCCATAGTGGCTTGCCCTACAAGTGAATGTTTGAATGTGATCCATCACAAGTTTCTTCTTTTCTTCATGTTCTTTAACTTTGCGAGCACCACCCCTACGTTCTGGTCTTGCCTCAGCATTCTCTGCATAATATTTTGCCACTCGAGCTACTCTATCTTTGCCAATACCTGCAACAACAAAAGTTAAAATAACATTTTATTTCTTTGTTAAGAGGAAACTGAGATAGCATAGGCTAATGGCTCATCAGAATATACAGTGGCAGTCAACCACAAACCCATTTCAGCCTGAAATGGGTTGGCCTATAAAACCAATAACTTGAATAACTTTTTACATAATATCTCACTTTTAGCATGTTATATATTTATCTATTTGTGTATTTATCTATCTGTTTATTCATCTATCTATCTATCTATCTATCTATCTATCTATCTATTTATTTATTTATTCAGGAACAAAACTATTAAGTAGCCTATCAAGCTACTTTTGACAGTTTGTAACTTAGCTTGCTACACTTTTATGGGTGGTAGCTTCTGTGTAGTGAAGCTGCATTTATTGTAGAGTAGCTGGTAGCTGAGCTCACTACACATATCAAGTAGCTTGCCTATCACTGACTATTAAGGCAGTGATCTAGTGTCATGAAATAAAACAAATAAACTCACCCAGCGCTGCACAGAAAGTTGCCTTGCAGACAGGAACCTTCGTGAGATGATCCTTGGAGAGCAAGTAGTAATCGTTCGTGACCTCCCTCTCCTTCTGTGCATCTTCAATTGCCACCTTGGGACGTCTTCGCTGTACCCGTTTTACTGTTATCAGGCGTAAAATTGCTTGGTCTTGTTCGGCCTTCGTGGTATGACAGTAGAGAGTGTCGAAGTTTTTTATAAGATCGTCAGCTGTCAGTTTGTCGGCATGACAAAAGTTTTTTGATTCACTGTGAGAACAAGCAATCGCCGGTATTTTGCCACCGCCTGAGTTTCTGACTCTCTTTCTGACTTCCCTTTCGTGGTTGTCTTTTGACGGCTTCCGCTTCTTTCCCACAGACGACACGACCACTGGCTCCTCAATACCATCAAAGTTATTCATTTTATTACCTATATAAAAACTTAAAAGTCTGAGGCGAGTGTTTACCGGCTTCTACTGACAGGGTGCCGCCATGACAGTTTGCGTCATGGAATGGTGCGCGGTGATTGGTCGAATGGAACTGTAGGGCTTTGCGGAAAAACAGGACTGGCGTTTGTCTCTGTTTGAGAAAAAAGGGAAGAAACAGGGCAGCGAAACACGGCGGATATCGCGTTTTGTTAAAAACTGATTATCGAACTTTGAATAGAGAGTCAATGGGGAGCTTGTTTTGGCGGTAACTCGTTTTTTTCAAAATTGGCGTTTATCGCGTTTTGGAACCAAACTCTTCAAATATTATAATGTTTAAAATAGTGGACAGGAAAATCATGTGAGCAAAACACATTTTGTGGGAGCAGGCGGCAATTGACAGAAATTTACGAGAATACCCACGCCGCCATGCTTGAAAAATGTCTGGACCCCTAAGGTTGTGCAGGTGTGCTATCATACCACAAGAAGGCCTCAGACATTAGCTGGTGATGTTGACTCAGGGACTTGAGAGCCTGGAGTAGCATGGACATCCAAATTATAACATCTTCTGAATGTGTGCGGAGAGGACCAACCTGCCGCATCACAAACCTGTTGTAAGGTGGCACCCCTTATTGCCATGAGAAACACCATTTTAGAGTCAGGAGTCTTATCAGACGCTGATTCTAACATTTCAAAGGGGGTTTCAACTCTGTCTGGTGGACTAGACAGCACTAAGCACTAAGAATGGTATTAATAACATCTGGCGAAAGCCCTGTGTTCCTCAATTGGTACCCTTCAGGGGCCAAACATGAAGATTCCACAGGTCGGGCCTGGGATGGAATATCTTGCCCCCTTCTTGAGACAGAAGGTCCCTCCTCTCCGGAATCGCCATGGCGAGCCGTCGAGGAGAGATATTATCCCCGAGAACCATATTCTGTTTGGCCAACATGGTGCTATCAGCAAGAGGCAAGACTTTTGTTGGCGAACTCTGGCTAGGACTCCCAGGAGCAGGGAGACTGGAGGAAACGCATACAGGCGCATTTTGGGCCATGTGTGTGCCATTGCATCCAGACCCAAGAGGGGGCGGGAGGGCTGGGTGACTCAGAGAGAAGTAGAGGGGACATTGCGCTGTCTGATGGGAGGTGACGAGGTCCACCTCTGCTTCGTAAAAAATTTTCCAAATCTGTTTCACTACCTCTGGATGGAGTTTCCATTCCCCCATCGGTAGTGTCTGTTCAAACGCCCTGGAATGTAACCTGGTGTTACCCGTACTAGGACATGACAGCCCCTCAAATGATGTTGAGGTCTCTCTCTCCTACCACCCGACAGAAACCTATCCTCCAGCTTACTACGTTTGGGGGTCTCTTGTTCACGTGGCCAGTCAAGCTGCAATCTGCAGTTGCTCTACCTATTTCCTCTCGCGAGAGGAACGCTCAGAGGCGGACTGCTCATGGTCCGAAGACCCAAGAGATATATCATCCTCCTGAACCGGAGAAGCACTGGAGCGTGCTTCGAGACCACGAGAGAGGATGTGCGGATCTGGTGACACCGCAAGCGAAAGGGACGAGCCCGTCGCTCGTTCGTCATGCAAATCCGCACGAGAGCCCTCCGATGAAAAGGTGGGTGCAGTCTGAAAATAGTTCAGACGAGCACGAAGCATCTTCACTGGGAGCAGTACAATGCTTGCACTCACCCGTCTCTAAAGCCAGAACCGCGTTTTCTTCCCCCAAACAAACAAAAATAGTAAACGTGTATCCAGCTCATACATAGGATGAGAGCATGGAGGAACACAACACTTACCATTTCGTTGACTCATCCTACGAAGATCTGTAGCCGACAAGAATAATCTTCCTGACGCACACATGCACAGAATGATCTGAAGACAAAAGACCTGTTGATGCACCTGTGGCGTATCTATTTAAAGCCCTGTGTTGCGGGCGTGCGCCCGATGACGTCATCAACCGAGGCTATATTACCACCAGGTCAATTCTATCGACGTGTTACACACATTATTCACAGCTGGTCACGAATAAGACGTTTACCAATGCGTTGAGCAGTGCAGCATCGACTGAAGCTTTCGAAAGGGAACAAGCAAATCCCAGACGTTTTGGGCAATTAAAAAATCCCAGCCAAATGAATTTTTTAGGTCCAAAAAGAGAACATGTCCTGGGAAAAGAGAACATAGTCACTCTAATATCTGTCATGCTACGTTGTTCAGGGAGCACACTGGAGGCACGAGGAAACATTTAACAGTCTTTAATCAAGGAAACACTGGAAATTACCCACAGCAGATGCTTGAGGAACAAACCTAGAAAACAAGCTGACCCAACAAACACTGAATGCAAAGGCAGAGACTTAAGTACAAAGCATAATTGAGGAAACACAGGTGCATAGTCAAGTCAAGTCACCTTTATTTATATAGCGCTTTAAACAAAATACATTGCGTCAAAGCAACTGAACAACATTCATTAGGAAAACAGTGTGTCAATAATGCAAAATGAAAGTTAAAGGCAGTTCATCATTGAATTCAGTGATGTCATCTCCGTTCAGTTAAATAGTGTCTGTGCATTTATTTGCAATCAAGTCAACGATATCGCTGTAGATGAAGTGACCCCAACTAAGCAAGCCAGAGGCGACAGCGGCAAGGAACCGAAACTCCATCGGTGACAGAATGGAGAAAAAAAAAACCTTCGGAGAAACCAGGCTCAGTTGGGGGGCCTCTGAAAACCATGTTTTCACCCTGTTTGCGTTCCATCTTCTTTTTTTATTGACGATTGGTTGTCACCTGGTGTTTTTCGCTCGATATTTGCATAAATTTGAGTAATGTCCAAAATTTTTGATGCTCTTGGCTGCTTTTAACAATTTATTTGCATCACATTCAATCACATAATGAACTGTGTGGGTGTTTAAGCTCAACTTCTATAGGAATTCATTGAGAATTATCACTCCGCTGTGCTTTCTACGTAAGATGCAACCAAAAACTACACCGAGCGGCACTGTCATCAGAAATCACCTGTAACAGATGAAAGGATTCTTCAGCAGACATTCAAACTAATGTTTTATCGTGAATATGAGATGGACCTGAAGAATGAATGTTTTATCAGATGCAGTTAATCACACTTGCACAGTCAGGCTCTCTTATAATACTCTACATAATAAAATAAGCATTTAACTTCAGTAAAGCAACTCTGCGTTCCTCTACATTCTATTTCTAAAGTGACACTTTGAATTCGTAACAGAGGCTTTGGCTCATTTGTTAAACTGTCAACTTGAGATTTGAATCTGTGGTGGAAGGAAGTAGTTCCACACACTTGTGCTGTCGAACTGTTGTTCTATATCAGCAGACCTGTGATTACAGAATATACACATCAGGTCATGTGCACTAACATCTAGTGCTTTATCTGTATGACACGTGTTTGTCCTTTGTCTGACCAAAACAACAGCTCTCTGTACAGCTCTCAGAAATAGCTTTAAGCAAATTACCCTTATTGGGTTGTAATGCGGGAACATCCATGCTTGTCCGATCACATTTCGATCACATTTCTGTTCTTCACCAAACACCTTGTCACAATCCTCCTCATTAACAGTAAACTTCTGTTTCTTGTCCCATTCCAATCTGCCTTGAAGCTATAGGCCTGTATTTATTTTCACTTTATGAAACCATGTTAGTGCTGACTCGTAAGTTAACATGCAGGGAACATCAGTATTGTAGGTACTCTCTATGAACAAATATTATTACAAAATATATGCAAATATACATATTGAGCAGAAGTGGCGGTGTACTACACCATCTATCAAAGTGTCATGTGTGATGGATTCAAAGCAGCATGCCTTTGCAATATTTAGCCTAAATTGTACAATATTTTATAATGGTTTTTATACTGTGCAAACCATATTTTCTATCACCCTACACCAACCCTACACCTACACCTACCCATCACAGGAAACTGTATGTATTTTTTTTTTCTCATGAAAACTCATTCCGTATGATTTATAAGCTTTTGTACCCATGGGGGCCTCAGTTTAGGTCCACATCGTGACAAAAGTCCCCATGAGTCTGTGTGTATTTAGGCTTAAGTCCCAACAAGGATGTATAAGCCTGTACACACACACACACACACACTACACTGCACTGCATTGCACTATACTGCACTACACTTAATGATTCCACTCAATTGGCATGTACTCTGAAGGAGTCAGCATACGTAATGCATTTACGAAAAATAAATTTTATTTAAAAAAAAAATAGGAAAAAAGGAAAGAAAGAAACAGACCTGCAAGTTTTACAGTTTGCATTACTTTAAACGTTGCATTAAATATCCCATTAGATACTGTACTGTAGGTTTTTAGGGGTGAGTAAAATAAAATAAAAATAAATAAATGAACATTCTCAGATGCATCCAAATGTTCTCTTCAACAATTCTGATTAGATTTTGAACATTTTAATTCAAATCTTGAAACTCACTTATTGACAGATGGCGGATTCCAAACACTCATGTCTGTATTGTATGTGTTCGTTTTGATGCTTACTCAAAGCTGCAGCTGTGCATAACTCTTTGTAAGTGAATAAATGACTTGCAAATCAAAATGCTTTTATGATGTGAAATTAATGTAAACACAGTTATTTCTTAAAGGACAGGACGAAACATCTGAATTTATTTGGATCATGAGGTGCCTAAAGATTCCCACCCCTACAGGTTTTCACCTAATTATTATAACTAACTTTAACTTTTCACTTCAAAATAGAAACAGCATTTTTTTCCCCATACAAATCTAAATAAATAACAACACACCCCTGACCAAATAAATTTGAATGAATTTCTAGGCTACAAGCACTTCTACCTTAAACAGTATTAAAAATGTAAAATGAACTAATATTTAAAGAAGTAAAATGTCTTAAATAACTTAAATAGTTTAATTATATTAACCCTTTGAAGAGTTCTTAAATTTGAGGATGGAAAGAAGATGATTAAGCTAGATTTACTCTACTGAGTGAAGTGTGTGTGAGTGTAGTGGAGTGAAGCAACAGTAATTTTCCCTCCTCGCTCAAAGCATTCTGTAATCAGTCCGCTGAATTGAATTGTGAAAACCCTGCTTAAACTCACTCCTGTGCTTTCTGATGTAGATGTCATTTGGTGTCAGCTTTCACTTCTGATGGTATAAAGACCTTCTTGGGAACTGGAGTACCCGCAGAATTTGAATCTGAAACAACTTCAGATTGAAGTCTGGAGCTTACTAAATAAATGATGTACACCAGCATGCACATGACAAGCATACACGCTTTAATGCTGAAAACTAAACCCGTCATTCACTGAGATGCAGCCAGTATGATTTCCTGCCATCGTGGCAAAACCTTCTGCTGAAGGCTGGAATGCATTTGTAATGAGTGGTTTTATCTGACTTGTTTTCTGCCTTTGTGCAAGAGCTTCTTGACATTTCTGATTGACTGAGCAACATATATTTCCATCTGTTGCTTCCCAAATATCTTCCCAGCAAATTGTACCTTGTGAAGCATGACAAAAAGCTTATAGTTTTCGCTTGTAATGCAGAACATAAAGCAAAAAAGAGACATGTCCTGTAATTGTCTGCTGTCACATACTCCGATACAAGATTCAGTTACAGATCCCACTCAATGTGGCGTTCGAAAGATTTCAACATTCATTTTTAACCCCAGAAGAACTTTGCCACTATTTTTATTCATGGCATTGGATGACTTATGAAATGTAAGCAGATAAGATTTCTTTTGATGTTTGTTCCCAAAGAGAACCTGAAGAGTATTGCCTCATCAATAATGGAAGTCTTAAAACATGAGTGATACTCATCACTGTAGAAGACGTGGATTTGAGACAATTCCTATTCCCAGCTCAGCGGAGGTTCACCGAGGACAGTGTCCCCTGTTCCATGTTAGCAATATGGTCAGAGAGATAATTCTCGGAAAAAGCTTGTTTTATCCCTCCAGCGACAGCTGTGAAAACGCAATCATTCGAGTTTGAACTTTTGAAGGAGCCTTAAGGATCTTACACCAACAAGGCTGCATCTCTCCTTAAAGTGCGATGAATTATTGAAGTGTACAACTGAAAAAAGCATCTCGACCAATCAAGGGCAACCGAACAGGAAAATCTGTTAAATGTGAAGTCTGAGGAAAAAGTCTGAATCTTTTTCCCATTTTAGAGTCATTTGCCAAGATTGGAGAAAAGCTTTGCATGCTAGCACAGGCTTTCTCTCTAAGAGGACATTAGATCAGAGGAACGGGGAAACTTGGGGGTGAAGTGAAGTTTAAAAAGGGCTGTCAGAAAGTCTTGAGTAATTCTGTTTTTTCTCCTTCAGGAATACACGATTGATGTGTTCTTCCGGCAAAGTTGGCGGGATGAGAGACTGAAGTTTGATGGGCCTATGCAGGTTCTCCCACTTAACAACTTGCTCGCCAGCAAGATCTGGACTCCAGATACTTTCTTCCACAATGGCAAGAAGTCAGTAGCCCACAATATGACTACACCCAATAAACTCCTGCGGCTGGTAGACAACGGAACTCTTCTCTACACAATGAGGTATGACTTGATAGTCTCTATGATGGCCTTGATGCATGTTGTGCAACTTCAATTAATGTTTTGCAAAGTTTCTGCTTCCAGTCTTCGATGCAAGCAAGCAATCTAGTTTTGCCATACGTTTCACCTGAACTTGTGCATTATACAAGTATTCTCCTATCTGGCTTCTTGAAGATATGCTTTGGTGCGAGGTTGTCAAACTAAAAACAAATTCTGCCTGATTTCTCCAGCCTTTTCAGAGGCAGAGGCAGACTAATGCCTTCTTATCATTGGCGGACTCCGGATGAACAGTACGATGGGGAGCTGGCCCAGTCTGTGACCCAAACACCCCAAGTGCTTGATAAATGAGTCAGGGAATTGAATTGTGACTAGCTTGGCCAGGAGCTGTCCAGAGCAATGTGTTCAGCTGCCATAGACAGAGTAGGCCAATTCCACCAGCCATTTTGACACAGCACCTGGGCTGCTCATGCACAGTCACTATGAGAGATTGCTCATCTGTATCTCAGAGCTAGGATGGGTTCTATCTTTTAAAATCTTTAGCTTCATCCCGAATGTAATAAATGGCCATCAACTTACAGGAAAAAGTTATTACATCATCATATTACCACTAATTTATCTGACCGCCATAACCTTGAGGTTTCCCATAATATAAAAAGAAAAAGCTTTTTATAGAAAAAGTTTGAGGAATTGAGATTCTTGAAGCGCTGCAGAAATGGTTGTGAGAAACTATGATATGCTTAAAAAAAGATTCCAAGATCTATGCTATATGTTGATCTGTGCCCTGTGAAACTGCATGCAATTGATTAAAACAGATAAGTTCTTGCTGACTCTGCTGTGTTCGGAGTTTGACTGTAACACACCTCATGCATTAAACATACATGAATTTCACATTTGCAATATGTACATATCTTAAAGATATTCATGAAATCCTTTTACCCGAGGTAAGAGACTGCACTTGCCGGGGAGCCAGTAACGTAGCACAGTAACACTGGGTAATTCATCATACGCAATAGTCTGGATACATCGCATCTTATCCATGCAAGATACAGTACTGTCTCGAAAACGTCCCTTTTAAAAATTATTTTCTCATCACAAGTTAATACACTGTTTTCTGTTAGCGCTTTTTCCCTCACATAAGGTGTTAAATCTCAGCAAACATGAATTTAGTCACTTATTCACCAGTCTGTCAACTCGAGCATTTGAATTACATGATACATAAGGTTTAATCAGAACTGCAAATCTAAGCATTTTCCAATTTATAATAGTGCTTGTCCACAGGGTTTATGGCGATAATGAAGGTGGCTCATGAAATAGACCCTGTGTGGTGGCGCACTAGATATGGATGGGAGATGCTGCTCCATTCTCTTCTAGGCCCTGTCTCATATGAATTCATTTAATATGGCTTCAGTGCTCCCCAGGCTAAGAATAACATTTGAATTTGGAAGCTTTAATGAAGGCTTGTCACTCTCATTGTGTTTGCCCCCGGGGATAGCGTGTTGCAAAAAAGTTGTTAACTAGAGCTCCTAGGGACAAGAACACTGATGTTTCTGGACAATTATGGGCAAGGACATAATTGCATTGTATAAGTGTTTGGTTTATTTGGAGATGTCTGTTATGCGTTTTCAGAATTTCACACAGAGGCTAATTCACAAAAAAAGTATGTGGTTTGATCTTAAGGCATGGTAATTGTCTCTGATTATCTTTTGCAATTGAACATAGCATGTAAATGTCCTAGCCAAGTAGTTGTTTTTTTCTGCATTCAGTGAGTTATCTCCCAAACTTTTTTGTTATTTGGTTTAGGGGTGAGCGATATTGACAAAAATGTGTATCTCGATATATTTTTTTCAATATCTCGATATCGATATTCAGATGATATTTTTCCTTTAATCCTTTAAAGAAATATGTCCAAATTGGCAAAGAAGGTCCAGTTGTTTTTTTTACTTGCTGCATTTGACCGATTATTGTATAGAATTACTAGTACATAAAGATATGAGACATTTTTGATTTAAACATGAACCAAGTTACTGTACTAAATATTTATTTTAATAAAATACAATATATGTACGTAATAAATTAACTTTGTGCTTAGCAAACAGTACTCTATTAGTAATAGACTAACAACAATCTCTTTTAAAAAAAGTTTTGTTTTGCAAAATGTAAACATTAGAACACAACACAATATAACATTTTTGCACAATATATTAATATAAAAGATGAGGATAAAAAAGACAAAAGGAACAAAATAAATAACAGACAATGCTCTGCAGTACGGCTCTGAGGTTCTGCTGGACCACAGATCGTAGGTTGTGGCATAATAGGTGACCTTCTGCAATTTATGGGACAGCGTTTGTCGACAAGACTTGAACAGTTTTCGTAGAGCTGTTTCACTGAAATATCTCCTTGAAGGCAGATTATTTCTGGATTCTAAAGTCTTTTAGAGAGACATTTCTTAAAACTCATCCTTCTCGACTGATTGAATTGGCAACATAGACCTTGCAATAAAAGTTTTCCACTTTTCGCTTTTTTTGTCATATGGCGTTTTCTTTGTGAATGTTTCTGCCAAGGTCTGTTGTGTGTGTTCTTTTTTTTTTTTTTGTACCGTGTTTGTAGTAGCAGTGCTGTTTTGTTAAGCACAAAGCCTTTCATACTCTTCAAACTGTGTTTTGTGCGTTGTACGGAGATGATGGAATAGGTTGGTTGTAGCGCTATACGGCGATCTGCTTGCGACAAATTCTACAGATGGGCGACTTTTGTTGCTCGTCTTTTTTGTCAAATCCAAACCATCTCTAGGTTAAAGAAGCTGACCCACGTCTCGCTGTTACCTCTCCTGGCACTGGTTTTGAGGATGACTGTGTATTTTTTTTTTTTTTGCTTTCTTCACTCATTTTTGTGTTTTGTTGCACTCGAAGCTAGATAACAAGTGACTGAATAACATACGCACGGCACACTGTAATGACGTAAGACGTCAGGGGCACAGAGGCGTTATAGACAGTTCACTGTATTAATAAAAATGTTTTAGTTTTTACAAAAAAAAAACTTTTTTCTAGAAGTTAAAAGAAGCCGTTCGTGTTTGGAGGCTATTCCGGTGGATCTCTTGGGAAAATATATTCCATCTTTTGGACTCATCCTTATACAACGCAATTTTCTAATGATGCAATCACGAAGCTCGCTACTTGAGGACACCACAGACATTTAAGAAAAACTTTTTAACTTCAGACTTCAGTTTTCCGCAAACAACGCATATTTTGCCTTTTCTAGCAGCTATTTTATTAATCGTATATCGGCTTTACTCTTTTACGTTTTTGGATCATAACACACAGGTACAGTAAGTAGCCATTCAAAAGGCCCTTTTTACCGCCGCGAGTACTGCCGCTGCGGCGTTTGTAAAGTGCATTTGTAGCTTTTGACCGCTGAGTTGCACTTTAACCACAAGTTATCAAACAAGCGCATCAAAGCACATTTTCGCAAATAGACGTCAGTTTTGCCTCGCTGATGTGTTACATTTGACTGCTTCAGTCACGGAAAATGAAAGAAAAACACTATAGTTTAAATATTTAATATATTTAATATTCACAGATGAAAGTTTGGTATTTATGAAGTTATGTGCATTTCTTAAAACGAATTCAAGTAGGAAAAATGTCAAGCCTGTGCCTGAGTCTGTGCTTATATTTTCTAAGCTACATGGTATTAAACCATATTTTAGATTTGACACATTTAAAAGGTGTGCAGTAATATTTATATTATATTAATTATGCGTTATATTATTCAAAAGAAATTGTGGTTTACTTTGCATCGGAGCATTAAAAGTGGTAGCCTATTTTAGGGGGGTAGGCTACATGGATTAATATGCAAAATGTCAATATTTTCATACATTATGCCTATATTTTAATTTATATTTTAAATATAAATATATTTTTCCTTTAATAAAACAACATGCATTTTTGTTATTCGTTACCTGTCCTTTATTTTGACATAACTTATTGGGAAAAAGACATTTGTCAGTAAACTGATTAAGAAATTGTTGCATGTTTAAATGTGAAGCACTGTATAATTTCGTTCCCATTATTTAGGCCTAATTTGCCTAAAACAAGAAACGAATAAAATTAAACCGGCACGATTAAATCTTTGAAACTCTAAAGAATGGACGGATTAATACCATGATTAAACTCAAGTTCTCTCATTATAATCAACAAAATTTACACGATGTAAAAAAAAGCTTTAGTAATTGACAACCTAAGTGATTTTAAAGGGAACCTTCTTTACTTGCTTTAAAAGTAGGGCAATATCATAAGGCCTAAAAAAAAATCCCAGTTTTTTTTTATTTTAGAAAAGAAATCTGATTTATGATTTAAACTGATTTTTAAATCAATATTCAAATGACGAAGAAATTTTACAAAACAAGTTTTAATAAAGTTCTTTATCATTCATTTAGCAGTCAAATTTATAACTGCAACAAGATGATTAAAAAAAACAGTAATGTTATTACCTTAATGCTGGAAAGACCTTTATTTTTATTTATTTATTTATTTATTTATTTTTTAATACTAGCCCATCATGCATCTAACCATCCACTCAGCTTTAAGAGCTGTTCAGATTAAAACTGCCAGCTCCGCAGTGAGTCAGTGTCATGGACGGAGGACCTGTTAATATATTTTCTAGTTTATATTTCCATCTCGTTATGCCGCTGGTTTAGTTTTTCTTTTTTCTTTTTTTTTAGAACTTATTTGTAAATAGAGCAGACACTTTCTTTGTTTCTACACCGGACGCGAGAGTCGTAATCCGTGCCCCACAGCGAAAAGTGTGTCTAAACTTGATGACATCACACTATAGTGTCAAATCATCTGAACACAGTGTCAGAACATTTTGTCATAAACAGAACGAGCATCAGTTCACTGATGGGGATCGTGTCCAGTGCATCCATCGCTGTGTTCTGTTGTCTTTTGTTGGATCGCTCCACTTGTGTCCGGTGTAGACCTGGCGTGCATTTTTTATTGCTTTATTTTACAGCCCTGCTTGTTTTAATGTTTTTATTAAATATCTGTATTGATTGCATGGTCATATTATCGAGTTATTTACTGCCATGCAACCTACAAAAGTAAAGCTTGGAGAGTCGATCAACGAGCATTGCTGCAGGTTGATTTTTGGTGGATGTGCTGTGCTTGCATTCCCGCGGTCATCTTCATTTCATCGGGTGAAACATCTCTCTCACTCCGCAGCAGAGTCTGTGAGCAGCAACAACTTCCCCTCCACGCGCACTGATACCAGAAACACACTCCGCCTTCACTCCGTGAATAAAGTATTTCAGTATGTTTGAAATGTTATGTTCATAACGTAGCATATAAAATTATAATAAAAAAAAAAATAAAAAAAATAACAGGAGAGTTTCAAAGTGGCTTAAGCTATTTTGTGTTAAATTTTTTCCCTATATCACATGCCAAACTAATAACATTGTAAGCATTACATCTTTAATTGCTGCTTTCTGCTGTGAAAATTTTGTTTGTGATGAAAATAACAGTATATTTTTGTCAGTTATTTTATCTAAACAGATTGATTAACTTCTTCAAGAATTCAAAATCAGATAGCATACTGATAATGTAGTAGCACTGTAAGATTACATTTGTTTGAATGCATTATTGCGAAAGCGATTGAGTGTGAATCTGTTTAAGTCATGCTTTAACCCGAAAATAATCAGTAAAAGAAACAGACAAACTCTTAACATCCCACTGTACTCTTGCAGTCATTGTAACCTTCTGATCAAGCTATAGCTAAATATGTTTAACATGAATTCTTGCTGAATATGCAGTTATATTATGGGCTGTTGGCATGAATTGTACTCGTGATGGAGTGCTTTTGGAGCGGGTGAAAACCCACGAAGCTCATATTCAAGTGTTTGTGCAAAAATTATTAATGTGCATTAATGACAGGGAGGCGCCGTCTCATCACTTAAATTTTTTCCTGATAATGAATTTATCAGGAAACCTTTATCTCGACCCCCACAAGCCATGCATAACTACCCAAAACCCAACCCCCTCCAGCTGAACTCTGAGTCTGTGTTTTGGCTCTGAAGAACGGTATGTTACTGGGCTGAAACATGCCTGCAGTCAGCAGCACTACTCTTTGTATTCGTAATTTTCTCACAGCCCATATTATTATTTTCACAAGACCATAATGATAATAACAAACCATCAATTAATAATTAATCATTATTTTACGAAAATCATTGTTATTTGTGATTGTGGGTGTTTGCAGAAGGCTATATATATATATAAGCTAAATGTTTTAATCTCATTTTGATTTCGGTTCATTCTTGGTTTAAAAAAAAACTATATATATACATAGGCCTTATATTTATTTACTGTTTAATAAAAATAGCATGCATATGACCCTTTGTGTAAAGGTCTTCTTTTAATTTTTGTTTAGTAGACTGTAGCCTAAGACTATCCTACATTTTAAAAATTAACAAATTGTAAATTTTTTAATGTTTTTTTTTAAATGTTACAATGTTATATCATAATGTTATTGTTGTTTTACTTCCTTCTTTTATCTCATTTTACAATTACATTCATTTCACAATCCGTCCCTTTGCGCCACCTGGCGGTAGTTTCGTGAATGATTTTAACACGCGACTGAATTACAGTTACCGCGGCGGCGGTACGCGCAGCGGTAAGGCCCAGATAGGCTGGCAACCTACTGTAAGAACTCCGTGGTTGTATTGCAAATTAGTAGCAGCTTAATCTCATGCAGTTGAGAAACGATCGTGATTTTGTACCAAAAATAAATAAATAAATAAATAAATAAATAAAATAAAATACAGTCAAACAAACCCCTACTACATAATTAAAATCGCTACATATAATTGTTTAGAAAGTTATAGTGTGCATTAATTGTTTTCTCTTTTTTATTTCTTTCAGCTCTTTTCATGTTTGGGGGGTCGGATTGTACAAATTATGAAATATTCGATATCCCAATTTTGCATATCGTCAAGACAACAATTTGGATATTATCTTCTAAACGATATATTGCCCACCTCTAATTTGGTTTGTGACTTAGCCTGACCATACACATTTACATTGATGCATTTTGCAGACACTTTTATCTAAAGTACCTTACATTGCATTCAAGGTTCACACATTATGCTTGTGCCTGTGTTCCCTGGGAATCAAACTATGACCATGCTGTTGCAAGCTCTGTTTGTGACTGGTTGAGCTACAGGAATGCCTTCAGGCCTTCTAGCCTTTCCACTTTATCACCATGTTGTAAGAAAAAATATGGCATCTTTGCTCCTTTTGCGTTATCATCAAATCTTACCATGTACCATGTGTAGCACTTGCTAATGTTATAGTTTGAAAACTGGAAGTTTGTTGATACAGCTTTTAAAATGTCCTATCTTGTCATGTTTCGTGTAGCGCATTGTAAAGTTTCACTTGTGCCTTTGTGTTGAGTTATAAAAAAAGAGAGAAGCTAAATTATTAATCATGTTTTATTGCTTTCTTACTGCAGCAAGTCTGTTTTGGGCTTTTTGTTGTGGTAGTCTTTTCAAGTGAAGTCAGTGTCAACGCTTTTCTTTTTTTACACAATCTACAATGTGTTTTTATGCATTCATGTAAAAGTCGGTCCAGGGTCATGCTGTAGAAACTGTGGAAAAGAGAATCTCTTAAGGATTCATTATTTCATTATTTAAAACCTTATATTAAAACACACACACACACACACACAGACACACACACACATATATAAAATATATATTATGGCTGTCAAAATTAATGGGTTAATAAGGCGTTAAAGAGAACAAATTTTAATGGTGCTAATTTTATTAATGCGCGATTTTTGAGGTTGAGGTTTTGCGTCTGCTCGGTTCAGCGAGCAGCTGAAAGGAGCAGCACTTTTAGTTAAACCAGGGCTGCGTTTCCAGAACGCTGCATAAGCTTATGTTGATCATAGCTCCACTGGTTTCAATGGGTGTACTATGTACTTAAGCTTACAATGCTTTTGTAAAACGCAGGTCGTTACTACTCTAATTTAACATGTATGTATAGTTGAAATCACAACACAGCTATTGTCTTTATCTTATGTGTATTTAATTTCATCAGACAATGGCTCAATTCTAAATCAGATTTTTTTCGTGCAGATTAACATCTTGGAAGGAAGAGCTGGTGTAGTCTTAATGGGTCGCCTTTCAGTCACTATTTCAAATTAATTTGGTTTTCTAACAACAGAAACAGTAAAATATAACAAGGAAAACCTTTTTATTGAGAATTTGGCTGCATCAAATTACAGTATGTGGGCTACAGAGAGGCAAACAAATGAAGTAATAAATAATACATTTACATTTTGCATGTTCAGAAGTGAGCTGCCATGTCCTGCAAATAATGTAAACAGGCTTGTGTACATTGCTCAATGCAAAGAAAGAGAAGTAATGGGAACCTGGTATTCCTGTTGTGTCAAATAGACATGAACAAGTTATTTGAAAACCGTCTATGACTTATAAAACATGTCTAGTCTTCTTGCTCTATGTTGTCTATGGTTTCACTAATAATAAACATACATTTGCATAAAGAATCCATATTTGTTCATGCCCATGTTGATTTGAATTTTAAAAACTTAGAAAGTTAAAAATGTCTGATTAAGCTGCCATTATATATATGTGTGTGTGTGTGTGTGTGTGTGTGTGTGTGTGTGTGTGTGTGTGTGTGTGTGTGTGTGTGTGTGTGTAAAATAGTGTTGTCAAAATCAGCACATTAAAGCAGCTGATTACCGAATAATTTTTCCAGTTTAATAATCGTGGAAATGATACAGAGGAGAGGACAAGGAAGCTTCAGTGGCACAGCAGTGAATTGTGGTCAGATGAGATGTTGTCAGGCCATATGTCAGTAAAAAATAATTTTCCTATCCTGTTGGCCGTTATACTGTGCTCGTTGTGCATGCTTTTCAGTTGCATGCATAAATACAGTGGCACACACTGTAGCCTGTATCATTTCATATTAAAGCATTAATAAAACTACGAGCATGCATGTCAGATCTGCATCACATTTAGCAGTGGCAGTAAAGTATTAGCAGCCAAATTACCTCATAACCCAGATGCTTAGTTGTCTGTTATTCAAGGAACAACACCAACAAAAACGTCTCAAGGTTACGTATGTAACCCTAGTTCCTTGAAGGAACGAGACGCTGCGTCGAAACTCTTTTGGGGAACGTCCCTGACGAGACCGACTCTGAATATCGTGTGCAATCAGTCCATCGGAAAGGCGTGACGTCACGGGCGGGGTGACGTAGCGACCAGGAAGCTATAAAAGCATATGCCGTGCAGCTGGCTTCAGCTTCGAGTAGGGAAGCAAGCGCCGGCAGGGGTGCCGGGAGTATGGCTCTGCGACGCAGCGTCTCGTTCCTTCAAGGAACTAGGGTTACATACGTAACCTTGAGACGTTCCTTTTCAGGAACTCGAGCTGCGTCGAAACGCTTTTGGGGAACGATGTGCCCACGCTGCCAGACTTCCAAATCCCTGCCTAGTGTGTAGTCAAAAGAGCACAGCTAAGACGAGAGAACAGAAGAGCCCGGCGTGGCTCGCATGTCAAGATCGTAAAATCGGACAAATGTGGAGGGTGTGGACCACCCCGCAGCGTTGCAGATGTCCAAGAGGGACACACCTGCTGAGAAGGCCTTGGAGGCCGCCATACCCCGAGTAGAGTGAGCCTTGGCCCCCAAAGGAGGGGGAAGACCAGAGGACTCATAGGAGACGTTGATAGCCTCGACTATCCAACGACTAAGGGTCTGCTTGGTGGCAGGAGAACCCTTGTTAGAAGGACCGTAGCAAACAAGCAATTGGTCTGATTTTCTCCACAGGGCAGCTCTGTGGACGTATGCGTCCAGTGCTCGTACTGGACACATACAGTTTAGCTTCTCTTGGTCTGGCTCCCGAAAGGGAGGAGGACAGAAGGCCTGCAGTACGATAGGTTGTGGTGTAACAGAGGGAACCTTCGGAACATAACCCGCTCGAGGGTATAAGAATGCTTTGGCCATACCAGGGGCAAAGTCTAAGTAAGTAGGGGCCACCGAAAGGGCCTGAAGATCTCCAACTCTCTTTAGTGAGGTGATTGCCAGTAACAGGGCAGTTTTAAGTGTCAGATGTCTATCTGAGATATCTTGTATTGGCTCGAATGGAGCTTTACAAAGAGCCTCTAGAACCACAACCAAATCCCAGGGGGGAACACGGGATCGTACTGGAGGTCTCAGCCTCAGCGCACCGTGGAGGAAACGTGTAACTAGGGGGTGTCTACCCACTGACTGACCATTGAAAGGGACATGGAAAGCAGCTATGGCCGCCACGTAAACCTTTAAGGTGGAGTGGGATAACCCCGCAGAGAGCCTGGCTTGCAAAAACTCCAGAACTGTACCAACTGGGCAGTCTGCTGGGTCAAGCTGGCGGTCTCTGCACCATGAAGTGAAGAGCTTCCACTTCAGGGTGTACAGTTTCCTCGTAGAGGGAGCTCTGGATTGGAGTAGGGTCTCAACAACCTCGGTTGAGAGACCAGCTGCTAACAGCTGTGCCCCCTCAGGGGCCACACCCACAGCTTCCACAACTCCGGGCGAGGGTGAATTATCGTGCCCTGCGCCTGTGAGAGTAGGTCTGTCCGGATCGGTATCTCCCACGGAGAGCCGTCGAGGAGCGAGACTAGATCTGAGAACCATACTCGGCCCGGCCAGAACGGGGCTACTAGTAGTAGACGGGCCCCGTCCCGGCGTACTCTCGCCAGAACTCCCGGGAGCAGAGCGATAGTGGGAAAAGCGTACAGACGAAGCCTCGGCCAGGTCTGTACCATAGCGTCCAGTCCCAGAGGAGCTGGATGAACTAGAGAGAACCAGAGGGGACATTGCGATGTCTCCTGAGTCGCAAAGAGGTCCACCTGGGCTGTGCCAAATACTCTCCATATCTGCTTCACCACCTCGGGGTGAAGCATCCATTCCCCGGGCCTCGGCCCCTGTCTCGACAGTATGTCTGCTCCCACATTCAATCTCCCAGGAATATACACTGCTCTGATCGAGAGGAGTTTGCCCTGGGACCACAGAAGGATCTGGTGTGCCAGCTTGTACAAGGGGCGCGAACACAGACCCCCCTGGTGATTGATATAAGAGACCACTGATGTGTTGTCGGTGCGCACCAACACATGGTGACCTCTCAGGTCTGGGAGGAAATATTTCAATGCTCGATAGACCGCTAGTATCTCTAGGCAATTGATGTGCCATGTTAGATGGCGACCACTCCACAGACCGCGGGCAGGGTGGCCACTCATGACTGCACCCCGACCGGTGAGGGACGCATCTGTCGCTAGCGTTACACGGCGACAAGGAACTCCCAGCACCGGGCCCTGATTCAAGAACCAAGGTTTCCTCCACATGTCTAAGGCACGAAGGCACCGCCGCGTGACCTTGATAACTCGAAGTGGATTTCCCCTCGGGGAAAAGCCCTTGGACTTGAGCCACCACTGTAGGGGTCTGCAGCTGCCATCAGCCCTAACAATCTCTGAAATTGTTTGACAGTGAGTGACTGGCCTTCTTTGACTCTCTCGACTGATGTGAGGATCGACTCGATCCGAGCAGGAGACAAGCGTGCCTGCATCGTGGTCGAATTCCACACTACGCCTAGATAGGTGGTTCTCTGAACTGGAGAAAGTACACTCTTCTTGGCGTTTAGTCTCAAACCCAGCTCCCCCATGTGTGCGAGGACGACATCTCGATGTCGAACCACCATCTGCTCTGATTGAGCTAGAATCAACCAATCGTCGATATAGTTCAGAATGCGGATGCCCTGCATACGGAGGGATACCAGAGCCGCATCTACACATTTCGTGAACGTGCGGGGTGAGAGTGCGAGGCCAAAGGGAAGTACTCAGTATTGGTAGGCTTTGCCCCCAAAAGCGAACCTCAGAAACTTCCTGTGTTGTGGAAGGATGGATATGGAAGTATGCGTCTTGAGATCTATTGTGACAAACCAGTCCTCGGATCTGATTTGAGCTGCAATCTGTTTGACAGTGAGCATTTTGAACTTCAGTGACATTACTGAGAGGTTTAGATGACATAAGTCTAAGATCGAACGCAACTCCCCATCCTTCTTTGGAACTATGAAATACCGGCTATAAAACCCGGACTCCCTGACTAGAGGAGGGACCACCTCGATGGCCTCCTTCCTAAAAAGGGTATTCACTTTTTTGTTCCATAACCAGAGCCTGCAGGAGGCCGACTATTGTCTTTCCACTGTGCGCAGGACCCATTGAGATACATTGGCAGTAGTTTCCACGCTGCTAGCTAATGTACTAAGGGAATCAGTCTCTCGAGACTGATCTCTGGAGTAAGAGGCCCCCGAAGGGGAGGCGAGCATCCCAGCTCCGCTACGCTCACGGGCGGAAATAACTGAGTAGTGCTCGCTGGAGGCCGCTGCACCCTGAAACTCCGGCAGGGTTGGCAGACCCACCTCCCGAGGGCACTGAGGTGAGACGGGCACCGTGTAATGAGGTGGACACCACTCTACCCGAGTAGGGGCTGCCCTCTGTAGTCGTGACTGTTTGTACGCGGAGGGGGCTGCTCCCACCCAGCAGTCCCTCCAGTACATCTAACTTCATGAGTCAAATAACTGTCATTATATTCCTCAGAATTTAATGAAATCAAGCAATCAGACAAGTAAATACGGTCTGGATTGTGATACAATACACATTGAAGTGATATATTGAACTTCTCGAAGTTAGATAACAGTCATTAGATTCCTCAGAATCTAATGCAATCCAAATTCCTCAGAATTTAGTGAAATCAAACAATCAGACAAGTAAACACGGTCTAGATTGTGATAAAGTACACATATAGTGATATATTGACTTCTCAGAGTCATATTCCTCAGAATTTAAAAATAATCAAACAATCAGACAAGTAAACACGGTCTAGATTGTGATAAAGTACACATTGAAGTGCTAGAACCAACTCCTGCTTATTAAATGGAGTTAAAATAACCAGACACGCGGTCGGGTATGGAAAAATTCACATCAAAACTGAAAATGATGTAATACACGCGTTGCCTCGACAGCGCGTGAATAGCTTAGTCACACAAACAATATTAATCCCCTCGGAGATTAAATAGCTGCTCACTAACGCTGCCCGTATAATGACACTGTTTGTTTTATACTGTGCTTATGCAACTTTGTTTGTGCAACTACAAGCTCGCCGACGCCCTCCGTGTCAATCTCCTCGGAGAAAGAAAGGCAGAGCGTCAAGCCCGACGCTCGGGGGGAAGAGCCGAAGCTCGGGCTTCCAAACCCCGGAATCAGGCAGATCTGGTGGGAACGTAGGAGATAAGGACGTGCCCGTCTCCATACCTTCCAGCAGATCGATATGCGAACCCAACGAATGCCGGCGCGGCTTCGCCTCGGCGAAAGCGGAACCGGCATCGCGAGGAACGCTTGCGAAGGCTCACTTCTCGAAGAGAGCCCTGCGGGATCGAAGCGTCCGCATTGGCATTCGTTCACAATGCGGGCAGTCGGCCCCCTCGAGAGCCGACTCAGCGTGCTTCGATCCCAGGCAAGCCACGCACAAACTGTGTGTATCCCCACTCGTAATGTAGCGAGGGCAGGGAGGAACACACAATGGGGAACACACAAGGGACAGACAACAATAAATAGGACCAACAGGACAGACTTTGACATGCACACACAGAGCGCTTGCTGACAGATTCGAAGCTGAAGCCAGCTGCACGGCACGTGCTTTTATAGCTTCCTGGTCGCTACGTCACCCCGCCCGTGACGTCACGCCTTTCCGATGGACTGATTGCACACGATATTCAGAGTCGGTCTCGTCAGGGACGTTCCCCAAAAGCGTTTCGACGCAGCTCGAGTTCCTGAAAAGGAACTATATTTAACTATATTTAATTTAGAAATTAGTGTTTGATAGCTTTATACAATTTCTGTATATTTCCCACTTGCTCAAGGGCACAGGTAAATATGACCTTTATAATAATGGGTTTATGTGAAGTTAAATTAGAAGTTGTTATTTTTAAAGTCTAATAAATATTAAAATTGATAGCTCCCAATTATACTGTCATGATGAATGGCTATAGTCAATGGTAAAATGTAAAAAAAATAACAATAAAAATAACAGTTTCCTTGAGACAGTAGTATTGTTATCAGTGATACTCTCTTTCAGTCATAAAAAAGAAGCAATTTAACAAATATTTATGTCAACATAAATTTTAAGATTTAATAATATAAAAGTATATTTAAAAACTTTAATGTTAGGAGGGATTAATCATAGTTAATCATGATTAATTGTGATTAATTTCAGTTTTTGTTTTAATTTATAATTGAATAAATATAACAAATATAACAATAAGTGGATAAAAACAAAATACTAAATGACAATACATATAGATAGATAGATAGATAGATAGATAGATAGATAGATAGATAGATAGATAGATAGATAGATAGATAGATAGATAGATTTTTTTTCTGAAACCGATGGCAGCAGTTATAATCACATATTTCAGATTGCCAAGGTGAAAAGGACCATGAAATCAAAATGACAGTAGTGAAATTTTCAGGTATTCTGTTCATTTAAAATCTGTTATTGTATTAAAGCATGTCACAATAAATGCGAACACGTCAGCTTTTCTGCCACACTGTAGATTTGCTTTGGCTATTTTATGTCATAATGAACTGGTTCTAGGGCAAAGCTGTATTCAGCTGTACGTTTAGTGCTGATCTGTATTCAGTAAGTTAGATGTTGTAGAGCTGACTCCAAATATATGAGCACAGGGAGCAAATCAAATGCAAAGTAATGTATAAAGTTTAAAAGTATTTGTACTTTGTAAAGTTTATAAAGAGCAAAAATTCCCTTCAATTGTGTTGCTGTGATAAGACAATTCAGTTTAAAATACAATGGCAACCTCAAACAGGATTTTCCGGTTACTCTATATTTTGTGTCCTTGTTACAGTGCTATTATACATTTAATTACTGAGTAATATTAATTAACTACATGTACTGTACTTACTCCATGGTTAAAGTTAAGTTTAGGGTTTGGCTTAGGGTTTCTTGCATGTAATTATGCATAATTAATTGTTAATAAGATAATGTGTGTAACAAGGACACCTTAAAATATAGTGTTACTGATTTTGCTTACACTTTAAGAGAGTTGTATTGTAATGTAGAATGTAACATTCACAACTGTAAAATAATCTGCAAATATGTAACTGAATTCAACATGATAAAAATTTACATATGGCTGCATACAATATATCAGTGTCTATACAATATTCAACAACTTTGAATGCAAAATGAATAGTGCCCCGCTAAGTGGTTAGCCAATCATAATATAACTTATTTATTAAAGTTTTAAAGGTACAGTGGCAATTGACCTCTAACACTGTGGCTACACTAGACACAATAGTTGTCACGCCACAGTAAAAATCTGTCTACACTGGACGCGACAAAGCTACCATTGAAAATCATTTGAAATTTGTGTCAATACATCATAAATAGAACGCAGCAGTTTTTTGTTGGGGATGTTGTGTTGAACCGCGTCACATCCAGTGTAGACAGCATCACAGATTATAATTAATGTTTTGTCGTGCCGCTCGCGTCCGGTGTAGACTAGGGCTGTCACTTTTTATTCGATATTCGAATATGCATTCGAACATGAAGTGAAATATCCGTAATCGAAATATAAATAAAATGCCATGTGTAGCGCATTTTTTACAGTCTATGATTAGACCGTTTTTTTTTTTATTTTATTCTTTGCCATCTTATCCAGTAGAGGGCACTCTAGACGTATTGTAGCGTAGGCCCATGACCAAATCACGCGAATAGAAGCTAGTAGCCAGGCACGTCTGTGCTCTCCAAACGTGTGTTTTCCACCGCGGGGAACATTGTAAATAAAAAGAGAGCATTGCATGATATTCGAATGATATTCGAATACATCGAATACATTGCATGATATTTGATATCCATTCGAATTAGATTTTTCTCAAAAGTGACGGCCCTAGTGTAGACACTGTGTAAGGAAAATGGGCCACAGTGGTGCAACATTTTAAATGAACTCCAATGACTTCTACATGCAAAATATATAAATCTTACCTCTGCTGAAAAAGCTTTCCAGATTTTAAACCAAATACTTTTCTTCTGGCTTTGGAAAGCGTATATTACTGTGACTGTTCCAGTGTCCTGGAGGGATAATGGAATGTTGCATGTCTGTTTGCTTTAGAGTTAGAAACACAGAATGCCAGCAGTGCTCTTTAATCTTTTAATTCCATAAATGAGTTGTTAATTGAAACATGAGGGTTTTGCAGCTGTTTTGGCCCAGAGCATTCTGTTTAAGTGATCATAAGCTACTGTGGAACATAATGAATGAGAATCAAATAGATATTAAACTGTTAAATTTGTACTGAAACTGACTTATAAACTTCCACCCCACCCAGTGAGCTCTGTGGCCTCGAATCAGTTGGAATCCTATTAACACATTGCAGTCTGGTGCCTTCTTTTAAGTTGTTATTGTTGTTATTTTTAGTTGTTATTGTTGAAGATAATGATAGAGTCCCTTAGGCATAACAGCCTATCAAATAGATTTGAACATGTTTTCATTTAATTGCAGAATGTGCAGCTGTAAGCTCTTCTCTTGGACAGCAAACGGGAAATATGTGGCAAGAAAATCAATATGCCAGGACAAAAAAAGAACAAGCAGTTTGATTGTTTTGTCTTCTGCGACAGACATTGTGCCACAATCTCATTAAATCTGGGGCCAGCATTGCTCTTGTGATGATGTGCCGACCTCCAACATGCCACTGAAAGTATCTATTTTGCCTGGAATGGCAGTGCAAGGTTAAACACTGAAAGACATCTTGAGGTTACTCATTCGTTGTCTATGCCTTCTGTTCTGAACCTGCGGCACCAATATTGAATAAAAACAGAATAAGCCATCCTGCTTAGCTCATTTTATGAGCACAGCTTGAATGGGTGAATAAAACTGTCAAGATATGGCCAGGTCATAACTCACTAAAAAATAAAAACAAATAAAAAAATGATATATTTGTCTACAAAAAAAGGGGAAAAAGAGAAAAGAAATAGAAGCCTGGTTTGTAGAACACCATCACACTATTGTTATGACAATAAAGCAATGCAGTGATAAAGCTCATATACATTACTACAAAGTGAATCATGATCTGGATAGAAGAGCTAACTGGATAATTGTTAGAGTGTACATACAATTGTTTTACTGCAAAATCAACACTAGTTAAAATTAAATATATATATATATATAATTATAGGGTCAGACTTTTCATTAAAGGGGTCATATGATGTTGCTAAATAGAACATTATTATGTGTGTTTGGTGTAATGAAATATGTTTATGCAGTTTAAGGTTAAATAAATACATTATTTTCCACATACTGTACATTATTGTTTCTCTTCTATGCCCTGCCTTTCTAAAACACATAGTTTTTTACAAAGTTCATTGGTCTGAAAAGCGAGGTGTATGCTGATTGGCCAGCTATCCAGTGCATTGTGGTTGGACGAATACCTCAAGCATGTTACGGAAATGTTACGCCCCTCATCATACTCATTGTGATGACGTGTCCCGGCACGACAAGACAAAAACAATAAAACCCATTACAAATAAAGGATTTGTTGCATCCAGTGGGGACGTAAATACTGATTATAATGACTTGCACAGTCTAATTACATGTTGTGTTTCGCTGCGTATCATGCTGCGTAAGCATAAAATCATGTCTGCTTTTGTGACTTGAGAAACAACAAGCTCTACTCTACACTGCTCAAAAATCGTGTTTGAATCTTCAGTGGCAAATCCTTTACATATAAAAACGTACTTGCAGACTGTGCAAGTGGGCAGCGGTGGGCAGCGCCCGCTGTTTGCCGGCACGTCGTCCGAGGAAGTCGATCTCAGGGCCGCGTCGGGGGAAGAGGAAATGCGCTCTCTGCTAGCTTCGGGCAGTGAGGGCTGGGCGAGCTCCGAGGATCTCGCGCCTTCTGCTCAGAAGCCCAGCAGACGAGCTGACATCGAGAAGGAGCCGGGGCGAATGCTCGTGTTGGCCGCGATGAGTCTCGGCCGCGAGTGGTTTGCACCAGCGCCCCCCCTCTCGTTCCCGGCTGGATGGTATTTCCCTTTCGGATGAGCGTACTTCTCAAAGCCCGCCTCATTTCTTCCTAAGCTTCACGAAGAGGTGGCGAAGGCTTGGAACGCTCCATATTCAGCGCGAACTCGTTCGTCTGTCTCACTAGTATTCTCCACACTGATGATGCTAAAAACAGGAACTACCACTCACTTCCGCCGGTGGAACAGGCGATAGCGACGCACCTTTGTCCGCCCTCTGCTGGACGGCGGCAAAAGCGGTGTTGCCATCTAAAGCCTGCTGTGTGACGCTGCATCGGCACTACTAACGATGGCTGCTTCATCGAAGCGCAGGTGTACGAGTTCCGCTGTGGCCGAGCTCTCACCCAAGCGCGCCGCTGTTTCAGTTCCAGGAATTGTGACTGTCTCAGCGTTTTCTGCAATGCGCAAGCCTGCACAGTTGCCCGCTTGCCTGCACACAAAAGCCGTTATCACAACAGCTTCAGCAACGCAGCTCGAGACCCCCGTTCTCGCTCTACCGGCCGTCGCCCTGCGCCGCGGGGACCGCGGCAAAGGATTACGGTGAGGCCGGGAGCCCCGAAGCCATCCTAGGAAAGCCATCTACGCATGCTGCATCACGCTGCGTCGGCACTACACACGATGGCTGCTTCATCGAAGCGCCGGTGTACGAGTTCCGCTGTGGCCGGGCTCTCACCTAAGCGCGCCGCTGTTTCAGTTCCAGAGATTGTGACTGTTTCAGCGTTTTTTGCAATGCGCAAGCCTGTACGGTTGCCCGCTTGCCTGCACACGAAAACCGTTATCACGGCTACCCAGATATTTCCCGAAAAAGGTGTAATTTCTGGTGTCCCGGCCACGGCCGATGGTGCTATAAATGTAGTGACGATGCCCACTGCTCTGTGCCCATCTCCACATATAAGCTCAGCCCTTCACACAGGGCTCGCGCCCATAAAAGCGACTCAAGTCGATCACGCGCACTACATAGTAGACGTGCCCACTCCTCAGTGCCCACAATCACTATGTCACACGCGTCATGTGGTTTCTGTAAAAACGAAACCCGTGCATGTTCGTCCGGCCACGGCCGATGGTGCTATAAATGTAGTGACGATGCCCACTCCTCAGTGCCCATCTCCACATGTAAGCACAGCCCTGCACACAGGGCCTGCGCCCATAAAAGTGACTCAAGTCGATCGCGCACACTGCATAGTAAGCGTGCCCACCCCTCAGTGCCCACAATTACTATGTCACACGCGTCATGTGGTTTCTGTAAAAAACAAAACCCGTGCACGCTCGTCCGGCCACGGCCGATGGTGCTATAAATGCAGTGACGATGCCCACTCCTCAGTGCCCATCTCCACATGTAAGCACAGCCCTGCACACAGGGCTCGCGTACATAAGATTGACACAGATCGGTCGAGCGCGCCGCATTGTAAACGTGCCCACTCCCCAGTGCCCACATACACTATGTCACATACGGCGCGTGGCTTCTGTAAAAACGAGGCCCGTGCACGTACGCTCTGCACAGGCAGACAGCGAGTTGAAAGTGGTAAATGTGCACATATGCAGCCCACAGTTACTCGCAGACATATCGAGTCCCATGGGACCTGCTCAGCCTTCCCCCAGTCGGTTAAGCGCCGGGACGGGGTCGAGGAGGAGTGATCTGCCCGCTGTGATCAGCTCGCTCCCCGCCTCAAATGCGCAGCACACCCGAGCGCCGCCGTTGCCCGGTCAACAGAGCGCGCTTCGCATCCAGCCCTTAGCCATTCATGCAGATGCATGGTCAGCGCTTCCAGGGGTTTCGGATTGGGTGCTAGGCATTATAAAGAGAGGCTACTCGCTACAGTTTTTTTCGACGCCCTCCGCGCTTTTCAGCGCGCATTGAAACTACGGTCAAAACAGAAGTAGCACACATACTTCGGGCCGAAATATCAAAACTGTTGAGCAAAGGGGCTGTAGAGCCTGTGTCTCAAGCTCAAAGCGAGGTGGGGGCTGTACAGCAGATACTTTCTGGTGCCCAGGAGAGACGGGGGTCTCAGGCCCATACTGGATCTAAGACAGCTGAACAAGGCATTGATGAAACGCAGTTTCAAAATGCTTACGACCAGGAAACTCCTTGCGCAGATTCGCAGAGGGGACTGGTTCATGTCAATAGATCTGAGGGACGCGTATTTTCAAATACAGATAGCGTCAAACCACTGGCGATATTTGAGATTCGCCTTCGAGGGCCAGGCATACCAGTTTACAGTCCTCCGTGGCTCCTCGTACGTTTACGAGGTGCATGGATGCAGCGCTCGCTCCTCTCAGACTCAGAGGCATACGAGTGCTGAATTATTTGGACGACTGGCTGGTTCTGGCCCGATCACGAGCAGAGCTCGTGGACCACAGGGCCGTTTTACTCGATCACCTCGAGAAGCTCGACCTCAGTGTCAATTGGGCGAAGAGTTCGCTGAACCCCAGTCAGACGATCCTGTTTCTGGGTATAGTTCTGAACTCGTGTTCCATGACGGCGCGGCTGTCACCACAGCGCGCGATGGGCATTCAGCGCGCAGCGAGTTCTTTCCGCTGCGGCGCGACCGTGTCGCTCAAACACTGTCAAAAGATGCTGGGTCTCATGGCCTCAGCATCTCCGGTTCTGCGGCTGGGCCTGCTCCGCATGCGCCCCCTGCAGTTCTGGCTGAAGGCTCGGGTGCCGCGCAGAGCGTGGGCGTCTGGCCGGCTGCATTTCAAGGTCGATCAGAGCTGTGTTGCGGCTCTAGCACCTTGGACAGTGAACGGCTGGTACCGATCAGGTGTAAGCCTGGGGACTTCCCCGAGTGTGAAAATGGTGTCGACGGACGCCTCCACTTCAGGATGGGGAGCGCTGCTCGAAGGCAGACCGTCCTTTGCCTATGGTCAGAACGGGAAAAGCTCCATCATATCAACTGCCTGGAAATGCTGGCAGTGGAGAACGCGCTGACGCGCTTTTGTCCCCATTTCAAGGATCACCACGTCGTAGTCCGTGCGGACAACATGTCCGTGGTGTCCTACATAAATCGCCAGGGCGGTCTCGGGTCCCGAAACCTGTGCAGGCTGATGGAAAGCCTCCTGGTTTGGGCTCAGCGCAACGTGCGCTCGCTGAGAGTAGTGCATGTGCCTGGACTGCAGAATCTGGGTCCAGACAGGCTGTCCAGAGGCAATGTTCCTACGGGCGAATGGTCTCTACACCCGCAAACAGTCCGGCTGTTGTGGGAGAGATTTGGCATGGCGGAGGTGGACCTCTTTGCGTCCCACGAAAACGCTCACTGACGAGATGTTCAATACTGCTTGTACCAACCATGGTTCCCAGATTTGATGCAGTTAGCAGATGTCGCCCCGTGGCCGGTACCGTTGAGGAGGGACCTCCTCTCGCAGGCCAGGGGCTCGATTTGGCACCCTCAACCGGAGTTGTGGTCCCTCCATGTGTGGGCGCTCAACGCTTACCCTCTGATCTCGCAGTGGGAGTGCTAAATACCATCACTCAGGCTAGAGCTCCGTCGACACGACGTCTGTATGCCTCGAAGTGGTCGGTGTTCTCCAGCTGGTGCACAGCTCGAGGTTATTCACCCCTTAGTTGTGAGGTGACGGAGGTCCTCTCCTTCCTACAGGAGCTGTTGGATAAGGGCAGAGCCCCATCCACGCTCAAAGTTTATGTGGCGGCCATCGCGGCGTTTTCTGAAACGGCGTCCGGTCAGTCAATAGGAAGGAGCGATTTAGTCATCCGGTTCCTCAGAGGAGCTAGGAGGCTGAATCCTCCCAGACCTCCGTCAGTCCCTATGTGGGACCTCGCGGCGGTTTTGGAGGCCTTGAAGGGTCCCCCTTTTGAGCCTATCCAATCGGTTAGCCTTCAGCATCTGTCGTTCAAGACAGTATTCTTGTTGGCTCTCGCTTCTGTGAAGCGTGTGGGTGATTTGCACGCGCTCTCAGTGAGCCAGTCGTGCTTGGAGTTTGGGCCCAATGACTCAAGGGTCATACTCAAACCTAGGCACGGTTATGTGCCGAAATCCCTCAACACACCGTTTCGGGCTCAGGTTATTGCCCTGTCTGCCCTGCCGGTGTCAGGGGAGGATGGAGACTCGAGTCTTCTTTGCCCTGTCAGGGTTTTAAGAGCTTATGTGTCTCGCTCTGCTGCCTTTCGGCAGACGGAGCAGCTGTTTGTCTCGTTCGGTGGACGTTCCAAGGGAATGCCTGTTTCGAGACAGACTCTATCCAGATGGATAGTTGACGCCATAGCGTTAGCTTACGCTTCCAGGGGCCTTCAGTGCCCGTTGGGCGTCAGAGCACACTCCACAAGAGGCGTCGCCTCGTCGTGGGCGTGGTCTACTGGGATCTCCTTGCAGGATATATCTATGGCGGCAGGTTGGGCCTCGCCGTCTACATTTATCAGGTTCTATAACCTGAAGGTCCTCGCCTTGGAAGCAAGGCTGTTGTCGGTATAGTCGAATCAGGGCCCTGAGGGGAATTCTGAGTTTACGAGCGCTATGCGCTGCCGACTGTTATATGGGCAGTATTGCGTAAGACCCGCATTGCCACATTGTTCAGGCCTTGCCTCGGCTCTATGATGTCATATTGCCGCATCTACGGATGCTGCTAGATATAGGACGGAGGGCTTTTTCCCTTTTCTGTCCTGGACTCTCTGTGAGTCCCTCAGGTGACTGTGCACTGTAAATCCTGGGCGTTGCTTCAGGTTTATTGGTGTATGATCCCTGCGCGCACGGCGTTTTACATTGGGTTCCCGTAGCGTCTTAGCTAAGAAGCAGTACGAGAGAGCTCTCGTAAGAGAACGTACTCTGTTACTAAACGTAACCTCGGTTCTCTCTAGAAGAGCGAACGAGTACTGCGTTCTCTGCCGTGCGCACAATTCACTCTGGTTCGCTTCGGCGATGAAATAAATCAGGTGAGTCAGCCTTTTCGAGCTCCTTTTATAGGTTGGGCCACACCCATTTCGGCGGGAAGTGGCAAGAAGGGCGCGAAGCGCCCTTATTGGTCTGATGTTGCATCAGCCCGCGCTCGATAGGCTGTGCAGTTGCCGCAGAACAAGCCAATGAGCGAACGAGCCGTCTCGCCTATGGCTGTGTACTGCTGCAAATGCGCTTTACAAAAATACAAAATTAAGCATAATTTTTTGCTTCAGTATTTCGTGAAAAGAGACTTTTCCCCGTAGCGTCTTAGCTAAGACGGAGTACTCGTTCGCTCTTCTAGAGAGAACCGAGGTTACGTTTAGTAACCGAGTACGATCTTCTTTATGCACCAAGAGCTTGTAACACTCCAATGAAAAAAGGAAAACTTGAAATTGCATCATACTGTATGACATCTTTAATAAAGATGGATTTTCTTTGCCTTTCAAGGTAACAAAATAAAAAGAATGGCATATATTTAGGCCAAATTGGGTGAAGATAAAAATTTTTGTCATTATTTTATCTTTGTTATTTATAAAATAGGATATATATTTATAATAATTACAACTATACATAATATACTAATAAAACAAGCAGTGCTTTATTTTCAGG